>NW_027533334.1:4294023-4471804 GCF_008692635.1 Crocuta crocuta | reverse complement strand
CGGCCGCCTGGCGGGCTCCGGGCTCTACTGGTACCGGAGGTGCCCGGACACGCCTGGTCACCTCTCCGGGTCAAGATTCCCCAGCTAGCGCTCGCCGTGCCTCAAGAACACGGTATGTCGCGTTAAGTCGGCCTGTCCTGAGAGACTGCCGGGGGTCGGGGGGCAGTAAGACCACTCTGGAGGAGGAGAAGCGCTAGTCGCCTGTGGAGCGGTGGTGGGCAAAGCCCCACTATTGGTTTAAAAAGAAAAGCGCACCGTTAAAAAATTAGTGGGGAGGCAAGGGCGCCTTGTTTTGTATTTCGGCAACCGAAAAGAAGCGGTTGAGGGAAAAGTGTGTTTGTGAATGGGGTAAGTGGGGCTTGAGAGTGAGGGGGGGAAGGACTCGATTCGGGAAAATGTGGTGGAAGCCCTGTGACATTGCTTCAACAAACTCAGCTTTTGGAAGTAGCTGTCGGGCTCTTACAAAGGGGGCGTTATGCGGAGCACGGCTGTGAGGCGGTCCCTTCATCCTCGGGACACGCTGGTGAGGCGGGTCCAGCCATGCCCCTCCCCCTGCAGCCGCGCCGCCTGGGGGTAAATCNGAAGAGGTGGGGAGAGGAGATTCCCCCCCCCCCTCCCTGTGTCAGGGGCAATTAGGCCGCGTGCTGATTGCCACAATACTGTGATTGAACGACTCCTACCCATGTCTCGGGGGAACGCGTCTGAAGAGAACTACAACAGAAAGAAAGCATCGTTTAGTCTAGCAAATAAAAGCGAGGTGAAAGGGGTGAAGGAGCTTGAAGCTGAGATATTAAAGGAACCTTGAACAACAAACAGCATGCCTTGAACAACATGCGCCTGTTCTGTGGATAGCCTGTGGGGGGCATGGTAAGATAGGATCGAAAATGAAGCTTGGGAAATGCCTCACCGCTCTCTTTCTTTCTTTTTTAATGCTTACTATTTATTTTTGAGAGACAGAGCAGAAGCAGGGAAGGGGCAGAGAGAGAGGGAGACACAGAATCCAAAGCAGGCTTCAGGCTCTGAGCTGTCAGCACAGAGCTTGATGTGGTGCTTGAACCCATAAGCCATGAGATCATGTCCTTAGCCGAAGTCGGAAGCTTAACAGACTGAGCCACCCAGATGCCCCCTGACAGCTCTTTCTAAAACCTGCCCTAGAGTCAGGCATGAGAGTTATCCTTTTTCAGGCAATTATTAGGGGTCAAGTACTAAGGAAAAATTTTTTACATATATTAACTTTAAATAATAGCTAAATTTTGTGAGGAAACCCCGAATCTTAAAGAACTCATATAATTTATCATCGGCCATATGGCAAATAAACTAAGAGCAAAGGTTCTATCATTTAATTAAGGTCGTCAAGCAATAGGTCTACTATATGTCAGTTATCGTATTTGCCATTGAAGATACAAAAATGAATGAACTTAGTGAAAAAAATCCTGGAGCTGTATCATCTCGGGCGTGAGTTCTAGCTCTCCCATTTATTAGCTGTGCTACCTTGGACAAGTTACTTAGCCTCTGTGAGACTCAGTTTCCTCACCTGTAGGATAAGAATAATAATTGCTTCCTAATAAGATTGTTGTGTGAATTTAATGATGCATTACTTGTAAAACATTTCATGGGGTGGGAAATTGTAGCGGTAGCTTCCAAGCACACTTATGCTACTAATTAGGCCATCCTAGAGGTCATGGAAAAGAAAGATTGAGACCAAACCGATTTGTTTGAACTACACGGTTTATTAATGTAAAATTTCCATCAAGGGGAAAGAGATGAGGTAGCTGACATATTTAAGATGGGGGGGAGGAGTGGAAGGAAGGACCCTACTCTCCAAATCTGAAGGTTCCTCAAAGTTCATATATCCTGGCCTTGCTGCATCAGCTTTCCTGACAGGTGGTGTAGTTAAGAACAGTTAAGGATTAGGAAGGGTTCTCAACAGACAGAAGATTAAGTCAACACATGTTCTTTTAGAGAGATGCAAGAGTGAGTAGGCCTGCTCACAGGTGTAACTTGCCATAAATTAACCCTCTGAGTATCTACGAGTTTTATCTGTTTCTTGGGAAGAGCCCTTGTGGAGCCAAAATGGATGTCACCAATTGGTGGCTGATTTAGGGATAAAAGAGTTGTCAATCTAGAAGTGGCATAGTCTCTACCTTATGCATATTTAGGATCTACTGACTTCTTCAGCCATTTCTATCTGTGACATTCATTTATTCCATTATTTTTATGTATGTTCAACATGATTATGTTCCATTTATTTTGTCTTTAACATGCCTTATAGGTTAAAAACATATTTACTATTTATGCTTTTAAAAAATTTTTTAAATTTATTTTGAGAGAAAGAGTGAGAGAGCGAATGAGCAGGGTAGGGGCAGAGAGAGGGAATCCAAAGCAGTCTCAGCACCGTCAGTGTAGAGCCTGATGTGGGGCTGGATCTCAGGAACCATGAGGTCATGACCAGAGCCAAAATGAAGAGTCAGACACAAGTGACTGAGCCACCCACGTGCTCCTCTACTGTTTATACTTAAGATATCTTATGAATCTCCTTATGTCTTACAAGCCAGTTGCTCCAACACTTAGTTTCTTTCCATTTTTACAGCAGAATTGAATAATCTTAGCATAGCAAAAACACATTACAGTGCTTTTAACAGTGCCTAGTGCATAATAGGCAGTATGTATTAGTTTCTCTCAAGATGTTTAGAATTAATAGGGCAGATATAAAATGTATAACTGAAAAATCTCTGGGAATAAGGATTCTACATCTTCATATAGTCACTGTGGCGTATTTTCCAGGAATACCCGCAACAATATTATTGATCCTACATGCTGTTCCAGAACTTTGATACCCCTCCCATCAAAAGGTGGAGTCTAATTCCTCTTCAGTGGTATACATGTTTGTGTCCCCCAAAATCTTAATGTCCAAGGTAATGGTTTTAAGTGGTAGGGTTTTGGGAGGTGATTAATTAGATCATGAGAGTAGAATTTTCATGAATGGAATTAGTACCCTTAGATTGTTTTGGGTGTGTGTGTGTGTGTTTGCTTGCTATTGAGTTATAGGAGTTCTTTGTATATTTTGGATATTAACCCCTTAAAAAGAATTGCAAATATTTTCTCTCATCCAATAGGTTGCCTTTTCATTTTGTTGTTGGATTCCTTTGCAGAAGCTTTTTAGCTTGTTTATTTGAGGGTTTGTTGCTTTTGCTTTTGGTGTCAGATCCAAAAAAATCATTAAGACTGATGTTACGGAGCTTACCACTTATGTTTTCTTCTAGAGTTACATGGTTTCAGGTCTTATGTTCAAGTCTTTAATCCATTTTAACTTAATTTTTTGTGGATGGTGTAAGATAGTGGACCAGTGTCATTCACTTGCATGCGGCTGTCCAGGTATGCCAACACCATTTATTGGAGTGACTGTCCTTTACCCATTGTATATTCTTGGATCTATTTTTTATAAATTTATTGAACGTATATGCATAGGTTTATTTTTGGTTGCTCTATTCTTTCTGTTGATCTATGTATCTGTTTTATGTGAATACCATACTGTTTTGATTATATTCACTTTGTAATTTAGTTTGAGATCAGGGAATGTGATGCCTCCAGTTTTGTTCTTTGTCAAGATTGCTTTGGCTATTTGTAGTTCCATACAAATTTTATATTTGTTTGTTCTATTTCTGTGAAATGTGCCATTGGAAATTTGATACAGATTGCATTGAATATGTAGTTTGCTTTGAGTAGTATAGACATTTTAATATTATTCTTCCAATCCATGAGGGCAAAGTGTCTTTCCATTTATTTGTATCTTTATTTTCTTTCATTAATGTCTTACGGTTTTCAGCATATAGGTCTTTCACTTCCTTGGTTAAATTTATTCCTAGGTCATTATTCTTTTTGGTGCAGTTGTAAATGAGACTTTTCTAATTTCTCATTTTGGTAGTTCATTAATATTGTATAGAAGCACAACAGATTTCTGTATATTAACTTTATATCCTGCAGCTTCATTGAATTTGTTTACTCCAATACTTTTTTTGGTGGAGTCCTCAGTGTTTTCTATGTATAACATCATGTCATGATAGTGAATTTTATTTCTTCCTTTCTGATTTGGATGGTTTTCATTTTCTTAACTAATTGTTCCAGCTAGGACTTCCAATACTGTTTACAATATTAGCTGGGGGCCTGTCATATATGGCCTTTATTATGTTGATGTGTGTTTCCTTTATATTCACTTTGAGAGTTTTTATCGTAAGTGGATGTTGAATTTTTTGTCAAATGCTTTTTCTCCCTCTGCATTATGTAGATGATCATATGATTTTTGTATTTCATTTTGTTAATTTGTTGTATCATATTGATTTTGCAGATGTTGAACCATGCTTACATTGCTAGAATAGGTGTCACTTGATCTAGATGTATGCTTTTTTAAATGTATTTTAATTTGCTAACATTTTGTTGAGAACTTTTCCTTTTATGTTCAGCAAGGATATTGGTCTGTAATTTTCTTGTGGTGTCCCTGTCTGGTTTTAGTTTCAGGGTAATGCTAGTCTCATGAAATGAGTTTGGAAGAGTTCCCTCCTCTTTTTGGGTAGAGTTTGTGGAGAATTGGTATTAATTCCTCTTTGAATGTTGGTAGAATTCCCCTGTGAAACTGTCCAGGATTTTTGTTTCTTGGGAAGTTTTTGATTACTGAGTCAACCTCCTTACTAGTGATTGGTCTGTTGAGATTTTCTATTTTTTCATGATTTAGTCTTGGTAGAGTTTATGTTTCTAGGAATCTATCCATTTCTTCTAGATTGTCAAATTTGTTGGCATATAATTGTTCAGATACAGTAGTCTCTTATGATCCTTTGTATGTCTGTGAAATCAGTTTTAACATCTTTTTCTTTTCTTTTTTTTTTTTTTTACAAATAGTTTATTGTCAAATTAGTTTCCACATAACACCCAGTGCTCATCCCCACAAGTGCCCTCCTCCATGCCCCTCCCCCTCCCCCCTTTCATTTCTGATTTTATTTTATTTGAGTCTTCTTTCTTTTTTTGCTTGGTGAGTCTAGCTAAAGGTTTATCAATTTTATGTATCTTTCCAAAGAACCAGTTCTTAGTTTCATTGATCTTCTCTCTTTTTAGTCTGTATTTCATTTATTTCTGCTGTGATTTTTCTTATTTCCTTCCTTCTGCTAACTTTGAGTTTTGTTTTTTCTTTTTCTAGTTCTTTGAGGTATAAGCTTATATTATTTGAGGTGTTTTTTTTTTTTAAGACAGTAGATTGAACAGCTAGGATGCATTTTTTTAAACTTTTTTTTTTGTTTATTTAGTTTTGAGAGAGAGAGAGTATAAGCAGGGGAGGGGCAGAGAGAGAGGGAGACACAGAATACAAAGCAGTCTCCAGGCTCTTAAGCTGTCAGCCCAGAGCCTGACGCGGGGCTCAAACCCATGAACCAGGAGATCATGACCTGAGCTCAAGTCAGCTGCTTAACCGACTGAGCCACCCAGGTGCCCCTGTTTATTTGAGATTTGTCTTTTTTTTTTTTTTTGATAGAGCAAGAGATCATGAGAAGGAAATAGGGACAGAGGGAGAATCTCAAGCAGACCCCATGCTCAGTTCCGAGCCCAACACGGGGCTCGATCTCACGACCCTGGGATCATGACCTGAGCTGAAACCAAGAGTCAGATGTTCAACTAACTGAGCCACTCAGGGACCCCTCATTTCTTGATGTAGGTAATTATCACTGTGAACTTCCCTCTTAGAAGCACTGTATGCTGCATCCCATAAATTTTCATGTTGTATTTTCATTTGTCTCAAGATATTTTTTAAATTAATTTACTTTTAATTGAAATATAATTGACATACAGTATTAATTTCAGACATACAACATTGTGATTCAACATTTATATACATTATGAAAATGCTCAAAACAATCTCATTACCATCTGTCACCAAAGTTATTACATTATTATTGACTGTATTCCATATGCTGTATTTTTCATCCCTGTGACTGCCTTATTTTATAACTGAAAGTTTGTACTTCTTAATCCCGTTTGCCCATTTTGCCCATCCCTTTACCCCCAACAACCACAAGTTTATTCTCTGTATTTATGAGTCTGTTTCTGTTTTGATTGTTTTTTAGATTCTACATGTATGTGAAATTATATAGCATTTGGTTTTGTCTGACTTATTTCACTTAGCATAATACCCTTTAGGTCCAACCATTTGGCATAAATGCAAGATTTCATTTATTTTTATGGCTGAGTAGTACTCCATTGTATATATACTACCAGACTTTCTTTATCCATTCATCCATTGATAAACACTTGGGCAGCTTCCATATCTTGGCTATTGTATATAATGATGCAATGAACAAAGCGGTGTATATATATTTTCAAATTAGTGTTTTTGTTTTCTTTGGGTAAATTCCCAGAAGTGGAACTGCTATATTATATTTTTTTAAAATCTTTTGAGGAACTTCCTTAGTGCTTTCCATAATAGCTACACCAATTTACATTCCACCAATAGTACACAAGGGTTCCCTTTTCTTCCATATCCTCACCAACACTTGTTATTGTCTTTTGACACTAGCTGTTCTGACAGATGTGAGGTGCTAGCTCATTATGGTTTTGATTTTCATTTCCCTGATGATTAGCAATGTTGAGCATCTTTTTATTTTTTATGTTTATTATTTTTTTTTTTTGAGAGAGAGCGAGAAAGAGAGAGCAAGCAGGGGAGAAGAAGAGAGAGAGGGAGACACAGAATCTGAAGCAGGCCCCAGGCTCAAACTCACAAATGGCAAGATCATGACCTGAGCCAAAGTTGGCTTGAGTCACCCAGGCACCCTGAGCATCTTTTTATATCAACCGTCTGTATGACTTCTTTGGAAAAATGTCTGTTCAGGTCCTCTGCCCATTTTTTAATCATGCTGTTTGTGAGGTTTTTGGTGATGGATGCAAGAGTTCTTTATATACTTTGAATTGGTCCTCTATTGGATATATCATTTATGGATCTCTTCTCCCATTCAGTAGGTTGCTTTTTCATTTTGTTGGTGGTTTCCTTTACTGTACAATCAAGATATTTTTTATTTCTCTTTTTAATTTCTTTTTAACCCATTGATTATGCAGTGGCATATTGTTTAATCTCCACATATTTGTGAATCTTTCCATTTTGTACTTGTAACTGATTTCTAGTTTTATACCATTGTCCTCAAAAGATGCTTGATATGATTTCAATCTTTTAAAATTTAAGATGTGTTGGGGTGCTTGGGTGACTCAGTTGGTTAAGCATTTGACTCTTGATCTCAGCCCGGTCTTGATCTCAGGGTCGTGAGTTCAATCAAGACTTCCACACGGGGGATGAAGCCTACTTAAAAAAAAAATTAAGATGTATCTTGTGGACTAACATATGATCTGTCCTGAAGAATGTTCTATGTGCACTTGACGAAAACATGCATTTTGTTGCTTTTGGATGTTCTGTTCTGTATATATCTGTTAAGTCCATCTAGTCTAACATGTCACTTAAAGCTGATGTTTCCTTGTTGGTTTTTCTGTCTGGGTGATTTATTAATTGATAAAAGCAGGATGTTAAAGTACCCTACTATTACTGTATTCCTATGTCTTTCTTTTTTTTTTTTTAATTTTTTTTAACATTTCTTTATTTTTGAGAGACAGAGCATGATTGGGGGAGGGTCAGAGAGAAAGGGAGATACAGAATCCGAAGCAGGCTTCAGGCTCTGAGCTGTCAGCACAGAGCCCGATGCGGGGCTCGAACTCACAAACTGCGAGATCATGACCTGAGCCGAAGTCGGACACTTAGCCAACTGAGCCACCCAGGCGCCCCACCTATGTCTTTCTTTAGACATGTTAATATTTGCTTTATGTAATTAGGTGCTGCTATATTGGGTGCATAAATATTTATAAGTGTTATATTCTCTTGATGGATTAACCCCTTTTACCAGTATGTAATGCCCTTCTTTGTTTCTTATTAGTCTTTAATAAAGCCTAATCTGTCTGTTAAAAATATATCTACCAGAAAGATATAAAAATATATCTTTATTTTGGTTTCCATTTGCTTGGAATATCTTTTTCCATCTTTTCACTTTTAAAAAGTCTGTATCTTTCCTTATATTTGACTTGTAAGCAGTATATAAATGAATCTTGTTTTTATCTGTTCAGCCATTCTATGTCTTTATTTGGGGAATGTAGAGTATTAGTGCCCTTATGAAAGAGGCTTCAGAGAGGTCCCTGGCCCTTTTTGCTATGTGGGGGTACAGTGAGAAGTTTATGACTCAGAAGAGGATGCTCACTCCATCATACTGGCACCCCGCTCTGATTTCCAGCCTCTAGAACAGTAAGAAATGTTTGTTGTTTATTATTGTTTGTAAACTGCCCAATCTGTGATATTTTGTTATAGCAACCATAACAAGCTAAGATACTTCCCTTTGGTTTTTTAAAAAAATATATTTATTTATTTTGAGAAAGAGAGTGATAAAGCACACGGAGAATGGGCAGAGAAACAGGGAGAGAGAGCATCCCAAGCAGGCTCCACACTGTCAGCACAGAACCTCTTGTGGGGCTTGAAATGATGAAACTGTGAGGCCATGACCTAAGCTGAAATTAAGAGTTGGATGCTTAACTGACTGAGCCACCCAGGCGCCCTGAGTTTGTTTTAAGATTGCACATATAAGATCATATGTTGTTTTTCTCTGACTTATTTCACCTAACGTAGTGGTCTTAGTCACAAATGTCAGAATTTCCTCTTTTTATGGCTGAATAATATTCTGTTATATATGTATATAATATATCACTTTCTTTATCCATTTATCTGGTCATGGAGACTTAAGTTGTCCACATACCTTCCTTGGCTGTTGTAAATAATGCTGCTATAAACATGGAGATGGAGGTATCTCTTTGACATAGTGTTTTCATTTCCTTCACATATATTCCCAGAAGTGGAATTGGTGGCTCATTTGGTAGTTCTATTTTTAATTTTTTGAGGAACCTCCATACTGTTTTCCATCATGACTGTACCCGTTTATTATCCCCCTAAGAGGGCACATGGGTTCCTTATTTTCTACATCCTTGCCAGTGTTTGTTATCTCTTGTGTTTTTGATGCTACTTGTTTTAACTGGTGTGAGGTAGTGTCTCGTGGTTTTGATTTGCATTTCCCTGATGATTACTGATGTTGAGCATCTTTTTTTATGTACCTATTGGCCATTCCTATGTCTTTGGAAAAATGTTCAGGTCCTTTGACCGTTTTTAAATTGAATTATTTGCTTTATTATTGAGTTGTATTAGTTCTTTATATATTTGGGATATTAATCAGATATTATCAGATATAGGGTTTACAAATATTTTCCCCCATTCTATAGGTTGTCTTTTCATTTTGCTAATTGTTCCTTTTGCTGTGCAGCTTTTTTGTTGTATATAGTCCCTCTAGTTTTTCATTGCCAAGACCTGAGTCAAATAACTCTTCTCCTATATTTTCTTCTAGAAGCTTTATGGTTTCAAGTCTTATATTTAAGTCTTTACACTGTTTCAAGGTAATTTTGTGAGTATTGCAAGGCAGAAATCTAGTTTCTTTCTTTTTTTTTTTTTTTATATGTGAACATACAGTCTTCCCAGCAGCATTTATTCAAAAGGTTGATTTTTTTCCCCGCCATTGAGTATTCTTGGACCCCTTGTCAAATATTAGTTGATGAAATATGCATGAGTTCATTTCTGGACTCTTGATTCTGTTCCATTGGAGTGAGTGATTTTAACAAATAAAATCTATGACTTCCAAGTCTAGTTCCTAAAGTACACTACAGACAGTGTTTGCCTGGTTCTTTCTCTCTCCCTTGCCCTTGGAACTTAGGTACCATTCTACAGGAAACCAAAACCTAGCCCACCAAAGAGATGACATGGACAAGTCTATGCGATAAGGAAGTAAGGCACCCAGCCAACGGGTAGCATCAACTTCTAGATGTGTTAATGAACAAACTGTCCAAGGGTTCTAGCTCCTACTCATCAAGTCTTCTACTTGAAATCCCAGACATATTGGAATAAAGATGTCATGACTGTGTTATATCTAAATTCCTACCCCACAGAATTCATGAGCATAATAAATGGTTGTTTTATGTCACTAAATTTGAGTGTTGTTTTGCAATTACAGTAACTGGAACAGCCTCCATTCCACTCACAGAGATTTGTGTGGTAATGACCTAAGAAGGCAATTTAGCCTATGGTACAGAAAATATGTAATTTCAAGCTACTCTCAACTTATTGTGTATCATTCAATGGGTAGATCCTCATTTCTCAAATTTGATGTCTCAAACTCGAAAGAAAGTTCTCACACCCATTAAGTATTGACTTAAACTATAGGTGTTGTACTTAACTATGTACAAACATAAAGTCCAGTTATAAACTACTTAGAGCTTTATACAATTAAAAAGTAAAAATAAATGCAAACAGAGCTGTGGGAATGGGAAAATTCAAGTTTATGACATTAAGCAATGAATAATGTTTTGAGGAAACTGTATTGCCATCAGTGTGAATTTTTTAGTGACCATTAGTGCAGTGTGGTCTTTCGCATTCCAGTCATGGGATGGAGGACTCTATTTTCCCACAACAGCTCTATATTACCTGCCTTTCATGAGGAAGAAATGTGTCATTTATATACTAAATTTGCCTTCTTACCTTTCAGTCATTAAAAGGAGTATTACTTGACATTAAGGCCATCACATATAGTCATCCTATTAATCTGAGATATTTATTAAAAATTAAAATAAAATCCTTGCACAGAATTGGCAGATCCTGAACCCTAGCTTGAAAATCACTAGAGTAGATGGTTCTATATTTAATAAGCCATTTGTTTATCATACAGGAAGTCAATGTGGAAAAAAAAGGCATATTTGGAGGCGGGGGTTAATTTAGAGCTAATTGGAATAGGCCAGGTACAAGATAATGCAAGCTTAAAATAAGGCTGTGGCAGTGGGGAATGCAGGAAGGAGATGTGCATGTGAGTTAAGTGGATAAATTCAAGGTGATTTGGTCAGTGTTTGGATATGAAGTGTCTGGTAGAGGGATGATTCTAGGATAACTACAAGTTTCTGGTCAAGAGACTAGGCAGTTAGTAAGCCTTTCATCCATACAGGTTTAGTAGGAAAAATTTCCTATCGGTTTTGGACATGTTGAGATCATGGTGCCTGTGACAAATCCAACTGGAGGTCTCTAGCAATGTGCCACATAAGTGACAGGCTTAGCCCCTAGATCTGATCTAGCTGCCAACCTCAAAGCTATACTTAACCATACTTTGCATTCACCGTAAATCATTTGTCTCAAAAGAATTGGCAAGCATTTTTGTTTAAGTGCAGTATAAAAACTGCCCCCCCCCTCAGCTATTGTAGGGCAAATTGCTGACATGTCTAGGCTGACAGAATAAAGGGAGCAAGGCCCCTTTTCTTTTACTCATAAGGGTGAGAGCACTGGAAGGACTATAGTTTTTGGTCAATGGGATGGTGCAAGACGACAATATTTCAGAGACGCAGAGCTCCGGGTGATAAAAATGAACAGTGAGGTTACAGCATTATGTTCTTAAGTTGGAGTGAAGTTGGTCACTAAAAGGTGTTCGTTCATTTATTTAATAAATATAAACATACCGAGCACTGGAGAAACCAAGGTAAATGAGCCACAATTCTTAATCTTAAGGAACTTATAGAGTGGGAAATCAAGCAAATACCCTGTTCTTGAGGAGTAGAAAGGAGCATCTAAACCAGCTTTGTCAAGAGGACAGGTCAGGGAGAGCTTCTTCAGGAGGTCTTAGGGAGGTGGCTAAACCACATTCTGAAGTCTGAATAGGAATTAACCATTCCAAGATGAAGATCCATGAAGAGATTGCAGGAATGTCAAGCACTATGTGTATAGGTTCCAAGGTGACAGAGGATATAACCCATTAGAGGACTGTAAGTCTTTCAGTATAATAAAGGAACAAATAAAGATAAAGCTGTAAAAACAGAATTACAGTCATGAAGGGCTTGTAGGTTGTGTTAAGGAGTCTGGACTTTAAGGGCCATGGGAAGGCAATATATTTTATTTTATTTTATTTTATTTTTTTAACAATTTTTAATGTTTTTTGTCTTTTTTTTTCTGAGAGAGAGAGAGAGAGAGAGACAGCGTGAGCAGGGCAGGGTCAGAGAGAGAGGGAGACACAGAATCTGAAACAGGCTCCAGGCTCTGAGCTGGCTGTCAGCACAGAGCCTGACACAGGGCTTGAACCCACAAACCGTGAGATCATGACCTGAGCTGAAATCAGACGCTTTACCAACTGAGCCATCCAGGCGCCCCAAGCCAATATATTTTAAACAGGTGAGTGACATGATTAATATGCATCTTAGAAAGATTGCTGTATCTCTACATATTGAAAGGGAATGAAACAACAGAGAAATTAGTTAGGTGAAGTAATGCAGGCTGGTAATGTAGGCAAATTAGGTAAGGATTGCAGACCTGAAGAGAAGTAGGTGTATTCAAGAGATAAGGATTTAATAAGTATAAGGCTTGATGGTTAATTTGAATGTGGGGGTAAAGAAGAAGAAATTAAGCACGATTCTATGTTTCTGATTTGGGAACTAAATAATTTATGCATAAATTGTTTTTGAGCCAGGTATCATTCTAAGTACTGGGCTTAAAAGAAGTGAACAAGGATAGAATTTCTGATAGTGTTTGCTCTTGAGGGTCACTGGAGAAGTTAAAGAATAAGCAAGTAAACTAGTTTCAGGTAGTTCTTGGAACAAGGGGGTATGAATTGTGCCCACGCCTTTGAAACTTTAAGGGTAAAGTCATAGCTGTGGGGCGGAGACTGCTGGTCCTTTGTTATTTTTATCAGCTTCCAGAGGTCTAAGAAATGGTGGTATGGGAAAAGGGCAAGGAAAACCTTGGTTTTCCTTTCACTTCCTCAAATCACTTAATCTTTCAGCTGCTCTACCTAAAAAACAACGTTGGCAAGTTTTTTTTCTGCCCTCGTTTAATGTTCCAAGATAAAATTATATTTAAGAATTAAGAGAATATGAGGCACCCGGGTGGCTCAGTTAGTTAAGCATCTGGCTCTTGATTTCTGCTCAGGTCATGATCTCACAGTTTATGGGATCAAGCCCACATCAGGTTCTATGCTGACAGCACGGAGCCTGCTTGGGATTTTCTCTCTCCCTCTGTCTCTGCCCCTCCCTCATGAGTGTGCACTCGCTCTTGCTGTCTCTTTCTCAAAATAAATTAAAAACATTTAAAAATATAAAATAAAAATTAAGAGAATAAACATGTTTTACAATCTTTAGGGTGCTTCCAAAAAGTTCATATAATCAAGAAAGGTTACATGCCTAACCCAAGGATCACAGCTTTTTTTCTATTGTGCTTTACTACTTACTGTAAATAACATAGTAGTTTCTTACCTATTAAACACCTTTAAGGAGTAAATTATTTCTTTCACTCAACACATATGTGGGTACTTTGTTCCATGCCCTGTATTTCCGTTTACATAAATTTATTTTAAATATCCAAACCTTGTCAAATTTGGAAGTACCTTTTTATATTAAATGCATGGTTCTGTGCCTTCTTCCAACATTTATAGAATAGTTTTTAGTGAAATGAATAATTATCCTGAGTTGAAGTAATTATTAGTTAGCCTTGGGTGCTGATTTTGAATTTGTAGGACTGCTGGCATGTCATCTGGTGTAGCAGGCATGTTTGCAGTATTCAGGCTTGTAGCCCAGGCATGACCTCTTGTTTGCAACCACCATAGGAGCTTCCCAAGTGAAACCTGAAAATGGCCCGTGTTCTCAGAGGACAGAAAGAGGCAGGCCACTCCAGGTTGATAGGTGGCAGTTTTAATAAAGGGAACTTACATACAAAGAGTGTCTTGGGCAGTAGCAAGAAGAGTGGATTCCTACACCCTCCCATCAAATCTTAAAGTTTATACAGAAGGGCACCTGGGTGGCTTCGGTGGTTGAGCATCCAACTTCAGCTCAGGTCCTGATCTCACAGTTTGTGAGTTTAAGACCCACATCAGGTGGGCTTGCTGCTATCAGCTCAGAGCCTGGAGCCTTCTTCGGATTCTGTGTCTCCCTCTCTCTCTCTGCCCCACTTCTGCTCACTGTCAATCTCTCAAAAATAAACATTTTTTTAAAGTTTATACAGGGGCACCTGGGTGGCTAGTCAGTTGAGTGTCCGACTTTGGCTCAGGTCATGACCTTGTGGTTCATGCATTCAAGCCCCGCGTCGGGCTCTGTGCTGACAGCCAGCTCAGAGCCTGGAGCCTGTTTCAGGTTCTGTGTCTCCCTCTCTCTCTGACCCTCCCCTGCTCATGCTGTGTGTGTCTCTCTCTCAGAAATAAAACATTTTTAAAATTTTTTAAAAAAAGTTTATATAGAGGCTTTAACTAGTTTCAGTCATGTATATCTGCAGGTGTCCTCAACATCACAGCACTTTCTCAAGGCTATGTCCTTGGAGCATCCTCTGGGAGTGGGAAAGGCAAATGGAACCCACATTCCAAGGACAGGGGAGAGAGTGAGGAACCTCTCATTGCCCAGGCCCCACTCATGGGTCAGCTGATGGTCATGTCTTCTCAATGACCTTCACCAACATTACCAAATGTTTCTACATTAAATGGTTCCATTCTGCTGTGCTTTTTGACTGTTTGATATCTTCTTTGATTTTAATTTGCCACCTCTAATCTGTCATGAAGCAGGAATCTTATCACTCTAAGAATCAAAGCCTCTGGTTTCATTATTGTAGTTGGACTTTGATTCCTGTTTTTTGAGACGCTGTTATATCTGGTTTATGTTCACACACTCATTCCCACCCCAATCTATTTCTTGGGAATTGAGAGGCTTATTATCTTTTGATGTGGGCAAAATTCTTAAGGAAATATAACACAAAATTTTGTGTTTGTTACTTAAAGGTACTAAATGAATACCTGAAAAGTGATAATCACATAAGCCTTGCATTTCTATAGATCATAACAGTACCTATGATTTCATTATACAAATAGTTAAATGTAGTTGGCTGTCTGAGAGCTTGAGGCATTGTTATTTGCCAAATTACTTTCTTAGAGCTAACTTCTACTCAAAACACACATAACCAGAACCATGCTGTAAGTTTGTAATAGAATGATAGTGCATTTAATCTTCATAAATAGCCAAATTTCATCTTTCCCTTGAAGAAGCATTTCAAATAGAAATATTTGGTCTGGTATCTTTTTCCTGAAGTTTTTACATGTATCAAAGTTGCTATGTAAAAATGCAAAGTATTGATTCAAAGACTCAATCTAGTTCAGCAACTAGAAATCAAGGATATGTTCTCAAAAAGTATTGAGGAAATTGAATTATTTTACTAATAAAGACATTTGTTCTTTAAAAGCAAACAACTCTCTTTATAATTTATGAGAAAAGCTTAAAAAGTTTTCATGGTGTAGGGGTGCCTGGGTGGCTTAGTCGGGTGAGCGTCTGACTTTCGCTTAGGTCATGATCTCGCGGTTCGTGGGTTCGAGCCCCGCGTCGGGCTCTGTGCTGACTGCCAGCTCAGAGCCTGGAGCCTGTTTCAGTCTGTGACTCCCTCTCTCTCTGACCCTGCCCTGCTCACGCTGTCTCTCTCTCTCTCTCGAAATAAATTAATTAATTAAAAAAAAAAGTTTTCATGGTGTATAGTGCTTTTCATTTTAAGACATTTAGACTTAAAGGTAGGTGCCATGGTTGATTTTAGAAAATTCCCACATCTCCAGAATTCTACTTATTAGCCTTAGAGAAACTTACTGAATGACAAATCTGTTTTTTAGAAATCTTTAGCAAAAAATACATGACTCGCTATTTTTTCATAATAGTGCAGCCAGATTCACATTGGAAAAATTCATTATTCTGTGGCTATAACACTGTGATTTATAATAAGAAATATATATTTGATCTTGGTCCCATTTCTGGCACAGAGTTCCCAAAACCCTTGAAATTCCCTAATTGATAGGAGTGATAAAGGTATCACAAAACTGTAATCACCAAGACAGTGTAGTATTGGCACAGAAACAGACACACAGACCAGTGAAATAGAACAGAGAAATCAGAATTGGATCCACAAATGTATGGCTAACTAATCTTTGACAAAGCAGGAAAGAGTATCCAGTGGAAAAAAGACAGTCTCTTTAGCAAATGGTCCTGAGAGAACTGGACAGCAACATGCAGAAGAATGAAACTGGACCACTTTCTTACACCATATACAAAAATAAACTCAAAATGAATGAAGGACTTAAATGTGAGACAGGAAACCATCAAAACCCCAGAGGAGAAAGTAGCAACAACCTCTTTGATCTCAGCCTCAGCAACTTCTACTCAACACGTCTCCAAAGGCAAGAGAAAGAAAAGCAAAAATGAACTATTGGGACCTCATCAAGATAAAAAGCTTCTGCACTGTGTAAAGAAAACAATCACAAAACTAAAAGGCAACGGAGATGGAATGGGAGAAGATGTTTGCAAATGACTTATCAGAAAAAGGGGTAGTATTCAGAATCTCTAAAGAACTTGACAAACTCAACACCCAAAAACCAAATAATGTAGTGAAGAATTGGGCAGAAGACATGAATAGACACTTCTTCAAAGAAGACGTTGAGATGGCCAACAGACACATGAAAAGATGCTCAACATGACTCATCATCAGGGAAATACGAATCAAAACCACATTGAGATACCACCTCACACCGGTCAGAGTGGCTAAAATTAACAATTCGGGAAACAACAGATGTTGGTGAAGATGTGGAAAAACAGGAACCCTCTTGCACTGTTGGTGGGAATGCAAACTGGTGCAGCCACTCTGGAAAACAGTGTGGAGGTTCCTCAAAAAATTAAAACTAGAATTACCCTATGACCTAGCAATAGCACTACTAGGAATTTATCCAAAGGATACAGGAATGCTGATTCGTAAGGGCACACATACCCCAATGTTTATAGCAGCACTTTAACAATAGCCAAATTATGGAAAGAGCCCAAATGTTCATCATCTGATGAATGGCTAAAGAAGATGTGGTTTAAATATACAATAGAATACCACTTAGCAATGAGAAAGAATGAAATCTTGCTGTTTGCAACAATGTGGATGGAACTGGAGGGTATTATACTAAGTGAAATAAGTCAGTCAGAGAAAGACAAATATCATATGTTTTCACTCATATGTAGAATTTGAGAAAACAGAAGACCATGGGGGAAATGAAGGGGAAAAAATAGTTTCAAACAGAGAGGGAGGCAAACCATAAGAGACTCTTAAATACAGAGAACAAACTGAGGGTTGATGGGAGGCTGGGGGAGAGGGGAAAATGGGCATTCAGGAGAGCACTTGTTGGGATGAGCACTTGGTGTTCTATGTAAGCAGTGAATCATGGGAACCTACTCCCGAAGCCAAGAGCACACTGTATATACTGTATGTTAGCTAACTTGACAATAAATTGTTTTAAAAAAATGATAAAGGTGTCTTTTGTATGTTAATGTGCTAACTTTTGGTCTGCACCTAAGGATGGTGGGTAGTTGCCAAGAGACACCATCTGATTAGAGGATTGGAAATTTCAGTCCCACTCCCCAGCCCCCATTCACCCTTTGGGAGGGAAGAGGGGCTGGGAAGTTGAATCAATCACCAATGTCCAATGATTTAGTCAACCATGCCTATGCAATGTATCCACCATAAAAATGGAAAAGGACAGGGTTCTGAGAGCTTCCAGGTTGGTGAACATGTGGAGATGCAGAGTCACATGTTTCGAGAGGGCTTGAAAGCTCTGCACCCTTTCCCTACGCACTGCCCTATGCTTATCTTCTACCTGGCTGTTATATCCTTTTATAATAAACCAATGATCTAGCAAACAAAATGTTCCCCTGACTTCAGTGAGCCACTCTAGCAAATCATTAAAATCCAAGGAAGGGGTTCGCAGGAACCTCTGATGCACAGCTGACCAGTCAAAACTATAGGTAACAGGGGCACCTGGGTGGCTTAGTCAGTTAAGCGTCCGAGTTTTGCATAGGTCATGATCTCGCGGTTCGTGGGTTCGAGCCCCGCGTCGGGCTCTGTGCTGTCAGCTCAGAGCCTGGAGCCTATTTCAGAGTCTGTGTCTCCCTCTCTCTCTGACCCTCCCCTGCTCACGCTGTCTCTCTCTCTCTCTCTCTCCTAGAAATAAATAAAAAAATATTAAAAAAAAAAAAAAACTATAGGTAACAATCCAAGCTTACAATTGACCTCTGAAGTGAAGGGCAATCTTGTGGGACTGAGCCCTTTACCTGTGAAATATGATGCTATCTCCAGATAGTTAGTGTCAGAGTTGAGGTTGATTGTAGGACACCCTGTTAGCATCAGTGGATTGCTTGGTGATGTGGGGGAACACGCCCCCCACTCACACCCACACACTGGAATTGGGCAATCAGAACCTTTCATTGGTGTCAGAAGTGGGATTTGCTAGCTTGGTCCTGGTCACAAAAATGTTGCTTGGGAAGAGAAAAAAAATGAAATAGAGCATGAATAACCTTGGTTTCTTATATGGCCATGTGTGAACTTATGGTATGGGGTAGCAGCTGTGCTGGTACTAAGTTACTAAGGGTAAAGTTACCAACAGAATCTATAGGTGGATCCAGCTCCTGCAGAGTTGATTTACTGGATGCATGAAGCAATGGAAGCTAATAAGAAAAGGGAGAAATACTTGTTAAATAATAAAAATCTGAGTAAATTTGAAGATCTAATTGGCTTTATTCAGTGACTCATGAATCAGGCAGCATTCCATTTCTAACAAATACAAAGGAGCTCCAAAGACCTATACTAGATGGAAGGCTTTTATAAGTAGAAGGGACATGGGATAGGAAAGATCAGATTACCTCATCTTCCTTTGGGAAGTGGAAAAGGTCTATGTGGCACATTACCCTATTGGTGCTAACTAGAAAATTACAGACTGACAGTTAAGATTGCATTCCTGGAGAAAGCTGAAACTACAGTTAGGTTAGGCATTAAGCCTTAGTTTTGTGACATGGGCTTAGTACAAGAGACTTCTTTTTGACCCTCTAGTTTCTTTTTAACAGTTTTCCCCTTTTGAGAAGCCTCAGTTTAACTGAGAGATACGATAGAAAATTAAGGCTTTAGCACTACTCTTAGCTATTACTTGCATCTTTTCTTGGTTCTTTGTGTGGTGTCCATAAGTTATGGCATTTTTGCTTATTCCCTGTGATATGCATAGATCATGGCTTTAGATTCACAACCTAGAAGTTGGTTATTCTCTTCATTACTTTTATGATGTCTCAGTATTAGGGAGATCATTTTCTTGGTGCTTAGCAGCTACAAACATGCATGTAAAGCATTAGAGAGAATACAGTGTATGAGGGAGTTATTTTGATTATGATCAGGATAATTACTCGTGTTTTGAGTGCACTTTGGAATATGATACCTAAGATCCAAACCACTCAAAATCAAATAAATCAAAGATCCTGGTGAAGGAGTCACCCTTTAAGCCTAGTGCCTTGCTCTGTGATCTTATGTAACTGAGTTTTAACTTCACCAGAAGTATTCATGCAGATGTAAAGGTGGTGTTGGCCACAGCGCATTTACTTATTTGTTCAACTAAAAGATACTAAGAATGTCCTATCTCCAAGAGCAACTTTGGCCAGAGAGTCTAGAGATTTTTGTTGGAAAGATTTTTGTCTTGTCAGTGGATTATGCAATATCTTAAAGAGTTAAAGAGAGATTTCTAATCGTAGGCTCGTTTACATTTACTCCTAACCATGGAAATAGGGCTCTGCCAAAGGAAATGAATTCTGAATCATGAAAGCCTCCTGGAAGTTCCTTTCTTTTCTTCTTTTGTGTTTTTTTTTTTGTTATATTTTTAATTTTTTTATCATTTTGTTTTATCTTGTTTTGTTTCATCTTGTTAAGTGTACTCTTTAATACTTGTGCCCTATTTCCTACGTTCCATCTCCCTCTGGTAACTATCAGTTTGTTCTCTATAGTTAAGAGTCTGTTTCTTGGTTTGTTTCTTTTTTCCTTTGCTTGCTTGTTTTGTTTCTTGAATTCCACACATGATGAGATAATATGGTAATTTTTTTTCTCTGACTGACTTATTTCATTAGCATTATACTCTATAGCTCTATCCATGTTGTTGCAAACAGCAAGATTTCATTCTTTTTTTATTGCTAAATAATATTCCATTGTATACATATACCACATCTTTATCCATTCACCTACCAGTGGACATTTGGGCTGCTTCCATACTTTGACTATTGTAAATAATGCTGCAGTAAATGTAGGGGTATATGTACCCTTTGAATTAGTGTTTTTGTATTTTGGTGGGTAAATACCCAGTAGTGTGATTACTAGATAGGGTAGTTCTATTTTTCACTTTTTTAGGAACCTCCACACTGTTTTCCAAAATGGCTGCACCAATTTGCATTCCCACCAACTGTGCAAGAAGGTTACCTTTTCTCTGCATCCTTGCCAATATTTGCTATTTCTTGTGTTTTTTGTTTTAGCCATTCTGACAGCTGTAAGATGATATCTCATTGTTTTTATTTGCATTTCTCTGATGATGAGTGATGTTGAGCATCTTTTCATGTGTCTGTTGGCCATCTGTCTTCTTTGGAGAAATCTCTGTTCATGTCTTCTGCCCATTTTTCAGTTGTCTATTTTTTGGATGTTGTATGAGTTTTGTATATATTTTGGATACTAACACTTTATCGGGTATGTTATTTGCAAATGTCTTGTCCCATTCCATGGATTGCCTTTAGTTTTATCGATTGTTTTCTTTGCTCTACAGAAGGTTTTTAGTTTGTTGTGGTCCCAAATGTGCTTTTATTTCCCTTGCCTCAAGAGGCATATCTGGAAAAGTGTTTCTATGGCTAATACCTGACAGATTATTGCCTGTTCTTTCTTCAAGGATTTTTATGGTTTCAGGTCTCACATTTAGGTCTTTAATTCATTTTGAGTTTATTTTTGTGTATGGCCAAAGTCATCCAGTTTCATTCTTTTACATGTGGCTATCCAGTTTTCTCAACACCGTTTATTGATGAGACTGACTTTTTCCCATTGGATATTCTTTCCTCCTTTTTTAAAGATTAATTGGCCATATAATGGTGGGTTTATTTCTGGATTTTTTATTGTATTCCATGGATCTATGTGTCTATTTTTATGCCAGTAACATACTGTTTGAATTATTACTACTTTGTAACATAACTTGAAATCTAGAATTGTGATGCCTCCAGTTTTTCTTTTTGAATATTGCTTTAGCTATTTGGGGTTTTTAGTGATTTCATACAAATTTTAGGATTGTTTATTCTAGTTTTGTGAAAAATGCTGTTGATATTTTGAGAGGGATTGGATTAAATGCACAGGTAGTATAGACATTAGGGTAGTATAGACATTTTAACAATATTCTTCCAATTCATGAGCATGGGCTATCTTTCCATTTCTTTGTCATCTTCAGTTTCTTTCATCAGTGTTTTCAGGGTACAGGTCTCTCACCTCTTTGGTTAGTTTTTCCTATATATTTTGTTGTTTTTGGTGAAATTGTAAATGGGATTGTTTTCTTAATTTCTCTTTCTGCTGCTTCATTATTAGTGCTTCATTCATTAGCAATGGATTTCTGTACTTTCATTTTGTATCCTGTGACCTTACTGAATTCATTTATCAGTTCTGGTAGCTTTTTGGCAGAGTCTTTAGGGTTTTCTATATATAGTATCATGTTATATGCAAATAGTGAGAGTTTTAACTTTTTTCATACCAATATGGATGCCTTTTATTTCTTTATGTTATCTAATTGCTGTGGCTAGGATTTCTAGTGCTATGTTGAATAAAAGTAGACATTCTTGTCTTTTTCCTGACCATGCTTATCATTGAGTATAATGTTGGCTGTGGGTTTTTCATATAAGGCCTTTTTTATATTGAGATATGGTCCCTATAGACCTACTTTGCAGAGCGTTTTCACTGAATAGATGTTGTTCTTTGTCAAATGCTTTCTCTGCATCTATTGAAATGATCATATGATTTTTATCCTTTCTGTTATTGATGTGATTTATTGTGTTGATTGTTTTGTGAATATTGAACTACCCTTGCATCCCAGGAATAAATCCTACTCGATAGTGGTATATATTTTCAAAATATATTTTTGGATTCAGTTTGCTAATATTTTGTTGAGGATTTTGCATTTATATTCATGACAGATATTGGCCTGTAGTTTTGTTTTTGTTTTTGTTTGTTTCATTTTGTTTTTTTGTGGTGTCTTTATCTGGTTTTGGTATCAGGGTGATACTGGCCTCATGCAATGAATTTGAAAGTTTTCCTTACTCTTGCATTTTTAGGAGTAGTTTGAGAAGAACGGGTATTAACTCTTCTTTAAATATTTGGTAGAATTTGCCTGTGAAGCCATCTGATCCTGGACTTTTGTTTTTGGAGAGTTTTTTGATTGATGATTCAGTGTCATTGCTGGTGTTTGGTCTGTTTAAATTTTCTATTCCTACTTTAGTTATTTTTTTAATTTTTTAATGTTTTTATTTATTTCTGAGAGAGACAGCATGAGCAGGGGAGGGTCAGAGAGAGAAAGGGAGATACAGACTCTGAAGCAGGCTACAGGCTCTGAGCTGGCTGTCAGCACAGAGCCCAACACAGTGCTCAAACCCACGAACCGTGAGATCGTGACCTGAGCCGAAGCCAGATGCTTAACCAAGTGAACCACCGGGGTGCCACATGTTCCTACTTTAGTTTTGGCAGTTTATAGGTTTCTGGGAATTTATCCATTTCTTCTAAGTTGCCCAGTTTGTTGGCATATAGGCTTTTGCAGTATTCTTCTATAATTGTTTGTATTTGTGGTGCTTGTTGTTATTTCTCCTCTTACATTAGTAATTTTGTTTATTTGGGTCCTTTTTTTTCTTTGTCTTTCTAGAAGTTTATGAATTTTGTTGATCTTTTCAAAGAACAATCTCCTGATTTCATTGATTGGTGTTCTAATGTTTTCAGATTTTTGCTCTAATCTTTATTATTTCCTTTCCTTTGCTGGGTTTGATTTTTGTGTGTTGCTCTTGTTTAGCTTCTTTAGGTGTATAGTTAGATTGATTATTTAAGATTTTTCTTGCTTCTTGAGGTAGGCCTCTGTTGCTATACACTTCCCTCTTAGAACCACTTTTGTTGTGTCCCAAAGGTTTTGAACCATTATGTTTGCATTTTCAATTGTTTCCATGTACTGTATTTCTTTTATTTGCTGGTTGACCCATTCATTGTTTACTAGCATGTTATTTAACTTCCATGTATTTGTGGTCTTTCCAGATTTTTTCTTGTGCTTTACTTCTAGTTTTATATGTTATGGTCAGAAAAACCATGGTATGGCTTAGATCCTCTTGAATTTGTTGAGGTTTCTTTTATGACCTTATATGTGATCTATAATGGAGAATGTTCCATGTTCATTTGAAAAGAATGTATTCTGCTGTTACAGGATGGGATGTTCAGAATACATCTGTTAAATCCATCTTGTCCAGTGTCTTATTCAAAGCCATTGTTTCCTTGTTGATTTTCTGATTAGATGATCTGTCCATTGATGTAAATGTGCTGTTAAGCCCCCTACTATTATTGTATTATTATCAATTAGTTCCTTTATGTTTGTTATTGTTTTATGTATTTGAGTACTTCCAAGCTGGGGGCATAAATATTTACAATTGTTATATCTTCTTGTTGAATTGGCCTCTTTATCATTATATAATGTTCTTCTTTGTCTCTTGTTACAGTCTTTGTTTTAAAGCCTTTTGTCTGATATAAATATTGCTATTCTGGCTTTCTTTGGACATTCATTTGCATAATAAATGTTTCTTCATCCCTTCAATTTCTTTTTTTTTTTAATATTTTTTTTAAATTTTTTTTAAGGTTTTTATTTATTTCTAGGAGAGAGAGAGAGAGACAGCGTGAGCAGGGGAGGGTCAGAGAGAGAGGGAGTCACAGACTGAAACAGGCTCCAGGCTCCGAGCTGGCAGTCAGCACAGAGCCCGACGCGGGGCCCAAACCCACGAACCGCGAGATGACCTAAGCGAAAGTCGGACGCTTAACCGACTAAGCCACCCAGGCGCCCCTAAATATTTATTTTTGATAGAGTGAGCATGAGCAGGGGAGGAGCAGAGAGAGAGGAGACAGAATCTGAAGCAGGCTCCAGCTTCTGAGCTGTCAGCACAGAGCCCGATGTGGGGCTTGAACTCACGAACTACAAAATCATGTCCTAAGCTGAGGTTAGTCGCTTAACCAAGTGAGGCACCCAGGCATCCCATCATCCCCTCACTTTCAATCTACAGATGTCTGTCAGTCTAAAATAAGTTTGTTTTTTTTAATTTTAGTGTTCATTTATTTTGGAGAGAGAGAGACAGAATGTTAGCAGGAGAGGGGCAGAGAGAGGAAGACACAGAATCTAAAGCAGGCTCCCGGCTCTGAGCTGTTGGCACAAGACAGATGTGGGGCTCAAACTCACAAACTGTGAGATCATGACCTGAGCCGAAGTCAGATGCTTAATCAGCTGAACCACCCAGGTGCCCCTAAAATAAGTTTCTTATAGGCAGTAGATAGATGGGTCTTTTTTTTTTTAATTCATTCCGTCACCCTTTGTCTTTTGATTGAAATGTTAAGTCCATATACATTCACAATAATTATTGACCAATATGTATTCATTGCTATTTTATTGCTTGTTTTATGGTTGTTTCTGAAGATTTTCTCTGATCCTTTATTTTTTCATGGTTTGCTCATTTTCTTTAGTGATATATTTGGATTTCTTTCTCTTTATTCGTATTTATTGGTAGTTTTTGATTTGTGGTTACGTTAGGTTTGTATGTAACCTCTTCTGCATATAGCAGTGTACATTAAGTTGATGGTTAAGTTTGAAGCCATTCTTTACTCCCCACATTTTAGGTATATGGTGTCATATTTTGTATACTTTTATGTTGTGAGTTTCTTGACTGCATTTGTTTTTTTAATAGAAATATTCATTTTTACTGCTTTTGTTTCTCCTACCTTCATATGTCATTTTTGGTCTTTCTGTCCCACTCAGAGTCCTCTTTAATATTTCTTGCAGATCTGGTTTAGTTCTCACGAACTCCTTTAGTTTTTGTTTGTCTGAGAAATTCTCTTTTTCTATACTGAACAAAAACTTTGTTAGATAGAATATTGTTGGCTGCAGGATTTCCCCTTTCACCGTTTTGAATATATCATGCCACTCCTTTCTGTCTTGGAAAGGTTCTGCTTCAAAATCTGCCAATAGACTTATATGTTTCCCTTGTATGTAACTGTCTTCTTTTGCTGCTTTTTGTTTGTTTCAAGTTTTTACTTAAATTCTAGTTAGTTGATATATAGTGTAATATTAGTTTCAGGAGTAGAATTTAATGATTCATCACTTATATATAACATCCAGTGCTCATCACAGGTGTCCTCCTTAATACCCATTATCCATGTAACCCATCCCCCTGACCACCTCCCCTCCATCAACCCTCAGTTCTCTATAGGTCAGAGTCTGTCATGGTGCTTTTAATATTTTTTTATCACTGTATTTTGCCATTTTAATTACAATATGACTTGTGTGCTTTTGTTGATTTTGTTGGTGGTTCTCTGTACCTCCTGGATCTGGATATCTGTTTCCTTCTCCAGATTAGGAAGTTTTCAGCTATTATTACTTCAAATAAGTTCTCTGCTTCCTTTTCTCTTTCTTCTTCTGGGGCTCCTATAATACAAATGTTATTGTGTTTGATGGAGTCACTGAGCTCCCTAAGTCTGTTCTTGTTTTGCATAATTCCTTTTTCTCTCCTTTTTTCAGCTTGATTACTTTCTATTACTTTTTCTTCTAGACCATTAATTTGTTTCTCTGCCTCTTGCAGCCTGCTTTTCATTTCATCGAACGTGTTTCTCATTTTATTGAGCCTTTTATCTCCGCAATGTTATTCCTTCTTTCCATGTAATGGTCTCATTGATGTCCTCAACTCTTTTCTTACGTCCAATGAGTATCCTTAAAATCTTTGCTTTAAATTCTCCATCAGGCATGTTATTTATATGTTTCATTTAGATCTCTGGCTATGGCCTTGTCTTGTTTTTTCATTTGGGACAAATTCCTCTGTCTTCTCCTTTTGTTTAAGTCTCTGTACCTGTTTCTCTGTGTTAGGAAAGTCACCTACATCTCCTGTTTTTGAGGGCAATGGCTTTATAAAGAAAAGGTCCATGTAGCGCCCTAAAGGGTACTGTCCCCAGGGGTTGGCACTTCCCAGAGTGTCTCTAGTGTGTGCTGCATCCTCTCTGTTATTGTGTCTTGGCCACTTTATCCTTCAGGCCAGTTATCTGTAAGGCTCTCTTTGCCTGTTGTGGGTATTTGTTTTCTGGCCTGAATGTGGTGTGTTTTAACTAGATGTCCTCTAGTCTGCTTGTGAAATGAGATGTATCACTGCCACCAAAGCCTTGCAAAACTCCCAGGTTGGGAGGTGCAGTGTTGGCAGGGGTTTGTACTGGTCCTCTGGGAGAAGGGGCCTGAGATAAGCATGACTAGGAAGGGCAGTTCCACTATAGCAAAGTGGGGGGTGAAGGGAGAGGGTTTGGTGCAAGCAACTTACGTACCAAGTGATCACACTGTGCTTCTGCTGAAGTGTGGGGGAGGGAAATGGTGCCTGCCAGGTCCTTTTTTCCAGGAGGGGTCTCTCCATGAACACTGCTTCTTCGGGACATGCTCCAAGATGAGCAAATAACCTCCCCACTATGTGCCCTAGGTGTTCTTCAGATCACTGTTTACATGCTGTGTGTCCATAGGCTCTTTGCCCTGACTATTGTCCAAGAACAGCCCCAGTGTCCTCCAAGCTCTCCCAGAGCCAAACATGCTGACTTTTAAAACTCCAGGCTTTAAGCCCTGCTGGTTGAAAGAACTCACAAAATTCTGGCCCTCTCACTTTCCAAGCCAGTTGTTATAGGGATTCATTTTCCCCATGTGCTCCCATGTGTTGGTCTGTCTCCTGCACTTCTCTGTGGCTGTGCTTCCCACCCTACTGCAGCAGCCACGGTCTGTTTCTCTCCTAAACCACATCTCCACACTTCATTCCTTCTTTGATGTGGCCTCTTCTCTGCCTTTAGTTGTGGAGTTCGTTCTGCCAGTCTTCAGATGGGTTTCTGGGATATTTAGGATGACTTGATAGTTATCTAGTTGTATTTGTGGGATGAGGTGAGCCTAGGGTCCTTCTCTGTCACCATCTTCCCTTTCAGTCCACTTTTTTATTATATAGTGCCTTCCTTTATCTCTCATTACAGTTTTTGTTTTAAAGTCTGTTTTGTCCAATATAGGAATTGTTACCCCGGCTTTCTTTTGGCATCCATTTCCATGATAAATGTTTCTTCACCTCCTCACTTTCAATCTGTAGGTGTCTTTTGGTCTAAAATGAATCTTTTGTAGGCAGCATACAGATAGGTCTTGTTTTTTTTCTCCATTCTGTTACCCTATGTCTTGGATGGAGCATTCATAATAATTATTGATTGATATGTATGTGTTGCTATTTTGTGACTTGTTTTGTGGTTGTTTCTATAGATTTTTTCTGAGCCTTTCTTGCTTTCATGGTTCATTGGCTTTCTTTGGAATCTCCTTGGATCCCTTTCTCTCTGTTCTTTGCATATATATTACTGGTTTTTGATTTGTGGTTACCATTAGGTTTGTGTATAACATCTTCAGCATATAGCAATCTATGTTAACTTGATGGTTGCTTAAGTTTGAACCCATTCTTTACTCCTTTCCCTCCCACATTTTAGGCATATGTTGTCATATTTTACATCCTTTTATGAGTTTTTTGACTATTTTTACAGAAATATTTATTTTTACTGCTTTTATATTTTTTACTTTTTATACTTACACTTATGGTCTTTCTATTCCACTCAAAGAAACCCCTTTAATGTTTTTTGCATGAACTCCTTTAGTTTTTGTTTGTCTGAGAAACTCTTATCTCTTTTTCTATTCTGAATTAAAGAGTATTCTTGGCGTTTTCCCTTCCAGCACTTTAAATATATCCTGCCACTCCCTTCTGGCCTGCAGTTGTTGCTGAAAAATCTACTGATGGCCAAATGGGATTTCCCCGGTATGTAACTATCTTCTTTTCTCTTGATGCTTTATAATTTTTTTATCGCTACTTTTTGGCATTCAGGTTACTCTTTGTCTTGGTGTAGAGCTCCTTGGGTTGCATTTTGGGGGGAAATCTCTGAGCCTCCTGGATCTGGATATCTGTTTCCTTCCCAAGATTAGGGAAGTTTTCAGCTATTTCTTCAAGTAAATTGTCTGCCCCTTTATCCCTCTCTTCTTCTGAGATCCCAGTAATGCAGATGTTGCTATATTTGATGGAGTCACTGAGTTCCCTAAGACTTCTCAATTTGCGTACTTTTTCCCCTCTCCTTTGTTCTACTTGATTACTTTCCATTACTCTGTCTTCTGGGCAATTAATTTGTTGTTTTTCTTTATCTAGCCTATTTATTCTATCCAGTGCATTTTTAATTTCCTTTACTGTGTTCTTGATCTCTGATTGGTTCTTTTCTTTCTCCCTGTTATGAGTCTCACTGATGTCCCCCACTCTTTTTTTTTCAGTCCAGTGAGGATCATTACTTTAAATTCTCTATCAGGCATAATACATCTGTTTCATTTTGGCCTCTTGTTGTGGTTTGGTCCTGTTCTTTCATTTGGGAGATGTTTCTCTGTCTCCTCATTTTGCCTGCCTTTCTGCATCTGTTTCTGTGGGTTAGAAAAGTCAGCTACTTCTCTTGCTTTTAATAATAGATTTATAAAGAAGAGGTCCTGTAGTGCCCTGCAGCACAGTGTTCCCTGTTACCCACGGCCTGGCACTTCAGTGGGTGTCTCCTTTGTGTTGTGTGTGCTTTGCTGTTGACTCTTGGCCTCTTTTTTCTTCAGTCCAGTTGCCTGCAGAGGCTCTCTTTGCCTATTGTGGACAGCAAAATGTGTCTGCTTGCAAAACTAGACCTATCCCTACCATTGCCAGAATTGAGGTTCTGCAAATATCCTAAGGAGATGTGATACAGGCAGGATTTGTCCTGGTCTTCTGGAGGAAGGGCTCACAGTGCTGGGACTCAGGTGCACATGAGTGGGAAAAGTGGATCCAAGGAAGCACAGGGAGGCAGGACTTGGTCCAAGCAAGTTAGGTAACCAGTGTTGGGGCTGTGCTTGTTCCTGCAGGTGGATGTTTATGCTGGGCAATGGGAGGAAAATGGCACCTTCCAGCTCTTTGTTCCTGGAGGCATCTCCCCATGATCCCTGTCTCTCAAGCCATACTCTGATATGAATAAATTCATTCTCCCTCCTATCTGACCCCAGTGTTTTTCAAACTGCTGATTCTACACTATATCTACATGGGCTATTTGTCTTTAAGGGCATGGACTCGGCTTCCTAACACCTTCCAAGATCTTCTAGAGCTGAGCCCACTGATTTTTAAAATTCCAGGCTGTAAGTCCCACTGGTTTAGAAAACTCAAGGAATTCAGCCCCTCTTACTTTCAAAGGCAAGTATCACAGAGATTCTTCCTTCATATTCATGAGCCTCCCCAGAGTGTATTCTGTTTTCCACCTTCCTCCACACCACTAGCTCCTTCCCTACTGCAGATGGCCACAGTCCACTTTGCTCTCAGACTGCATCTTCACCCTTCCTATCTTCTTTATTATAACCTCTTCCCAGCCTTTTAGTTGTAGAGTTTGTTCTGCCAATTTTCAGGTTGTTTCCTGGGTTATTTACACTAATATGGGTGTTACTTAGTTATGTCTGTGGGAGGAGGTGAGCATAGGGTCCTCTTACTCTGCCATTTTCCCAGTCAATCTGGTAGTTCCTTTCTAACTTGACAGTGTAAATTCTAACTTGACCAATGAGATGTAACAGTTAGGAGTATAATTGGATAACTCAAGAGCCATTGCCCTGTTTTGCAGTCTAGGCATTCGTAGGCCCGAGAATAATGATAACCACCACAAAGATAAATCCTGTTGGGCAAACCACTTCCACTAAGGTGGCACTGTTAATGGATTCATTCACAAGGATTGCTTTTGCCCATTCAAACCAGGGATCAGTTGGGTTTTCTCCTAACTTGAAATGAAAAATTGTTTTAAATTCCAGAGGTTATCCCCCTTAGCAATGTCCTGGGTGATACAGATGATGGTATTATCTTTTCAGATCAATGCCAGAGTAAAGAAAGGAAAGCATGTTTAGTTAAAATATGAAGTCTTGATCTGGTGTCTCTGGAGGAGACTAGTTGGGCTGTGGTCTCCAACTCCAACTATTTGGACCAGAAATCAAGTGAAGCCTTCTTTAGTTTTGAGATATGTATTTAAGTTTCACGTGCCTGAAATTTTATTGTCATCTTGGTAGTGAGGAGGACCTTCCAAGGAGATTCAAGGGCAGTCTTTGTTCTTAGCAATAACAAATTAAGAGGGGGAGAGGAAAATTGGAAACATTAGTTTGTTGAATCTTGGTATCCAGATATTTGAGGAAACCAGAAGAATTCAGGATCCAGTCCAGTTTACAGGTATATAACAGAATGTCAGAGACCAGTAACAGGATCATAATCCTATATAGACAAAGGTGCAAACAAAATTATTGTCTCTGCTGTTGCCCCCATTTTTTACCAAAGATAATCCTCATAAAACTAATTTGTTTGCATCAAACTTGGCCTGAATGTAGAAGTACAGCAGGAATAGTGATTGGCTATATAAGCTCTTTCTAATACTGCTTTGCTAGAACCTCTAAGCAAGGTATAAAGGTTGATTATCTAGCAAGCTTTACTGGCTCCACAAAGTCAACCTAGTTTCCCCAAAACTGTTGTCATATTTGAGTCTCTACCCATCTGTCTCAAATATGACAATCCAGTTAAAGCCTTGGTAACATAACCTTATCTTTCCAGTTGTGTCCTGTTATAAGAACAGATTCTTTTTTTTAATTTTTTAAAAATGTTTTATTTATTTCTGAGAGAGAGAGAGACAGTGTGAGCAGGGGAGGGTCAGAGAGAGAGGGAGACACAGAATCTGAAGCAGGCTCCCGGCTCTGAGCTAGCTGTCAGCACAGAGCCCAATGCGGGGCTCAAACCCATGGACCATGAGATAATGACCTGAGCCAAAGTTGGATGCTCAACCGACTGAGCTACCCAGGCGCCCCTACAAGAACAGATTCTTATTGAACTTCTATAACTAATTGTTTTGTCAGGAAAAAAACCCTCAAGAGTTTCCAAATTCCAGGAAGATCAGGAAGGGAGTAAAAGTAAATATTTCATTTTTGTTTACAGAGATTGTAAATTGTCGTGTGTCACTGATAGCTTAACATAAAAAGTTTTCTTAAATCCAGAAAGATAGCACGTTAAAGAACCAGCGCTCTTTCAAACAAAAAGTTATGAAAATGGTAATTGTCCTCTTTCAGTTCCATGTAATTAATTCTTGTTATTTTTGAATCCAGTTTTTTTCAGTTAGTTCTGGAAATTCTTACCCCAGGTTTATGATCTTAAAGTTACCAGAAACATGCACTTGTCAAAAATCCTTTCCTTGAATCTTCTTGAAGATAAAATACTTTTTCAAGCATACTTTTGCAAAGCATCAGAGTAAAGCAATAACTGTAAATGACAAAAAGACTTTAAAATTCCCATTGTTAAAGAGGTATTCAGAGTTCATTATAAAGGAATTGACAAGGAAATTTATTTATGTAATATATGACATTTTAAAAAGAATTATATCTAATAGCCATTATACTAAGACATTTCAGATTCTAGGAATTTCACATAATTTTATAACACATAGTAATAATATATATTATACAAACATAATCTAAGAAGGTTTGGCATCACTTATTTGACAGTGCTTCCCATGTAACTTAACATATCAAACAAGTCTAATTAATATCTCTCATTTTGTACGGAAAGTGAACAAATCTTCTGAGATGTTCCAGGACCCTCTGGAAATTCCAAAGTTAGTTTGAGATCAAAAACACTTTATCTAAAACTCAGTGTGGGGAAAGTTTGTCAAAAATATCAAAAGATTTTAGGATACTTGGTCAGATAGTAGCGTAGGTCACTGTGAAATAATATTTAGTTGTCCATTTAACAATAGTGACAGTTAAAAAAAATAGTGACAATTGAAGTCTTCACAAGCAAATAAGTTAGTTGTTTAAAAAACCACAAAACCTTAGCTCTTTTAATAGAAAAGATTCAACTGTGTTAAATCATCAAAGATCTGATAATAAAGATAACATGAAGCAAGGGAGATGATTTTAATAAAACATAAAGTCTTTGCTTTCTACACAGATTACTTAAAAAGGTAAATAAAAACCTTTACAGTCTGTTATCTAGAGCAGACCAATAGTCCAAGAAAACTTTGCCTTTTTAACAGAGGGAAAAACCAAATTTTGCCAGTCCAAATTAGTGTCCAGTCCTGACCACTAAAAATTTCTTTTTCTTATCATTTCTGTTAGTTTTAATTACATGTATTAGAATATTCGCCCTAAAAATCCTGAAGTAAACAATTACGAACTTTTAGCATTCTGTGGCTTGGCAAATATTTAAATGCTCTTTATAATTTTTGGAAACATACTTTTCAGTATTTCATTTGAATATGATCTGTATATTTAAAGAATTGAACTTAACTCATCATTTAACTTTGCAAAATATTAAGATTTCAGGTTACCCAAAAGATTTGGGAAAACTACGTGAAAAGTTCACCTAAAACCTTTTTGTCCTACTTACATCTATTTAATTTACTTATTCTTTTTTTTTTAAATTTTTAAATTTTTTATTTTTGAGAGACAGTGTGTGAGCAGGGAAGGGGCATAGAGAGGGAGACACAGAATCTGAAGCAAGCTCCAAGCTCTGAGCTGTCAGCACAGAGCCTGATGCGGGGCTCAAACTCATGGACCGTGAGATCATGGCCTGAGCCAGAGTTGGCTGTCTAACCTACTGAGGTACCCAGGCGCCCCAAATTTACTTATTCTTAGTATATTTAGGTTACCCACAAAAGCTTGATGAGGATTACATAAAGTCAACCATCATCCCAAGCTAAATTTCTTGCTGACAGATTTCGTGAGCGATAACATGAGTGTATTTGACTAGTAAACCCAGTTAGACTGAACATTGTGTGTCTGTGTTATATTTAATGCTGGTAACTCTGAAGACGTCTATTTTAAGGAAACCAAACTTAAACCAGCTCTTATTTGCCAAAGATTATCCCACATCAGGTGAGCTTAAAAAATTGTTGGGTTAGGTTTTTTTTTAATTTTTATTTTTATGTATACTTAATTCATATAAACACTTGATTTTCCCTGGGCCAATTAAATATAGCTCTTTTACAAATTAAATTTGGCATTATCATCCAGAGTTAGAAAATACTGCATCGACAATATACATATATGGATACTCACAAACAGAGATCTTATAGCTTCTGTACACTTAAGATTTCCTATTAGCCCAAGTTCCAAATGACCAGTTCCTTCTTTTGTTGTTCTTCTGATAAGAATTACTTCCCTGAAATAATAACAATAATAATAACCTCCCTGAATTTTGTATTACAACATTTACATCTCAAAGGCACAGGGAAGAATGCAAGTTATAAGCCCTGTAAGATAAATAGGGGAGTTTGGGGGTTGGTAAAAAAAGAAATAAGTGAATCTGAACTGCCTCTAGAGCTGTATTTCTAGTTTTGCAAAGATTATAAGATAAAGATAGTTGCTTCTAATTCCTCAAAGAATTGGGTTGACCCTTAAAAGATATCATAAGTTGATCATCCATCTAAGTACTTTATCTTCAATTTGCTTAGGGGAGAAGGCCTAAAAAAAAAAAGTTCATATTAGGCTCTGAATATCAGCTTCTAATTTACCCATTTTTTGACTACAGAGCTATTTTAAAATTTCTTTTAAATATCTTGTCAGTTTTCAGCCAGGACAAACAATAAATATTTCTGGTAATATTGACAACCTCTTGGACTTATGAGGTGTCCCCAAAGAGGACGCAAAAGATATTTTCTTTTCCTTTCTCTGCCTTGTACTGTAGACAGAGATCTGAGAGAGCTGATTCTGGTAACACTCAGCCAGTTTCTGCTAGTTTTTCAAGGATCCCATCTGCAGGTTCTGAGCAGGATTCAAAGTGAAGAGTATAGCTCCAGTATTTATCAGAATTTGGCAAAATTTTTATTTTTAATTTATTTTGAGAGAGAGAGCTAGCAAGCATGAGTGGGGGAGGGACAGAAAGAAAGGGAAAGAGAATCCCAAGCAGGCTCCACACTGTCAAAACGGAGCCCTATGTGGGACTTGAACTCACTAGCCTGAGATCATGACCTGAGACGAAATCAAGAATTGGATACTTAACTGACGGAGCCACCCAGACACCTTAGTTCTTATTAATTTTTAATTTCAGTTTTACTTTGGCTGTTTGAGGGATTTACTGGTTAACTGCTACATTATTCCCCTAGAGTCACATCAACTTTGGGTGGGGCCCATATGGGTCCTACCTTGGAAGGTAGACATGAGCCAGTAATTAGGTGGTCTTGATGCAGGCAGGCCAGGCCGAGGACCCAGGGAGGGTCCTGTAGTACCAGCCAAGAGCGTGGTTGGCGTTGCACAGGATGGAAATCAAATGTGAGCCAGCAAGAAATGAGAGCAGTTTTTGAGTGGATTCTCCTGAGCCCTTATCCTGGATCCAGTCCTGTTTAAATCAGATCCAGTCCAATTTTGAATTCAGTCTGGTTTTAAGTTGGACCCAGTCCAACTCTAGCCAGTAACCACCGGTAGTTTTCAGTGTGGAATCTGGGGATTAGGGAAAGAATTGAACCAGCAGACCTCAACAATTGGGAACTTTGAATTGGGGGCTCTCTACCTGAATGGAGAGCTGCAAACTGTCACTAACAGTTCCCATGTGGATCTCAGGACAGAATTAAGGGCTAGAGATGTTCCATTCAAAAACCTGGGATTGTGGTCTGAAAGCCTAGGGGCTTACCTCTAGGCAGAACCGTCTGCCATTTTAAGTTGACTTGCCCAGTACTGGAAAGCCAATTAGATCCAGAGCTCAATGCTGAGAGACGCACTCAGAACCTACAAAAACTTACCCTTGGCCCTCAGAAACACCAAGAATTCTTTTTTTTTTATTAAAAAATTTTTAATGTTTATTTATTTTTGAGAAAGAGACAGAGACAAAGTGTGAAGGGGCAGAGAGAGAGAGGGAGACAAAGAATCCAAAGCAGGCTCCAGGCTCTGAGCTGTCAGCATAGAGCCTGATGCAGGGGCTCAAACCCATGAACTGTGAGATCATGACTCGAGCCAAAGTCAGACGCTTAACTGACTGAACCACCCAGGCACCCCAGAAACACCAAGAATTCTAAAAAGGGGCTCACAGTTACTACGTCTGAGTTTCTCATTTTTCTGAATGATGTTATTAGCATTTGCTTTGGATACTGTTACTGCTACCATATCTGTTAAATAACAAAATCCACCTGAGTAAATTTGAAGGTCTAATTGGCTTTATTCCATGATTTATTAATTGGGCAGCATCCCATCTAGCAAGTAGAAAGGAGCTCCAAGGAGCTTAGTACTCCACCTAGCTAGATGGAAGGCTTTTCTAGGTAGTAGGGGGAAGTCATAGGAAAGAGCAGATTACCTCTTTTTCTTTTGAGGGATGTAACGGGTTATGTGGAGATTACCTCACTGGTACTGACCAGAAAATTTTATACTGAGTGTTACATTGCTGAAGAATGTTGAAACTGCAGTTGGGTTAGGTTTTAAGCCTTGGTTTGGTGATGTGGGCTTAGCACAAGTGACTTGTTTTTGGACCTCGTATGTTTATTATTTTCTAACATATATAATCTTTTGGCTATTGTTACTATAATAGGTAAAATGAAATTATCAGCAAGTACTGGGTAGGGCATTGATGGTGAACCAAGCTCATATTAGGCTCTGTGCTTTGGCCACTTGCCTGAAAGCCACTGAGAGAAGAAAAAAATTACTCAGGGGCAACAGAAAGTACCTCTAAGACCTGTGGTCACCAGGAAGGTAGTCAGTGCATGGGGAGTGTAGTGAAACCCAAGTTTGTCTGACATGCAGCAAAGCCAATCACTGAGACATTGAGTACACAGCCAGGAAAGAATTTATTTGGGAGACAGACAAACGAGGTGATGGGAGAGCAAGCCTCAAATCCACACCCCACCAAGGGTTGGGGTCTGAAGTGTTTAAAGATAAGGTCAGGATGTGGAATATGCTGATTAAATATAGGGGGAAAAAGACCGTGTCCTCATTTCTGAGCGTGTGCATTCAGGAATCATGTCTCTTCCTGGGACATCTGTTTAAATTATGGCAGCATAAGTGTGACTAACAGTGGGGTAAAGATACTGGGGTGTGTCACCATAGAGGTTCCTTTCATTCACTCTTGGTGCCTTCTGTGCAACTGCAAGAATTCTTCCTGGTTGCTCCAGTCTTAGCTAGTCTCATTAGTCAACTTCTGCAAAACAGGTTCATAAATCGCTCAAGTTATCCAAAGTTTCTTTAAGGTAGAAAGTTCAAGCATTTGTTAATGTGTCGGTTTCAGGAGGACAAAACCAAGAAATCTTAAACCAGGGAGTATATGCTGTGAAGGAGTTGTTTCACTTTGTGAATCGGTATCATTGGCTTCCTGAGGGATCTTTACTGAAATGGATTGTGAGAGTAACAAATTGGGGGGCTGTGTCTTTGCTTTTGAGTGCTGCAGGATGGAAGACCATGTTTGGGTTGATACAGGACTCAGAGCTCACTATGGAACAATCACAGGTGGCCATACACACATTGGGGGTTATTCCTGAAGGAACAGCCAGCCTGGCGAACTATATAAAAGCCACTGTAAGTTCCCATTACCCTGAGAAGGGGGACTTGTCCTTCTCCCCCTAGGATTGCCAAGCGAAGCACCCCAGATGAAGCAGCCGATATGCATCCCATTCAAGCCATGTGGGATTGGCTTTATAATGATTGGGTTATTTACCCACTAAATATGCCTGATATCCAGGTTCAAGGGGATCCTTTCACATGGGTACCCCATATAACTCTATTGCTGCAAAACAAAAAAAAACAAAAAAAATAGTTTAAGGAAGGCTTATCAAATTTACTGTCCCAGCTGCCCCTCTTGGGTCTTACAGATGTTAATAAAAACATTAGGTAAATTAACAAGGGAATGGTAAAAGGCCGAAGAGAATGTCAAAAGACTCTTCCCAACTAGGTGGATGTTCTTATATGATTATTAAGAAATAAAGTGAATAAAACAAATATTGATAGGGGAAAACAAAGAGGAGTCAAGAGGGAGAGGGGATTTTTCCCAGCAGGGTAGAAATCTTCAGATGTTTATTAAAAAATGGGATGAATAAAATGGACACCAATGGGGTTAAAACAGAGCTTTTAATACAGCACTACCTGAGCTTGGGTGGGCCAAATGGAGTCCCTATTGATTCCCCCACTCTATTTATCCATATTTCGAGAAATTTAAAAAGCAAGAAGATAGAGATTACTGAGAAACTTGGTCAGGAATCACTTCAGGCAGGAGTTAGAGGGGTTGGTTAAATTAAGGATTAACAAAGGGGCCAGGGTTTCTTGGCTCCACGTCTCACTGGAGATCCAGTCTTTTGTACAAGAGTGAGTGAAATGATGAGATGAAAAGTTTTCAGGACTCCTCGGTACAGGGGTCCCTTGAACTGTGATACTAAAACTCATTGGTGAAGCCCTGACTCCTGGTTGGCAGGATTATGAAAGTTGGAATGCTTAAGCAGGTGTTATAAACAAATCTTCCTTGACTTACAATAGGGTTATGTTCTGATAAGCCCATCCTAAGTTGAAAATGTAAGTAAAAATGCATTTAATTGATCCAACCTGCCAAAAATCAGAGCTCAGCCTAGCCTACCCTAAATGTGTTTAGAACACTTTACATGAGCATACAGTTGGGCAAAATCATTTATTATTTTATAATAGTGTTGAATATCTCACACAATTTAATGAGTGCTATACTGAAAATGAAAAACAGTGCGATTGTATGGGTACAGAATGGCTGTAAGTGTATTGGTGATTTACCCTGGTGATCACACAGCTGACTGGGAGCCACTGTGCTCCCTGCCACTGCCCAGTATCACAAGGGAGCATCATTCCCATATACTACTAGCCCTGGGAAAAAACCCAAAATCAAAATTTGAAGTAGTTTCTACTTGATGCATGTCACTTTTACACCCTCATGAGGTTGAAAAATCGTAAGTTAAACTGTCAGAAGTTGGGGAAAGTTTGTAAAGTTGTGTCTCCATTACCTGGATGTTTCATGGGAATGGTATTATGTCCGGCTGCAAAACACTTTCTAAACCAAAACTTGTCGATGAAATCCTAATGGAGACTGTAGTTAGGAATATAGGAGTTGGTGGAATTACAGTAAAAGTTTGTAGAAGAATTGGTATGTTTGAACAGGCTTTATGAGAAGTGGTCGTGTCTCTTTTACTTGAGTGTATTTGGGGATGGATGTTGTATCTCATGGAGAACGTTTTCCCTACCTCATACTATAAACCAGAAGGCATATAAATCCACTCTTCAAGCAAAGTTAATTGGATGTGTCAAGTGGCAGCCGATAAGGCTGCCTGAGTCCGCACAGTGTGGAAGAGATACTGGAGGGCTGGTAGGGTCACATTCTCTGTGCGGTAGCCCTCTGTGGAGTGTAGACTGGGGCTTGTAGCAGGAAGCTGTGAGTGCCTCCTAAGGTCGACCACTGGGATTTTGAACAAGAGAATTTTCATTTGAGGGGCGTTTACTACCTTCTCTCTGACATTATTTACTGAAGCTATTCCCATGACTGAAGGCCTAACATGATCTTGAAACCTGAAATAGCCACATGTTTTAGGTGATGTCTAGGAAACTCTCTGATGGAGATGATAATGCCCAGAAAGTTTCCATAATAAAATGGAAATGGTTTATGCAGGACCATGCTGCCTGGGGAATGCAAAGAGGCGATACTTACAAGAAAGGAGGCTCTTATTCCATAGGAATGACTCTGGAACTGTGTGGATTTTACTGTCACTTAGATAGTGCCCTCCAGACAGCTATTGACTGACCAACAAAGAGCCACTTAGTCTTTGGATGGCAGTTGCAGGGTAAATGGATAACATTCTGTTTGGAAAGCTTCCACTCTGATTAAAGAAGTTAAAAACACATCAGTCTGGTTGTGCTGTATTGCATGCTATTTTCCTAGCAGTGATGAAAAATTGAACAATGTAAAAGTCCCTAAATTTGGGTTTTTACTGACTTCTGGCCAGTGGCCAATAGCCAGTATCCGCATGTGGATATGGCTACACAGAGCATAGTCCTGTGGAAATTGGAGGAATGAATGAAAGCAGAACATGTTGATGCCCATCAGAATTCCCTTCCAGGTTTGGAAAGTGACTAGAATCAACCAGCAGGTATTCCTGTGTGCTCACTTGAGACAGCCACCTGGATCCATGAGATGGATGGATGTGGGGGTACTGCAGCAAGGAGGAGATGGGATGAATCTAAATCTTTCCCCCTTGTACCTTCTGAGGCACAAAATGCCACTAAGAGCTATTCTGTCTGCAAACAAGAGACTGCAAAGGCAGAGACTAGCAGGTTCTCCGGTTGGATGGCCCTGAACATAGATGGCAAGTCAGACCAGTGCTGGTAGCTGTGGGGGCTACAGACGGGTCCTGACAGGAATAGATCCTGACTGTGGAATGGGCTTTGCATACGCAGTGGTAGATGCAGGTGCTCAGAGTATTATGAAAGAACCAGGACAAATATTGCACTGATTCAGATAACTAGCTGTCATTTCTTCAGACTAGGAAACAAACATACTTTACAGCCCATAATATCTAACAATGGGAGATATTCCCCCTCAGAGAAATATTTTGATAGAGGATTGGAATGGGCAGTTAAAATATTGGTTGTCTAAAATGGGCAAGTAAAGGGATGAAGGGCTGGCTTACGTGCTTTTATGAGTTATGTGCTGACATTCAACATTAACGAGAGTGGGGCTAAGGAGCGTCCCTACTAGATAGATTTGTGTTTTTCTGTTGGATCTGGGGAAGAGAGGCTGGGGGAAGGTGCGGATATTCTTTCTTCCTCACATCACTTACACTTTTTTTCCTCCAACTTGATGCATAGCTCAGGCCTATTGCAACTGTAAGGACTAGAAGCAGGGGGTGATTCTTAAGCAAGAGACTGTAACTGTGCTTTTAACCTTTATGTCACAATTCCTAAAGGCCTGATGAGGCAGGATGTACCTTCACCCCATTTTCCAAATTGGGGCTAACTGAATTCAGCTATATTGCCTGAGCATAAAAATAGTCCATTTGTTTTACACTTGTGTAACCTTACCTTATCTGAACAGAATTGGACTTGAGGGAAGGGACTTGCTAGAGCACTATTGGTGCCTGCAATCTAGACAAGCACAGTGGCCAAACCTAATGACTCTTCCAAAGTTAAAAAAGTTTGGATATAAATGGAGAGAAAGAAAATTAGTAGCTGTGGGTAAAAGGATGAATAAATGGTTTATGTAATAAGGGAAATCCATTATTACATGAACATCTAGAAGAGGCTCAGAGCAAGTGACCATATGATCTCTTAGCTTGAGGATACCAGCTGCCTGAAAGGGTGAAGGCATTTCTAACACCACTCCTGTTTCTGGAACCTGACAAGATACAATGGAAGCTTGCAAACCTGAGTGGTCTCGCCCTGGGAATTATTTTTCATGATGTGACTGATGATGGACTAGTTATTAATGACTGAATGGGATTCTAGTAATGTGCCGGTATCTTTTGAACTTTAGGATTGTTTTGCTATAAAAGATCCACATTTGAAGACCCAGGAGTGGCCTGTGATTTAAGAAATACGTATTTCGGTTTTTGTCTCCCTTCCTGGCACAGAGCTCCTAAAATCCTTGGAATTTAAGTAAGGAGAGTAGTACAAGGATCTTTTGTTATATTAATGATACCTTCTGGACCACTAAGTATGGGAGCTAGTTGCCAGGGGATCCCATGTGATTACAGGGTCGGAACTTTCGGTCTCACTTTGCCATGTACACACACACACTTCTGGAGAGGAGAGAGGTATTAGAAGGTTGAATCGATCATCAATGGCCAATGAGTAAGTCTATGTAAGGAAGCCTCCATAAAAACCCAAAGGGTTCAAGGAGCTTCCAGGTTGGTGAACATATGGAGATGCAGGAAGTTGCAATCTCTGAGGGCATGGAAGCTCCACACCCTTTAATATATGCTTTGTCCAATGCTCATCTTCCATCTGGTTGTTCTGAGATATCCTTTTATGATAAACCAGTGATCTCCAAATTTGGTGAGCCACTCTAGAGATCATTAATACCCAAGGAGGGGTTCATAGGAACCTCTGGTTTACAGCTGGCCAGTCACAACTACAGTAACAACCTGGGCTTGCAACTGGTATCTGAAGTGAAGGGCAGTCTTGTGGGACTGAGCCCTTAACCTGTGGAATCTGATGCTATTTCCAGGTAGATTGTGTCAGAATGAGTTAAATTGTGCTTGTATTGGTGCATTGCTTGGTGATATGGAGGAAATACCCTACACACACACACACACACACACACACACACGTACATATTGGGTATCAGGACCCTTAATGACTAATTTGCTTATAAGCATATTGGTGGTATGGTAGAAATCCCCTATACACACATGTATACACACATGTGCATACACATACATGAACTGGGTATCAGAACCCTTAGTGACCAATTCACTTGCTTATAATCATACCTTCCACAAAATACTATAGCCCAGTGTTTAGGAATGTAAGCTCCAGAATATCTCACTCCAGCACTTATTAGCTGTGTAAACTGGAACAAGTTGTTTAACCTGTGTCTAGTTTCCTGTCTGTGAGGACGGCAATAGCCCCGATCTCAAAGGATAAAATGAAATACTATATGTAAAGCACTTGACAAAGTGCCTGGCACACAGGAAATAATAAAAGCTAAGAGAAGTTTCGTGTTGCACAGTCCTAGCAATGCAGTTAAATTTTTTAATTCTAAGAGGTAACATAATTTGCTTTTAAAGTATCTTAAGATGAATAGACAAGTCACATTTTAAATACATCTCTACCATAATCAAATGTTTAGAGAAGAATTTATCTCTATCCATGCCTACCCACTTAGGTTAATGTAAACATTGAAAATACTTTTAATCATCTATTGAAGGCACTTCCAACAAGTCCTTTAGTAGGAAGAAACTAATCCGGATTAACAGCAGTAGTTTTCCATAAGCTATAAGTAGGAAAAGTTTGGGTCTAAGGAGCTTACCAAAAGGGAGATTTACATTCATGAAAAAGAATGCTCTTTGGATGAAGTGTCAAAATCACCTGGGATTCTGTTTTAAGAATAAAGGTTTCTGTATTCCACTTAAGGTTTACTGAATCAGAATATGATTGAAAGGATGGGCAAAGATTAGGAAATCTGCAGTAACAAGCTCTACCAGGGAATCTTATGCATAGAGTAGCATGGGAACTACTACCTCAAAGGAAGATCGGTTGGAGTTCAGACCTAGAAATCACTGGCTACCTTTAAACAGACAAAATTAATCATCTTAAGTACTGGTGATTGATATCATACTATCAAAAACCTCAAGTCTGTCTCAGTAAGCTACTACTATACTGGATAGTCAACATATTCAGATGATTTAGTGGAAAAAAGGGTAAAAATAGCAAAATATTGAAAACCCCATTTGTAAAGTTCATTCTTGGTCTTCTCTTCCTAAATTTTTTCAATTCTATTAGATTTAATCACTAAACAAGACCAAAAGAGAACTTTATTTTACATGACTTTATTTTCCATTTAGAACCATTTTATGCTTTACTTAAAAAAAAAAAACTCTGCTTTTAATCGTCCTAAAAGCATTTAACCAAAATCTTGATTTAGGAAGACTTAAGACATTGTGCATTATTTTAAATATTTTCATTCTTTCAGTAACTATTAAAAATAAGTTCACAATTAGGGTTTCAAATGTCCTAATCATATCTAGTTTGTTTTCATTTAATATTTTATCAATCCCATCATGTGCATACAGAAGTTAAGATGATAAATAAATTTTCTCTTTCAGACACACTGATGATAATTAGCTCTTAATCTAATTACTATTTCATTTACTCAGAAATAGCATTTAGACATAAAAACCAATGTCTCACTTTGTAAAATAACCTTTGGTTAATTTACACAAATCTAATACAGCATATTGTGTAACTTTTAAGTAATACAATGAGTTTCACTACTATCATTTTAGTTTTTAATATTTGTGTCAGCAGGGCTTAGAATATCACATGGTTCAGTCTTCTGCAGGAAGTTCTATAATGAAAGCACAGTGCCTTTGAACATGAAAAACATCCCAAAGGCTAGGAGTCCTCAAAAGGAATTGAAAGGTAGAGATTTCAGAGAATTTCGCTCATTTTCAACATGTAAAGTGACTAGTGTTAAGTCACTTTTTGAAGACTTAGTGAAGAAAACAGTGTTCTTTATGCCACTGAGTAAAGCTACTAAAACCATAAGAATTTAGAGATTGGTACTAAGCTACATAATTAATGGGTCATCAAAAAAGATCCTGTCACTTAGTTACTAAGTATAAGTGAGTGAGTTAACTTCCTATGCCAAGTAAGCGTCACACTTCACGTCCCTCATTTGTAAAAAAGAAAAGGTGGCCTGGCCAGTGCCATTCAGGATTCTCTGCTAACTGTAAAATGTGGACTGATTTACTTCTCTTTCTTATAGTCCATGTGTATATAAACTTTCAGTTCTTTAAATCAAAAATTTTTATGCACATAACCATGTTGGTGTATTACCCTTAGTTTAAAAATGTACAACTACATAAATAAAAACTATTATTTCTTCAATATTACTTGACATTTCTTCTGTAATTTCTTTATTTAAAAAAGTAAATGTAACAAGATACTTAAAAAAGGCTAGATACAAAAGTAGTTAAGCTGCTCACGAACATTTAAAATTTTCCAAAATGTATCTTCAATAATCATGATCTTATAAAACATTTTACAGTTATCAGAAAGTGCCCAGGCTGAGTTTACATAACTGAAATACCTTAGTACAAATGTCTAGTTAGAACTGAAGTGCAGTAACCTCCTGACTGACTGCTCATTGAAATAGGGATACAAAGAAAAAAAGGTTGATTGTGATAAAGTATTGTGCATTGGCCCCATCATATGTACAAAAAAAGTGCCCTTACTCAATTGAACAAATTACATGCAAAATATTAGTGATATCATTTAATATCCTAGAGCTCAATGCAGCTAAAATAAACCGCAATAAAAGTGGTTTTCATAGGTAAAAGTGATTTCATCTCTAAGATCTGAATGTCCAGAACTTTGTACAAGTTCCATATACATGATACACAATTGCAGCCAACCACAAATTAAACACCATAAAAAAAGTTAAAATGAAAACACAGAACATACTTAATTTTTTATTTGGAAATTCCCTATTCCCTCTATACAAGAACCTTTGCTGAAACACTTTCCACAAAGGCAGCAGTGAATTTTCAGAACATTTTACATTTTTCCCCTCAGCAAAAAGATAAATCACAGTGTAAATTATGTTGTTCTGCTGTCATCTTTGGCTGGGGTTAGACCCAGAAGTTGTTGACTAGCAAACCATTATAGTCAAAAAGTTGCTAGTGCTCCTCAGGCCTTTAGGCTACAAACTCAGCAAGGAATGTTTGCATTTAATCTCTTTAAGGTACCACCAGGGGTGTGACAGCATTAACTTCCATAAACTTTTATAGACAAATGGAAAAAAATCTACAAAATTAGCTAGTAATATTACACAGCAATACACACTTTTTATACTCTACACAAAACCAAAATTCTTGGTCTTAATGGCGAGTAGCAACTTCTGTTTGAGAATCTGTTTAGAGGAATAGAGTGGGACGTAAAGTCGAGAAATACAAGTGTTTGCGGTAGGAAGATGTTGGTCATCTGGTGGTCTTATTGTGATTGAGGGCATAGGCTGAAATCCTTCTTCACTGGCTGGTAATGATGGGCTTGATGTCCAAAAGTAAACCTAAACAGGAGTATGATAATTACAAGTTTGGCTTTTAACAGATTAACATGAACTCTGGCAAAATCTACATGGAATCCAATTCTTATTTAAAACCTACAGAGGGATATGAATTTGAATGAGGTTTTAAACTTATTTCTTGTGCTGGGGCGCCTGGGTGACTCAGTCAGCTAAGTGTCTGACTTCAGCTCAGGTCATGAGGTTACAGCTCTTGGCTTCAAACCCTGCATAGGGCTCTGTGCTGACAGCTCAGAGCCTGCTTCAGATTCTGTATCTACCTCTCTCTCTGCCGCTCCCTGGCTTGTGTTCTGTCTCGATCTCAAAAATAAACATTAAAAAAATTGTTTTTGAAAATTCATTTCTTGTACTGAAAAAGAAAGGTTCAGGGTCAAAAGTGAAGAAAGTATCAGGTATGTAGAAAAGTGACTATGGTTCAGGGCCTCAGTTTCTCTGTAAGCCTTTCCAGTGGCTAAATTCCAGAGTATCTTTTAGTGGAAATAGGACACAAGCTCTCTAAAGAAAAATTTAAAGGCTCAGTTCGTGGGTTCAAGCCCCACGTCAGGCTCTGCATTGCAGCTCAGAGCCTTGAGCCAGCTTCAGATTCTATCTCCCTCTCTGCCCCTCCACTGCTTGTGCTCTCAAAAATTATTTTCTAAAAAAATAGTCTCTTATGGTTTGCCTCCCTGTGTTTATCTTATTTTTCCTTCTTCTATGATCCTGTTAAGTTTCTCAAATTCCACATAGAAAAGATTTTTTTAAGTAATCTTTACATGCAACATGGGGCTAGAATAAACAAGAGTCACATGTTCCAACAACCTGAACCAGCCAGGTGCCTACAGGCAATTTTTTAAAATAAATACGATATTATATGTGTATTTTCCTTATGATTTTTGTAACATTTTTTGTAGTTTAAGAATACAGTTACATAGGGCGCCTGGGTGGCTCAGTCACTTAAGTGTCCAACTCTTGATTTAGGCTCAGGTCATGATCTTACAGTTTGTGAAATCAAGCCCTGTACTGGGCTCTGCGCTGACAGTATGGAGCCTGCTTGGGATTCTCTCTCTGCCGGTCCCCTACTTGTTCTCCCTTTCCCTCTCAAAATTAAAAACTTAGGGACACCTGGGTGGCTCAGTTGCTTAAGCGTCCAACTTCAACCTAGGTCATTATCCTGACTTTATGAGTTTGAGCCCCGCATCAGGCTCTGTGCTGATGGCTCAGAGCCCAGAGCCTGTTTCAGATTCTGTGCTCCCTCACTCTTTGCCCCCTTCCTCACCACTTGCCCTCTGCTGCTCTCTCAAAAATAAACATTAAAAAAATTTAAAAATAAAAACTTAAAAACATATATAATAGATATAAAATACAAAATATGTGTAATAGACTATTTACTAAAACTTTAATTTAGTAGATTTTCAAATGTGTGGTAGATTGGTGCCCTTAACCCCCACAATGTTTTGCTTTCCTAAAGAATGGTTTTATGAGAAATCTCCTCTAAGTTCTATAGAAGGGGGCAGAAAAAGAACCCCGGCTAAGAGTCAGGGTCTACAAAATCTTCAAAGAACTATAAATAGATAGATAGATAGATATTCGAAGATTATCATCTTAATTATATAATCTTTGAATATATATATATATTTTTTAAGTGTTTGTGGGTTTTTTTGGGTGAGGGGGGTGGGAGGAGAGACAGAAGAAGACACAGAATCTGAAGCAGGCTCCGAGCTGTCAGCACAGAGCCCAATGTGGGCTCGAACTCAAGCCATGAGATCATGACCGGAGCCAAAGTCAGACGCTTAACTGACTGAGCCACCTAGGCGTCCCCCCAACAAAGAACTTTATTAAAAAAGGACTGAAAGATGCTCTAGAGATAAAGCTGGTCCAATCCACTCAATTTATGGGTTAAAAAAAGACAAAGTTAATGTAAAATGTTTCTCTGAGGATGAATATGGTTAGCCAGGTTAGATAACTACCATTGCTGGACAGTCAAGAAGCTGGAAGAAAAGAACTACTACAGGATTTTCAGAACTTTTACTAGTGAACTGTGCCTCTCTCACCCAGTAACTGAAAAAAATCCCTATAATTTGCAGGACTAGTAATTCAAGGAAGAATAGTTTGCTCTGAATGGTCTGTAATGTCCTTCAGTTTTTCTCCTCAGGTACATCAGAATAAAACCAACAACTGTGAAGCATCCTTCCCAAAAGAAGAGGGGGAAACCTTTTGATATACTGCTTAAACCCTATTAAATAGGACTCAAATTAAAGCTGATAATAGGAAATCCTGAGGCCCTTTAGGGAGATTTTTTTTTTTTTTTAATTTTTAAAAATATTTAACATTTATTCAATTTTGAGAGAGAGAGTGGGGGAGGGGCAGAGAGAGGGAGACACAGTATGAAGCAGGCTCCAGGCTCTGAACTGTCAGCACAAAGCCCAATGTGGGACACGAACCGTGAGATCGTGACCTAAGCCGAAGTCAGAGGCTTAACCGACTGAGCCACCCAGGCGCCCCAGATCTTTCATTTTAAAGACTGAATAGTTAGCAAATTTTTCTTTCAGTAGAAGGCAGAAACTGCAGTGAAATTTAACTTGACTGACAGGACTAAGGATATATTATTGGTTTAAAAACAGAAATACCAGGGAATAGTCAAAAAGAAAACTAGTCCGTTACAGTTTAGAATTTATACCAGATAGCCAATCATTTCTATTTCTGTTTTTGATAGGTCTTACAGAACCGATAACGGGCTCATACAGAAACAAGGTACCTGGATCAAAAAACTGAGTACAGGTAGTCCTGAAACCATGCACTGGGAGAAACTTTAGGGTCCTAAGAGTTAGGACTACTGAACAATCTGTCTCACTATAGTGCAGAAATATTGGAAGGCTCTTAGGATCATTTAAAAATTAAGCAGTGCAGGGCACCTGGGTGGTTCAGTCGGTTAAGCATATGATTTCAGCTCAGGTCATGATCTCATGGTTTGTGGGTTTGAGCTCCATGGCTCTGTGCTGACAGCTTGGAGCCTGCTTCATATTCTGTGTCTCCCCTGCTCTCTCTCTCTGCCCCTCCCCCACTGATGCTCTGTCTCTCAAAAATAAATGAATAATGTTTAAAAATTTTTTTAATAAAAATTTTTTAAAAAATTAAGTGTTAAATGCAGACCCTTCCCTCAGCCCCCCAAAATAAGTTACTGCCTGAGGTGAAGATAAACGGGAAACTGCCAAGTTTTGTGCTTTTCCATACAACCATTTACCCTCTCTCAAATAAAACTGGAGAATATATCTGGAAATTGGATTTTTGTTATATGTTCCACAAGTAGTGTGGTTTTTAGTTACTGAGAACTAAGGCTGGTTCGGCAGGGAACCATAAGGAATATGGTAGAAAGGATCTCTGGGATTTTCTGGGTAAGGAAAGTTTCTAAAAGAAAGTCTGGTGAAGACTGCCTTTCAAGACTGATGGACAGGTTGATCTGGCTATGGATATACTCAACAATGGACACAGATTCCACTGACTTGGTAGGCTTTTCACTATGATCAAAGTTTATATTAAGTTTAAAATCAAACTTAATACATAAGCTGCTCTATTCCTAGTACAGTATACAGAGAGCAATCAAGATACTATTCAGAAATTTTGCAAATGCTTGCCACTGGTCAAAAAGATTAAGGATAAATAAAGGGAGCAGCTAGCATATGTAAGCACTATAGGGAAAAAGACACATCAACTGGTATTATCTTCTGGGACTAAGGACAGCATATCAATAACTAAATGCATTTCATTCTGCTTATGGCTTTATTAATACTTCAGGTTTTCAGTTCTAGAGTAGAAAAACCAAAACTGCCTTATATTTCTGACCTTCTATAATTTACTTAACCAAAATGAAAATGACCATTAGAAACTTAAAAGGTTATCACACAAGAGTATTTTAACATTTCATATTTTCTTTTGCAAATTTTGTAAAAATTTCAACTTACAAGATCTTGTCGTTCTGTCATGCTCATCTTCTCTACTATTGACCAGAACCAACGCTTGAACTGCAAGAGCTTCTCAGCATTTTCTCCTACGAAGAATATAAATCCAATATACTATACCAATTATTACTTTAAAACACTGCTTCTTATAAAATTGTTACTAAGGATCAGGGGTTTAATTCCTAATATAGGAAATTAGGACCACTTGCATAATGTAAAAGTTCATTAGTCAGTCCTGACTTAAGATGATCAAGAAAAATGGATCATCAGCCTCAAAATTAATAATCACTTTAATTCTACCTGCTGAACTTACACCAGTGCTTCACAAATTGTAATGAGTTTACTAATTACTTGGGGATCTTTTTAAGATGCAGATTCTCATCTACTAGGTCTGGGAAAAGGGAGGAAAAAGAACCAAAATTCTCTATTTCTAAAACTACTTCTAAATGATACTGATGATGCTTATCTGAGGATCATATTTGGAGGGGCCTTAGGTATTTATTTTCTACTCTTAGGTCTTAGGTTTGTAAATGAGACAAATTGTTAAATAGCACAAAAACTATTATACAATGAATCTATATGTTGCCAAGCATAAACAAGAAAATTTATCCAAATTTAACTTGCTATAATTTAGCTGAAGCTGTTTGCAAAATATAAAGGGGGAAAATCAATACCTTCATGTATGCAATAATTTTGGACTATAGGTGTAATCCTCTCATAAGGAATTTCTTGAAGCTTTCAGTGTCTTACGGTATGGTCACAGCTAAAATTCTACTCCTAGGCTACAGGACTTTGAAGACAAAGTGTTACAGAAAGTCAGGGGCTGATAGTAAATGTTATTCTACAAGGAATATCACTACCTCCTGTTACTCTTTCTGGACTTTCCTTTTGTTTGTATGCTATTATATCTTTATGAGTGAGCTTTGGGTACAGTTCTACAAAGCAAACGCCATACAAATTCTTTAATTAGAGAGCCCAAGAGAGATTAGGAATTGGGAAAGGCTATTTTTTCTTAGCATACAAAAATCTGTTTACATAGCTGCTCACCACAAAGAAGTTTTACTTGTATTCATACTAAACCATATACTCTTTAAAACCTAGAAATATTAAACAAAGATTAAAAACAACCTAATGCTAAGCCATCATAGTTCAATAATATCTTAAAAATTTAGACAAAAAGCCTTGAACACCTGAGTTATACAGCATTTCTAAGCCCTGTAAATTTATCTATCTAGTAGATTCCTTAAATAAACATTCAAAAAATTTCCTACCTGATTCATCATTGAAAGAGGTGAAACTGATCAACATTTGCACATTAACTTCACCACAGCCATTTACCAAAAGTCTAAAATCTTCTGCTGTTAAATCTTCTAATGAATTTTTTGGCAGCACATCCAGTAGACCTTTCCTCATTGCCTACAGAATATTTTAAAAATTACCTTTTTATTACTCTGAGCACTTTATTTTCCATGTAGCATTTATTGTTGTTAAAGCCCAATATCTAATTTTAGCAGCCTAGGAATACTAGCTCTCATTTTAAACCAGGGAGAAAGAAATGGAGTATTTTTAACTTAACAGATTCAAAAGAAGCAGAGGAGAAAAAAGGGATTATGAATAGGCTACAGGTTCAAAAGTGAAATAGTATTGTTATACACCAGGATTTTAACTGAAATAATTTACACGTTAATAAAATAGGCTACTCATTAAATAATAGCTTCAATTTTTCAAACATGCTATCCTGTCATATCCTATGAAAAGTAGGATCCTATGAAAAGAACACAAACTCAAAATCTAGAAGCTCACTGAGAAATTACAATGTTCTAAGAACTGTTCTAAGTACCTTACATGTATTATTAACGCATTTAATTCTATCCTCATTGTGCAGAGGAGACGAAGGCACAAAATACTTAAGTAGTTTGCTAGTGTCATATAATAGCTAAAGAGTATTGCAGCCATGATTTGAATCCTAACAGCAGGACTCCAGAGCCTATACAATTATTCCTGGCACAGAAATCAGATCAGAACACTTGACAAATACAGCAGGCCTGATGTTGCTTTTTAGAAGGCTCTCTTGGATGGACGGGGATGGTCCTTGGCTGGCATCTGGAAACTTGGTTTTTGGAATGTTCCCCCTACATTACTGATACGGCTGTTCTGAAAGCCTGGAGCGATGAACTCTGCTGTGCCAGCTTACCTAGACTATTTGAGCAAACAATGTGACTTATGATGAACACATGCCTCTAAGAGTCTGAATTTCAGTAATCAGGGCTGGCTGCATACGCAGAAAATGCTTACAGGACTGGCCTTCGATAAAAAACCTGGGCTGTGACCCTTAAGGACCCTTAAGCAGGCTTTGCTAAACACAAACACTATGCATGTGTTTCTGTAATTCACTGCTGGAGGAAAGAAGTATATTCTTTGTGTCCACCCATGGTTCCAGAGAGAGAACTTTGGAAGGCAGCAAAGTTCTAGATTCCTCTAGACTTGGTCTAATGTACTTCTTCCCTTGCCGGGAGTCCTTTTGCTATAATAAACCATGACTATCAGTACAATGGCCTTAGAGTCCTTCTAGTCAGTCACCTTCAAGTATGGGTGGTAGCAGGACCCCACAACAGTAGTCATCTCAGTCACACAAGAATCTTTTCTCAACTTTTACTCACCAAATTGACTTTGAGGATTGCATGCTTTATCCAAGTAGTTTTTCCCAACAGAAGGTGAGTGCTTGGTTTGGATTCAGGTGTTAACTTACACTGTACATAAATTAATTTGGTTTAAAATTTTTAACCTTTTATAGGCAAGCTGAATACACCTGAACTAGTTTACCACACATGAAGACACAAATAGCCTCATCAGATCAAATAACACTTTTTAGAAAATACTCACATGTAATGGCTGTTCGGCAACTACCAACATTCTGTGTTCTGCGTATTTCCTCACATATTCATACACATTCTGGGGAGTGACTGGTATATTTACACCATTAGGAATAAGTTCAACCTGTAATAAATTTAGCACTGCCATTTAAAAGCAATGGTCAAAGCAGGAGTAAGTCTACAGTTCATAAAACAATTCCTTAAATTCTAAAATCTAAAGACAAATCTCGGACAAATATCTAAAAGATGTAAAAATTTAGGCCTAAATAAGTACAAAAAAACACTACCTTTCCCTATGTCTCATTAGCTCTCCATCTCTCTCTCTCTCTCTATGCCTGTCAGTCTGCTGTTTGTGTGTCACTCGCTCTGTCCCCATCCACACTGTTTGTATATAAGATAAGCACAACAGACTAACCAAATTCTCTTGCCAGAATCAGAAAGGTACATATTTGCTTTACCTGTCCTCCACCCTCTTCTTTACACAAATCAATTGCAAATGCCAAATCCATTGCAGAGAAAACAGCATCAGCATCTGAACTCTGAGAAGCGAGGATAAGTTGCCGTAAACTCTCATACATCACAGGGTCAAAAAAAGCAAAATCATGCCAATTGACCTAAGGAAGTAATCATATGGAACTCAATTATGAAGCATCTTCACTACAATTTTATCTAATTTGAAAATATAAAGAGTACTATCTCACTAAATATATTAAAACTGATTTATTTAAATTTTAATCTTTGGCTCTGATAATATATGTAATTATCATGGTATATAAAAAGTGTAACATATACTTTGAAAAAAAATTTAAAGCCAATAGTGGAGGAGTTTAACTTCCAAAACAATTTATTTGCAAAAGTCCTGCATTAATTATTGACAATGATTATGCTAAGCAGCTGGTGTTTAGTGTGTGTGTGTGTGTGTGTGTGTGTGTGTGTGTGTATACATGTCCTAGTCTTGATTATAAGAAAATACAGATTAATTCTAGACAATCAATCTGATGCTCAAAGGAATTTAATAACTTGTTGAAGGTCATATCATTGGGTTAAACTTGAGTCTATCTGATTCCATGATCTTTTCTATAAACCTTGTTAAAGATTCCACATATCAACATTTTTGAGCTGTTGCTGAGCTTTAAATCTAGCTCTTTGTGGTACAGGAACATTTAGCTGGAATATTTTAAGAATGCAAAAGGGTCAGAGTTAAAATATATATACACATACATATCATATGCTGTATTAAAAAACTATTCATCAGTGAATTTGATTTAAAAAAATTAAGACTAGAACTTTAACAGTGTTAATTTGTATCAGATGTGTGTGTGATATAAATTGCTGGAAGAGACTAAAATATTTCATTGTTTTGTGTCAAGAAATTTCTTTATAATTCCTTCAGAACACTAGCAGTTGTGTTTTAAATCAAAAGCTGCATAATTAGTATTATACAGTAATTTCAAGGATGTGGTTTTCCCCTCCCCCCAGGATAAAAAGAATGTGCAGGCAGGCAAACTATCAAAGCACATAAAGAAATTAAGCTACTTCTATCACCCAGAGATAAAGATCAAGCATGCCATGCTGTATTTTCTTACATTGTTTTGTCTCCCTCTCTCCTGTACATCTTACATATATTTTTGAAGCCAACAATGCTCTTTTCAATAAACTACTACTACTACTTCCACTACCACCTGTTTGAACAAATAATAATCATTAAAATCTATTGAGCACTTACCAGGCACTATTATAGTTTACCATTATATAGTTTTACCATTTTCTAAATGGGAAAATATGCGATAGGTGTCAGGGGATTTGTCTGCAGCAAGATCCAGGTCTGTCAGACACTCTGGAATCCACCTGTGTCACCCACTCTGCTATGCTATCTCCTCCATGTATTGAGATGTTTTTCCCATGTCATTAAATGTTTGAAAAGGACTTATCATGGCTATAAAAGGAAATTTTTGCAATTGTAAAAGCAGTTAGGTTCATTAAATTCACTTACTTTCCTACCAAGCAACACTTTAATTACATGTCTATTCAATGTAATAGGACATAGTTCATTCTGTAACAGACATAGTCCAAGAATCCTAAAAATAAAAACAGGGAAATATATTTAAATTTGAAAATAATTCTAGAACATATATAACCCCACACATACATACATAATATACATACAGTATTTTGAGAAATTTTCTACAGCCTCATTTCTAATCAGTATGAAATAGAGCATGTACACATTTTAAAAACTGCTATGTTTTAGAAAAGTCTTGAACTGAAATTTTATAAAAACTCAAATATAAGATTAGAGTTATTTTACCTGCCAATGTTTCTGAAACAATTCAACCTTGCTTCTGTGTTTTTGCCAGGCCGTGGAGTATAAAATCCTCTTTTTCCAGGTTGGTAAAACAAAGGGGCATTATCATCACCATCATCTGTATCATCTAAATCCATATCTACAACACTTCGACTAGAGCCATGACGCTTTCGGTTTTCCTAATAATAGAATATCAGAGATTAAGTCCTAAACCTGATTTTTAAAATGAATTATATGAACAGGTTCTCCAAAATCACTCAAAGTGAAGTCAGTCAGGTGAAGCAACATTTATATTTAAATGTAAATATTTTTTAAAAAATTAATTGAAAGAGTGCATGTGCGTGGAAGAGGGACCCAGAGAGAGGGAGAGAGAATACGAAGCAGGCTCCATGCTATCAGTGCATAGCCCTCGTATCAGTGGTGAGCTCAATCTCACCAACTGAACTGCAAGATCATGACCTGAACTGAAATCTAGTTGGACACCCAACCAAATGACCCACCCAGGCATGCCCCTGTAAATAAGCTTTTAAAATTTTTTTAATGTTTTATTTATTTCTGAGAGAGACAGCATGAACAGGGGAGGGCCAGAGAGAGACAGACAGACAGACAGAATCTGAAACAGGGTCCAGGCTCTGAGCTGGCTGTCAGCACAGAGCCCAACGTGGGGTTCGCACCCGCAAACTATGAGATCATGACCTGAGCTAAAACTAAGTCAGACACAATAAGCCACCCAGGCTCCCTGGATTGACAATTGTTTTTTAATGTTTTATTTACTTCTGAGAAAGAGCGCGAGCGAGCAGGGGAGGGTCAGAGAGAGAGGAAGACACAGAACCTGAAACAGGCTTCAGGCTCTAAGCTAGCTGTCAGCACAAAGCCCGACACAGGGCCCAAATCCACAAGCCGTGAGATCACCTGAGCCGAATCCAGGCGCCCCTGGATGGACAGTTCTTAAAGCACTCTGAGAACAATGAACCATTATTGTCCTCTGGCCTATATCATTTCCGATAAGAAATCTACGGTCTTTCAAATTACTGTTTCTCTTTGCATAAGGCACTACTTTTTGGCTGCTTAGTTTTACAGCAGTTCAATGATAATATGTACATAGTTTTCTTTCACTTTATCCTATTTAGGGTTCACTGAGTACCTTGAATTCATAAATCTATGTCCTGTACCAGATTTGCAAAGTTTTCAGTCATTATTTCTTCACATATTTTCCTGTAGCACTCTCTCTTCTGGGTACTCCAATGACATGGATATTTGATCTTTTGATATGGTCCCAAGATCCCCAAAATTGTTCTTTTGTTCAGAATCTTCTCTCTGTTCTTCAGAGTAGATATTTCTATCTTCAAGTTGACTGACACTTTCCTATCATCTTCATTCTGCTACTGACCTATCTGGTGTTTTTTGTTGTTGTTGTTGTTGTTTTTTCTTTTAGACACTGTATTTCTAATTCTGAACTTTTCCCTTGGTTCTCTTTTAAAGTTTTCTGTATCTCTGCTGTGACCCTCTTTCAGTTCATTAGTATTTATCTCATAGAATATGAGATAAAATCTTTGGTTAATTCCAATCCAAGTAGGTCATCTTGAAGTTGGCCTCTATTGGTTCTTTTCCCAGGAGAACTGATCAGTCTTTCCTAGTAAAGGAAAGTATTTTGGAGTGTCTCCTGGGCCTTTTAAATATTAAATTGTGAAACTCTGGGTCTTGTTAAAATGATAGGGAAAATGTTGAGATTTGGGGGTTTTAGTAGGCAGTCAACCTGGGTAGATTCAGATTGAAAGTTTCCCCATCTGTGTGGAATGATTCTGGTAACAAATTTTCAAAGCCTTTTATTATACTGTTTGGGTCCTAGACAATGGTTTATACCACACAGTTGAGTTCTCAAAGCCTTTTCTATCTTCCAACTAAGATGGGAGTAAAAGGGATCAGCTTTACTGCCTGAAACAATACCCTACCAGCTGTGTTTTCAAGTTTTGACTTTCCGCTATAATCTGTGTGCTTTCCAGAATCCTCAGGCAGTTCCTTTTAAGTTTTTAGTTGTAATCAGTGGTAGAGATACGATTATAAAGCTTTTGCTCCACCTTGGGTGGCAATGAAGTTCTCAGGTAGCTTAAGAATGAAATACATCATGCGCTAAAAAAAAGCCTTCGTTGCGGCTCCTCCACGTCTCCTTGTCTCTGCATCTTTGGCACTCAATTCTTCCTTAAGAAATAAGCCCTAAGAAATTCATGACATCTCTAAATTCAAGCTTAATTCAGGTTGTGCTTAAACCGGAGTTCCAAGTGCTTATTATTAGCATATGTACAAAACATCACTTACCTGTACCTTTTCTGAGGAGTCTAATAATCCAAGATCCAGGATACTATCAGCTCCATTTTCCCTAAAAACAAACCAAAAAAACCCCTTTCAAATTCCAGATAACTGAAACTTCTAGGATTTAGTGTAGAGAAACATGCATTCCAATTTGTAAGAATTTATAAACACATTTAAAATTTTGAAATAAATGCCTAGGATACTTACTAGTCTTAGTGCAAATATAGGAACAGAAAAGTCATTATATACATAAATAAAATTAGGTGCTACAAGTGTGATTCAAGATAACGAGATAAAGGCTACCTGATTTGAGACAAAATAAATGCAGTCTTCACAGGGGGACTGAAGATTAGGCTCACATGGAGCAATGTAAGAGAACAGAAAATATTCAGAAAGCAATCACAATAGGAATCAAATTCTTTAGTGTGTTTAATTATTCTAGAATACTAATAAATTCACTATTCACTTTATAAAGTCAGCTGAAAGCAGTCAGTATTCAATAGAAAACACTACTAATAAACTCTTACAGATGTTTAAAAAAGATTTTTATAAAATCTATTATTGATTTAGAGCACACATGAGCCGGGGAAGGGCAGAGAATCCCAAGCAGGCTCTGCCCAAAGTTAAGAGTCAGATGCTTAACCAACTAAGCCACACCCAGGTGACCCATTTATTAAAATCTTTTTATCAAAATGCACACTCCTCAAAACCTTTCCTATAATGGGTGCTGATTACCTCCAGAGACTGGGAAAAGGAATGAAGAAACAGTACATAAAAACCCAGGTAAGAAAAAAAGTAATTAACAGCAAAGAAAATAAACTTCAAGCAATGGTCTTTTCACTTGGACCATTCAAAGGCTATGAAACAGATAGATGTCTGTTAAGTTCCAGTGTTTAGCCTATCTATCCACTTATCCATTTCTAGGACTACATCCAGTCCAAGTTCCTCATGCAAAATAATCACTAGGAACAAAGAAATCTGCATTTAAAATAACACTTTGGGGGTTCCTGGGTGGGTCAAGTGGTTATTAAGGGTCTGACTTCGGCTCAGATGGCTCAGGTCATAAGCTCACATGGTTAGTGAGTTTTAGTTCTGTACTGGGCTCTCTGCTGAGAGCTCAGCCTGGAGCCTGCTTCAGATTCTGTCTCCTGCTCTCTCTGCACCCCCATGTTCGATCTGTCTTTCAAAAAATAAACATTAAAAAAGTAACAATAAAGTAATTAACATTTCAAAGCCTCCAACTAGATATTAAAGTTGCACCAGGATGGAAGGCACCGAATAAGTTTGCATATCTTCCTGATGTCACCTTTACTTGTTACCTTGGGAAAAGAATTATTTAACTGTTACTATTTCTAAGTTTTATTGTAAAACAAGTATATTACACAACAGAAAGCAAAAGCTTAAAAAATCCATGTAAGATAAATCAGAAGCTCTGAAAGAAATTTCATGCTTATGGCAAGAACTCAGGGACTACACACCAATTCCTTAAAGTATCTGGCCTCTGCCATCAGAGGTATTCTGGTAGAGAATTGGGGGTGTACTTCTTATAAGTAATTTCTAAATTTCAGGTATAAAAGATTTTCAGAACCTAAGTCATTGCTAAAATTCTACCTAATACATATGAAACTCAACTGTCACACTCAGGAATTTTAAGCCATCTCTTAAAAAAAAAAAAAAAAAACATTTAATGTCATGTACTTTATAGTATAAATTTTAAGATATGGTGGCACTACATCCTAAAAATAAAGTAGTTGATGTTCAAACTGAAATGCCTTCCCAATTATATACATTACCGTCCATGTGCTATAATGAGTTCCATGGCTTCATCCACTCTTGCTCTCAGAGAATCTTCACTTGCTAGGAGGAGGAGCAGTTGGGCTGGGGATAATTCCAACAGCATGCCAGTGATTTTACTTGCGAATGCCTGCAAACAATGAGCAAATGTTACTTGCCCCTACTCTCTGAAACCTCCTGTCTAAATCAACAATCTTTTATGGAAAAAAAGGAGGGGAGAGAGGGAGGAAGGAAGAAAACTTAAGAAATCTTAGGTGACAAAACATTTCTGAACCCCTAAGTTATTTTATTAAACAGGAAGCTTAATTAAAGAGAACTTTGGTAGTCTTATTAGTTTAAAATTTTTATGACGAGCCTTTTAAGATGTTTAATGTCCATAAGTAAACCTACAAATACTTGATTTCCATTTTTTCCTACTACAGAGAGCCAGAAACATTTCTTTCATGTAGGGTAGAAGAAAAGAAAGGGAGGGAAGAAGTGAAGGAGGAAGATGAAAGATGGCCTATAAAATTTAAGGCTAAGGATTTACTGAAAGAAATGTAAGTTATGTAAAAGACAAAAAACCATTAGTTTATGTTTCATATTATATGAAAGAAACCTGACAGAACATTCAGTATAAAAATCTCCTAGCAATAGATAACAGCAGTAAATAAAGTACAGTCTTTGCAGTATGTTTTATCTACAACTTAACAGATTAAAAAGTCTGCTTCAAAAAGTAACAATTTGTACAAATAAGGGTACAAATTTAATGCATGGATAATTCTTTAGCACACAAGGAACTTATCAGGTAAAAGGACAACTTAACATAGGTAGAAAAAACAAATCTCAAGCTACCCTGCAGCCCATTTTGTGGCTTTCCCTAAGGTTCCTTTTTGTTTACTACAGTCCTCAACCCCATGGCTTGCCGACAGCTAACAACCTTTTAAAATACCAAATTTTGGGTTACCTGGGTGGCTTAGTCGGTTAAGCGTCCAACTTCAGCTCAGGTCATGATCTCACAGTTTGTGGGTTTGAGGCCCGTGTTGGGCTCTGTGCTGACAGCTAGTTCAGAGCCTGCAGCCTGTTTCAGATTCTGTACCTCCCTCTCTCTCTGACCCTCCCCTGCTCATGCTCTCTCTCTCTCTCTCTCAGAAATAAATAAATACCAACTTTAATCCAAAAACAAAAATGGAGACACCTGAGTGGCTTAGTAGGTTAAGCATCTGACTGTGGCTCAGATCATGACCTTGTGGTTTATGAGTTTGAGCTCAGCCTGGAGTCTGCTTTGGATTCTTTGTCTCCCTCCCTTTTCTCTGCTTCTCCCCTGCTCATGCTCTGTCTCTCTCAAAAATAAATTCAAACGCAGAAATGGCACAGCCAGTTATGGGGGGCTAAGTGCATCGTACGTACTGGTTGCATTGCTTGTACTCGGGGATAAAGTCTCTCTCCAAGTGCCTGACGATGTGCTGGCAGAGGATCAGGATCATCACTAGGATTCCCTTCAGAGGCTGGTCTGAAGGGTCTAGTATCAATGGAAAGCTGTCTTCTAAAGTCTCTGAAAGAAGAACAAAGCTATTATATTTCATCTCCCCTGTCTGCAAAATAACTTCAGCACAGCCAGTAATAAAGATGGAAAACCAAAGCATACAGGCAGCTCTCTCTAGTTATCAAGGTGGTAGAATGCCTAATAGATGGTCATTGGGAAATAAAGGTTTTCTAGATACTAATACTTAAAATTCTATAAATCTAAAAATCTAATACATAGTTGTTTGATTCCAATGGAGTAGGACTATAAAATACCAGATATTAAGAATCCACCCACGTTTCCTAGATATTTTAGTCCAAAGTAAAATGCCACCCATCTTAACAGGAGAAAAATTAAGAGGTTTAAATATAACACAATTGCCACGATTAAAATTTTAAGACAAATTTAGGAAAGAATGGTAACAGTACAGTGACTATACATATACCCAAACACTAAAACTTTTTCTAAAACATAGTCCATAACTGAGATCCTCTCATTACAGGACTACCTATAATTTCATTCCCTAAGGTGGTATTCAATAAAAGATACAAAATTATCTTACCTATCTCGATCTCTCCGAGAACCTGCTCGCAAGCCACTACTCCTCCTCATTTCCCTTTCTCTCTCCCTTTCCCGATCCCTCTCTCCTCTGTTCCTTAGTCTCTGCATTAAACCTGGAAGAAGATATAAAAACACACTTTGTTTAGATAAATGTGAATGCAACTATTTTAACTTTTAAAGTTAATGTGAGGACATGAGACAAACTTAAGAACATGACAGGTGAAAATTATCTCCCTTATGCCTTCCACTCATTCTCCGTATGGTTTTGAAGGCTGGGGGTAATTATATAGAATCTACCTGGCTCATAATAGATGTTCACTCAGTATGTATATAATGAATTATGTCACAGTTGTGAAATGATTTTTTAGCAACTAGGGCTGTTAGTTTTACCATAAATAATGCTGAAATTTCTTACGTGATTAGAGTCAGATCTCTTTTCTATTTATTTTCAGTTTGGGGCATTAAGCATTATATATAGGCCACCCAAAACATCCAGCTATTATTATTTTCAAAACCTTAAGCATAAGCCAGAGTATGGTTTCGTAAAGAGTGTGCAGGAGAGCTATTTCTGAAAATGTTACGACTTCCCAAGCTCCCTCATTCACATTTGCTGATTTCTTTTTTATTATAGGACTACAGAAAGTCAAGTGGTAAAACTAATGACGAAAGGCTGCAGTCTCTCTCCATCTTTTCATCCTCAATCCTTCCTAGAGCTCACTGAGCCTAGTCTATGGTGGCACTTTCCAAAACCTGGTATATTAGCACTACAGCCTCGGTGACATGCAGGATTTTATTAGTGATGTCCTCTCCCTGAATTATCCACCTATGAAGTGACAATCTTCTGCCCCTTGTTTATATGAATCCCCAATTATAACCTACTTAAGGCATTTGTAATTTTCACAGATTTTTTAAAATTTGAAAATTAGGTAAGAATCCTAATTCCAAAGTGCTGGTCCTCAAAGTGGTAGAGCTTACACCAGGATGTTAANTGGTTGCAAGCTCCGTCTTTCATTAGGGACCAGTAACAACTCTGCAAATTGTACTTCGAATAGCACTGCTCTAGAGAATAGGATTTTCTTAAGTATCTGTACTAATTAAATACACAGGGGTGATGGAAAATAATGTAATGTGCTCAATGAATTTTTCTGTTAACACAGAACTTACAACTTCCCACTCCCCAAACATGATTCACTAGTACCGTCATACACATTTATAGTTTAGGTAAGATTAAATCACTAATCTAGAACATAATTACATAAAAATGAAGTGTGCAGTAAAGTTCTCCCAGTTAAAATACACTTAACTGTGATTGTAATTGTTTTGATCAAATAAGAATTTTTTCCCTCTTAAAACCCTTCACCAAGTCCGTCTATCCAAATAATTTTTATGACATTTGTTATCTGTAGAATACTTACTTGTATGAGTGCCTTTGTTGGCATTTTGGATACAATCTAAATTTGGCAGTTTTTCATTTGACAAAAAAGCTTGTGCAATGGCTGTATAAAAACTTCGTGCTACACCACTGCCCTCTCCTGGCTCATCCTTAAATGTGACTTTTACTCTGTGTACAGCCATTGGTGTAGTAGCACATCTTCGACCAAAGTGATTGTTAAGCTGCCTCATGGTCTGCTGAATAAGAAGATCTCGATCGCGATCAACCTATTAAAACACCAAACAGGAATAAAGTTCAATGTTAGAAACCACCTTGGAATTTTCCTATGTAAAATCTGAAAATGTAATTTTAGCTTTCTGTTGACAATTTAACTACAAAGTAATCTGGATTTTTGGAAGCTTATACATTCCATACATTCTAAAGCATACAAGAATGTCCTGCATTAAGTAAGGATAATGGAATTTAAGTCAATTCTAATATTTCCTAAATAAGCCCATTGGAAAACAGCAATCTGTTCAATTTTGAAATATACCAGGATCAATTCCAAGTGAAAAGTATGTGTTGTTTAAAGAAACAGCAAATACTAGAAAACATGGGCTATTCCTTTGGTGACAGAAAAGCACAAAGTATAAGAAAAATGATAAGCTGGAAAACAACTGGTGCCTTCTATTATGGACAGGTATTCATGAATAGTACACATATCACTGTAAGATGATGTGCTTATAAATAATTGAGAAAAACAATAGAAAATGGGCAAAATGTATCAAACAGTTCATAGAGAAAATAATATCCTTAGATACATGAAACGATGTTTAGCTTGCTCTTAAGAAAAATGCAAATTAAAACTACATTAAGATGCACATATTGGATGGGCAAAAATCTAAAACTTTGACAACTACTGGCAGCATTATAGAGGATCAGGCATTCTCATATTAATGTTGCAAATGCAAAAATATGTAACCATCAGGCAGAAGTATTTTCCAAATTTCCAAAATTATATATGCATATGCCCTTTAACCCACGTCTAAGTTCTGTGTCCAAGAATCTACCTCAAAGACACGCCTGCCAAAAAAGAAAAACACACATAAAGCTATCATCACACTACTATTTGTAACAGCAAAAGATGAGAAAAAAGCCCAAATGTCTATCAATAGGAGACTGGCTTAAAAACAAACAAAAACCCCACATGACACAACCATGAAATGCAGTACTAAGACAAAGCAGCTGTAAAAGAAACAGAACAGAACATTGCTCTATACAGTGATGGCTTTACCCCCAGGATGTACTGTTAACTGGGAAATGCAAGATGTAGTAAAATGTATAGCACGCTCAGAGTCGGGAGTAGGGGACAGAGGTGGGTAATGAATTACACACACACGACTATTTTTTTTTTTTAAGAGGGAGGAAAATAACATCACACACACACCTCTGAAAGGAAGAGGAGGGGCATGGTAAAAGAGACAGAAATGGAAACTAGATTTCCCTAAATATACCTTCTTCTGTAAAGCTGATCTTGCACTATGGTAGATATCTTACATTAATTACAAAACAAAACCAAAAAACAGAAAGCAATCCCTAAAAACTAAAAGCAAAATGAAACAAAGACCCTGGTTATATGGACATTAGTAGCAAAATCACACAAAGAAAAGTTATTTCAAATGACTTTAAAACAAAGCAAATGGACTACATCTCTACTTGGATATGCTCGAAAAAGAAAAAAAAAAAGCCCTTAAGCTCTTTTTGATAATTATTTTGGGGTGGTAGTGTAGATGGCGTGATTCTAAGACTATGTATATGCCGTAGGATAAAAGCAAATGAGTAATTTTATTAGTGTTGATGGTAAGTAGGATATTCAGTTCAGAACAAAGGAGATAAAGACTAAGAGGTGGAAATAAACAAAACAACCTTGTGATCCTAAATCTTGAATTTGAACTGGAAATATCAGTATGTACTTATAATTTTTTAAGGGAGAATTCCCTAGCTCTAGCCAATGAAAAGACCCAGAAACTACGAACAACTTAGTAGGCAGTGAGCAACCCTACAGCCCACAGTATAGTCTCAAAGTACCTTTTTTACTACCAAAAGGAGCCAGGGCTTCTTGAAGAAATGGCTGGTCTAAGATCTGAGACAGGAAATACACAAGATGAGACGTACCAAAAAGGAAGGAAGTTATCAAAGATTATTGGGAGTCCTGTGAAAAGGACTGAGGAGCGAAAAAGGACTCAGGACTCCCACTATCCAGAGACCATCTGAGCATCAGTGGAAAATAATAATCTTAATGGAATGAAGGACATCAAAAATGTTTTAAAAAAAACAAAAACCGAAAACTTGAAAAATTCATTGATCATCATGAGATGTTAGGAAACCAATTACATTACTCTAAATTTGGTGATTATCATTTATTTACATTTTTAATTACACAACATATATCTCTAAACATGAAACATGATTGTTAGAACAGTTTTCAAATTTCATTAAGTGGCATACTGTATGTATAGTATTAGAAAATCTAAATACCTTTACCTCTAGTGATAAATCTCTTGACTGCTGGTTTCTCAGTTTTTCCATTTCTCTACGGAATTTTGATTCTTTTACCTCAAAACCACCCAATTCGGTTAGGATCTTTAAAAAAAAAAATGCATGACAGAATTATTCTCTGACATATGTTCTTTTCACGCAGAAGAGAACTAAAAGTGCTCAAAACACATACTGATCCAGGTTCTGCTCCAACATCTTCCATGAACACCCTGCCGAATAGTTCCAAAGAAAGGCGCCAGCGTCCTAACAGCATATCGTGGGAAATAACCATTCCCATGAAGCTGCACTGTGGCCTGCAAGAGGTTTAAGAGAAGAAGGAAGGAATTTAGCCAACTGTAAAAAGCTCCTGGTTTTTGGTCAATGACGGTAATTTGGTTGGTTTTTTCACATTATGAAGTCTTAGGCACTTTGGCCCACATCCTCTCTAACAGAATCTTTTTAAAAACTACTCATTCCTCACAAAACTTCTCATTTTTACTCCATTATTCCTTCTGTACTTCACAGAAGGATACATCTCTCAGCTGCCTCTCTTCATCTTCAATTTTACCTCTTCCCCCCCTTAAAGTTCAGTGTCCATCTACACTTAGAGGATTCCCAAATCCCTCTCTAGTTCAAACTTTCACAACAGTCCAGAATTTCCACTGTGCTGAATACACCCATGTCTGTAACATGTAACTCCAACTCAACATGGGAAAACCGAGGATGGCTTCTTCACTTCAATGACGCTGCCTCTTGATTTCTTTCAGTAGTACCATCAATTTCCCTATTGCACAAACTTGAAACAAATTTTAATTTTTCTTTCCCCTATTTCTCCAGAGCGATTAAGTCCTTCATGAGTTTCTTATCCCCTCCATAATTTCCTAATTCATCCCAAAGGCAATATTGTATTTTACCCCAAAGGTAAAAGCCCCCTTTTACCACTAGACAGAACCTAGTAACCGCTTTCTTTTTAACTTGTCTCCTTACCTCTAATTCTTCTCTCCTTCAGTCTATTTGCTTTTACATATTCTACACATCTCAGCACAAGCCATATTGCCTCTGAAAAACTTGGCCACCCCAGGCCACAATTCTTCCTTGCCTTTTATGATTGTTAGACTGTATATATAAAATGTATATAGCTTCTTAAACCCAGTTAACTCCTCATCAACAAAAATAATGATCTCAGAGTCTATAACCAAAAAATAGCATAAAGCAGAAACTCAATGGGCAATCTGACACGGACATATACTTTAACTCAGTGCTAAACATTAAGAAACACAATCTTAGAATTTCCTCAATGAAGGTGAGGAAAAAAATCAGAATGCCAATCAATAACTAAAGTCACCCAAAAAATCCAGAAAATCTCAAGTTTAAATATCTGATTATAAACTAGAAAAACAAAAATAAGATAACAGTTAATTCTATTATTTACATACAAATGAAATTATAAAATTCCTAAATAAAAATTCTTACAAGAATTATAATATCCATAAAGTAAAGTAAAAACAGAAGAATTATCTCTACTTAGCAAATACCTGAAAGACGTAAGAGGTGGCCCTTCACTTTCAGTCAGTCCTATTTCTGCTAGTAAACTGCTTTTCAGTTGTGCAGCAAGATCATGAGCAGATGGCCCTGGTTTTGAACTTTCAGCTTCTTCTGGCACCATATTCTGTTCTTCCCCTTCCTTTTTTTGTCGATTTTGCATGTTCATTACATTTTTCAAGTTGGCAGCATAAGACATTTTAGTTGGAAGAACCTATGAATTTTTACATTTAAAAGTTACACATTAAAAAAAAACACCTAACTAGATTTCCTTTTCAACTTACTAATATTCTACAGAAATCACATGGAAATTACTGGGTGTTTCAACTACAAAGATGCAGCATGGTTTTTTTTTTTCCAATTCCCTTGACTGACCACCAGTGAAACTACCCAGTGCAGTTTCAGTGCATTCACCACACAGCCTGAACTTCTATCTAAAAACCAGATCTGCCACTTAACTAGTTGTATAACAACAGACATTCCCACAAGAAATGTATGTAACCTCTGCAATCCTCAATTTTTTTACCCATAAAATCAGGATAAATATGTTTTCTACCCAACATGGTTATAAAGATTGAGACCATGCCTAGTAGACAGAATTATTCAATAAGTCATTATTAATATTACCTTATTTATTCACATTCTACAGTCAAAAAGTGTCAAGTCAATACTATGTATGCTCATGTATAAAAACATATTCCCATTATATATACATTTAAAGATTTTAATTTTCAGCAGCATTACTATTATTCAGCTCTGTGAAAAAGGCAAAACACAAAATGACTCCCAGTTTACAGAAGTCACCTGACACAAAACAAGTTAGTATCAAGGCAGGCAAGTTGACACTGATGGAATTATAAAATTATATGAAATTGTCATAAGGCAAGGATTTCTAATACTTACATTAGTTGAGGCAACATAGTTTTCTGGATTAATGCGTTTCCAGAACTCTAGATACTGGGATAAGTTCTCATTCACAAATATGATATTGTGGAGATTTTTACTATCTTACCTCAAGGCAATTTCTATCCACTGTAACCTCCATAAAGCATTTCCCACTACTGGCAGATGAAGAATAAAGACCTTGACTTGGACGGCCAAAAAGATCCTCCTTTCTAGCGTTTGGCTGGAATTTTAACAGAAATATTCTAGTTACACTGAACACTTAAAAAAAAAAAAAAAAAGTACTTAGGGGTGCCTGGGTGGCTCAGTCGGTGGCTCAGGTCACAATTTCACAGTTGGTGGGTTCGAGCTCCGCATCAGGCTCTGTGCTGACAGCTCAGAGCCTGGAGCCTGCTTCAGATTCTGTGTCTCCCTCTCTCTGCCCCTCCCCCCACTCACACTCTCTCTCTCAAAAATAAACATTTAAGAAAAAAAAAACAGTACTTAAAAAGAAATCTTACACGACTAGTTTGTTTAAATCACCTGCAACAGATGTGGCTGATCAGCCAAAGGGATGGCTTCAGCCAGAGGCACTTCAAATGGGTTTGGGGGTATACATCCAAGGAACGTCATGGAGTCTGAGCGTCGGAAAAATGGATGGTTTTGACCAGTTTCTGCAGGAAGAGAGTCATCGTCCTTATCATTCAAAGTAGCACCTAAACATAGAGAGATAAAGTGTTTGATTTTTAGAAAAAATTAGTTATTGGGGAAGAGTTAAAGAATCTTAATCTCCTCAATCTGAAATTCCTGTTCCCTCTTTACAAAATTTTAATGCCACTCAAAAACAGCAGTCCAAAATTTTGATAGTATTTTAGGTGACAACTGAAAATATTAGCAGTTTAAAATGGTTACAGTGGTAAATTCTATTAGGTGTCTTACAACACAACAATAAAACTTTTTATAAGGAATACAAATATTGTTTCACTTTCTACGGTACAGATATTTCCCCTATCTTTCTCTGTCTCTCTCTCTCTCTCTAGAGATTCAGACCTGAATACAGCTAGATTCCTAAGCATACTCAGGATGCGGCTCACTGAGGATTCTAAATAGAGGAGATGGTCAGGAGCTGAGAGTTGAGCATTTGCCTACTTGTAAGTTCTGCTTTCTCTACAAGATAAAAATGTCTGGGCATCTCATTCATCTCCACAGCAAAGTCGGCCTAAGAACACCATCTCCCTTAATGTACTAAAACTTTGGACAGTTAGCTTATAGTATATGCTGTGAAAATAGTGAGCTATGGCTGGGTTTTCAAACAACAGCAGTTATGTCAGTTGTCTCTCTGTGGGCTGAATAAAAGTACTACTCGATAATAAGAAATAGGCAAAAGGACAAATTTTTTACAATCCATTTGAAAGAATAGCTAAAAACTACAAAGAGACTGTAGAAGATCCCAAAATTTCTTGAGTTTGGAATATTTTCTTTTTACTGCATTAACCATTAAGGGTTTTCATATTTGGGAGTTATAACTGGTATCTCTCATTTTGACTAAATATATTTTGCACCCATATCCATAAAGGTTCTGCTAAGACTTTTAAAAATGTAGTACTTACACACTTAAGAATAAAGGTAAACATACAACTAAAATGCAAAAGGTACAAAACCAGAAAAAATACTGACTGTTAACAAGTTCATTACATTTGTTTAATTCATCCTTATTTATGAAGCAAATAATGCAAGGGTATAAGAGGAAAAATGGACAGAAAATGCAAGAAATGGGACATATAGAAGAAAAGAGAAATTCCCACCCAGACAGAAAATAATGAAGTTAAAAAGCTTGAAGGGGAAATACTGAGGCAGCCATTTCTTGAAGTAGATTAGCAGATTTTCTGTACACTAACTTTGATTGGTGTCATCATCATTTTCATGTTCTGAATCTTCATTATCAATACCCAGTTCCAAGAGTTCTCGCGTCCTTTAAAAAGACAAGTGAGTCATTTGACATGAAGTATGGAGTAAAGGTGATAGGAACTATAAGCAAAAAAGCACTGAAAAGGTCAGTATCTAGCCAATTTCAAAAACTGTGGTCAAGTTTTAGACTCTGCGAACGGTAGACCAGCCAAATGTATTACAATTAAAAAAGAGGCTCAAGAGAAGCAAAAGGATACTCACATTGAGAAATACTGAGTAGTTAGACTCTAATAGAAAACATGACAAACTATCTTAGGCATAAAGCTGAACTAAAAATTCTTAGGTTTCCTGTTTTAAGTGAGAAGCAGCTATGGAGAAAGGTTGAATAGACTCAAACCCACTTTCCCAAATGAAACATTCCTACGCTATTTTCTCTTTAGTCACACTCTTCTTATCACTCCAAAAATCAGACAATATACTAAGACTACATTGAGCAAACAGGTATTTCCTAAACCAATCTCATGGCAAGTATGGATACCTTTTGCGTTCCAGTTGAGGTGTATCCAATGTTGTCTGCTGATTCATTGCTTTAATCCAATATATAAGGGCTTGAAAAACATATGCCACATGCTTCAGTGAGCAAACATCCAAAACTGGAAGAACATCCGAATGCTCATCATTATGAGACCGCATTAAGGACAGTGCATAATTTAGGAAGTCCCCTCGGGCAGACATCATTCCTTGACGGGCGCTAAGCAGTGTGGCACGTCTGTAGGAGTAAAAAGAAATGAAACTCTTTGGGGCGCCTGGGTGGCTCTGTTGGTTAAGCATCCGACTTCGGCTCAGGTCATGATCTCACAATCTGTGGGTTTGAGCCCCACGTCGGGCTCTGTGCAGACAGCTCAGAGCTTGGAGCCTGCTTCAGATTGTGTGTCCCTGTCTCTCTGCCCCTCCCTCGCTTGCTCTGTCTCTGTCTCTCAAAATAAAAAAATAAATGCATTTAAAAAAAAAGAAAGAAAATGTAAAAAAAACAAACAAACAAAAAAACACAAATGTAAAACTTACCACTATCATAAATATGCAAAATTAGGAACTGAGGATATCCAACTCATTAACCCTGTGACTCTGCTTTAGAGATAAAGACATTGTGGTTGATTTACTGCCCTGTATATTTTGTACAGGAATATATAGTGTCCTTTGGAAATGGACAAGGAACTCCTTCCCTGAACCTCAACGTCTTACTAAAATCTCGTAGAGGCCTTGTTAAGACGGATTGTTTTGGCCCCACCTCCATAGTTTCAGTAGGGCTGGGGGAGGCCTCCAGATCTAACACGCTCCTAGGTGATATTGATGCTGTTCTGGGGATCACAACTTTGAGAACCATTGTCTAACATGATACCGAAACAAAAGCAAAAAAAAAAAAACACAGATAGCACCAGACTTTATCAAAATTAAAACCTTATGTACTTCAAAGGACACCATCAAGAAAATGAAAAGACACAGAAAAGGACAAAATTTCTGCAAGTCATGTATGCGATAGGAACTTAAGAATCCAGAAAATGTAAGTAACTCACACAACTCAATTAACAAAAAGACAAGCCAATTAAAAAATGGGCAAAGAATCTAAATAGACATTTCTTCAAAAAAGATATACAAATGACCGATAAGCCCATGAAATGGTGCACATCATTTAGCCATTAGGGAAATGCAAATCAAAATCACAATGAGATACCACTTCACACCCACTAGGATGGCTACAATTAAAAAATAAATAAATAAATAAATCCAGCTAGTAACAAGTGCTAGCAGGGATTTAGAGAAATTAGTGGCCTCGCACACTGCTACTGGGCATGTAAAATGATGCAGCAGCTCTGGAAAAGTCTGGCAGTTGCCCAAAAGTTTAACAGAATTACCATATGATCTAGCAATTCCACAACTAGGTATATAATCCAACATAACTGAGAACATACCTATACAAAAACCTATACACATTATTCACAAGAGCAAAAAGGATGAAAAGCCCAACTTATGAACAGACAAAAATGTGGCACATCCATACAATGAAATATTACTAGAAAGTAATGTATTGACTGATAATGCTAAACATGATGAACCTTAAAACCGTTATGCTAGGTAAAACAAACTAGGCACAGAATACCACATATTGTATGATTCCATCTATATGAAATGTCCAAAATAGGCAATTTATAGAAACCCAGAGTAGATCGGTGGTCGCTTAGAGTGGGAAGGTATGTGAAAATGGGAAGTGACTATTAATAGGTATTTTTGTGGAGATGATAAAAATATTCCATAATTAATTGTGATGATGACTGTGTAGCTCTGAATATATTGAGAAGTATGGAACTGTATGTAAATTATATCTCAATAAGGCTATTATATTAGAGTGAGAGGCACAGTGAGCTAAAGGGAGAAGAACCCTGTCACTAATCTAGATCTATTATCAGAGCTCTGTTATTCAGGCTGGGCTTACAAAGACAACACTTGTGCCTTTTTGTGGAGCAGGCTTCCTAGGAAAAGAAAGCAGAGGCCTCCCAAGTAGTCCAGATCTCTCTGCCAAGCATTCAATTTTGCATTCTAGACATTTCCATCAACTCCTCTCCCAGCTCCTCAGTATTTTCAAAAGCCACGTATGTCCATTCTACTGCTCTAGAATTTTCTTATAATTTTTCCTATTAGTTATTCAGAATCAAAGTCTAGCTGTAAATTCTGCCTCCTCCTGCTCCACCCCTCAACAAGGCCCCCAATTCTGTTATATGATTTCAGTGCTTCTCTCTCTCCTTTCTGGCTTCACTTGTCCTACTTAAATAAATCTATGACCTTTCAGTGGTCAGTCCAACCATAATTTTGTTAAGGTTCCTGAGCAGTCTCCTAGGCCCTTGTCTTTCCCCTGTTACAAACCTCTCAAAGCAGCAAAGTTATTTTGCCTGAGCCAAAGCTAGAACCAAATCCTAGGACTCTGACCTCAGATACAGGGTACTTTGACTATATGGCACTGCTCTACTGCAGTAGTGGCACAAGCCCCACTGCTCTAGTGTTCAAATTCTGGGCTAATTCCTACTCCTGAAAAAGACCATTTTATAACTGAAAGAAATAAGACCATAAATACATAAAGAAATTTACTTTAAATACAGTTCAACAGACTTGGGGATATAGAAAAAGAAGCCTGATTCAAGGAAACCAAAGAGCAACTTTGGTAACCACACATTCTTTCCTCCTCCCGAAAACAAAATACATTCATACTCAATCATGGCCAGAATAAGTCTTCCTATAAATACATGCCTCTCAAGGGGTGGGGGGTGGAGGGGGAAGCTTGGAGGATAATGAAACAAGGGTGTATATCAACTACTTCAAAAATGAAAAGTATCAGATTCCTAAAATATGAATTTTGAAAAAAAAAAAAAAAACAGCTTGGATTATAACTAACTTACTCTGCTTCAACTACACAACAATTTAAAAAGAATACACTTCCCCCTCTTCAAAACAAAGTGAGGTCTAATGTAACAGCAACCAAAAAGCTCTAACTCTCTGGGATATAAGGGCTCTAACATATAAGCACATAGGAAGAATTTCATACCGTCTGCCTTCAAGGGTTCGTAAACTAGCCTCCTCTCGTGCAGTCATCCTCTCTCTTCGAGCTGAATTCTGAGAAGCGTGAAGAGGATGATTTGGGTGTCCCGGATCACCAGCAGATGCTAATGCAGAACCATAACGTAATTGAGCTTCAGTAGAATCCATAATACTGACCATCCAGTTCCAAGTGGGAATAAGCTTTTCTTCTACATAGTTCTATGAAGACCAAACTGAAATAGTTAAAACTATCCAAATAAAGTTACATTTGATATATAGTAGTATTCTATATACATTTAAATATCTGTAACATTAGCTCCCATTACAGTGGAATTCTCAAAACTGACATCCCAAACTTTATTTAGAGTAACTTGTCAATGTTTTCATACCTGTAAGTTTACTGCATCTTGGTAAGTCAATTTCACAGCTGCTGGAATCTGTGAGTACACTAGGTGATTATACTTAGGAATAAGGCCCATCAAGTCCGAGATTTGTCTGATAACAATGCTGTAAGCCCTGGCTAAACTGCTCGCAGACGTCAAGTAGCTGCTGGCATTGCTAGCTTCCAAAGCAGCAGCTGCAGCAGCAGCACTCGTGCTGATGGTACCACTCCGGCGTAAATTTGAAGGATCAATATAAATCAATCCCGCTGAACTTGCTACAGAGAAAAAAGGACAACCACAATAAGCTGTCAGATGCTAATTGTGTTTCTCTAGCACTGTATACATTTAAATAAGCTAAAATCAATCGCAATGGCAACTGTGGTCACTGAGCAAAAAGCTTGGGTCTTAAATCACACCAGCTTAAGGAAGGTCAATGGTGAGAGGGACAAGAATTACTAGAATGTTCTAAACCAGATGCAGTTTTGCTACTGCCCCCGCCCAAAGACGGGACAATCTGGCAATGTCATAGACAGTTTTGGTTGTCACAACAGGTGGGGGGAGTTGGGGGAAAGATTGCTACTGGCATCTGGTGCACAGAAGTCAAGGATGCTTCTACTAAACATCCTACAATGCACAATCACAAAGAATTATTCAGCCCAAAGTAGCAATGGTACAGAGACGGAGAAACCTTGATATAAGGATATGTAATTGCAAAAACATATTTGAACACAGCAAAAACAATGAAGAACGATTATGAAGCTACTTGTCTAGGTGAACACACATAATTTTAAAAACCTATTTAAGTCCTTTTAAGAATACCAAGTTTTCAGAGGAACCTGGGTGGCTCAGTCATTTAAGCATCCAACTTCAGCTCAGGTCATGATCTCACGGCTTGTGGGTTCGAGCCCCGCACTGGGCTCTGTGCTGGCAGCTCAGAGCCTGGAACCTGCTTCGGGTTCTGTGTCTTCCTCTCTCTCTGACCCTCCCCTGCTCACATTCTGTCTCTCTCTCAAAAATGAATAAACATTAAAAAATTTTAAAAAAAAAAGAAGAAGAAGAAGAAGAATACCAAGTTTTCAGACTTGCCTGCTGGTGTGGATGTGCTGGAAGGGGCTGTGCTGGCTGCCCGCTGATGCTGCGTGTTGCGGACAGCCCACTGCATGGACCGGGGGGCTTGGGCAGCACCATTGGCATGGGAGCTATTCGTGGTTCTCTCTAATGGCTCATCGAGCATAAAGGTCTCCTGTTCTATGTCATCACTCTGACTACTGCTGCTATCAGAATCACTTGAGTCATTTGATTGTGAATCATCTTCAGAAAAGAAGGCAGGAACACTGCTCGCACCTAAATTTTTTATTTTTAAAACCAAAATCAACGTCACTTTGTTGATATATAAAACTACAGTGTACACCCTCTTACAGGAAAATATACATACATTAAACAGAATGCCAGGCTATAGTCAGTAGTCCACAAAGACCATCATTAAAATAGTTTAATTACTGGGGTGCCTGCATGGCTCAGTTGGTTGAGCATCCAACTTTTGATTTTGGCTCAGGTTATGATCCCAGGGTCGTGGGATTGAGCCTCGTGTTGGGCTCCACACTGGGCATGGAGCCTGCTTAAGATAATTTCTCTCTCTCTCTCTCTTTCCCCCACCTCCTTCTCTCTGCCCCCTTCCCCAGCTCATGCACTTTCTCTCTAAAATAAAATAAGGGGAAAAGGATAAAGTTATAAAAAGGCTTAGCCACCCCTTGTACAAATCGTAAGGAGTATAGTTTAGCCATTTCATATTAAACATAAACATGGCCTTAGTATAAGCAAGAAAGCCAGATAAGGATGAGGTAACATACCTGCTTCAGAGCCAGCGGTTGCTGCTGTGACAACACTTCTACGCCCACTAGCATTATCTTGGTTGCTATGGTTACTTTCACTGTCACTTTCTGTTTCAGCTGCTGCTAACAAGTCCAGCTCCATGTCACTCCCTAGGAAATATATTTAAATAAGAAGGAGGGAAAAAAATAAAAACCCACTGTGGAACAGAGTCTCATAAGCCAAAATATCCTAAGTTATGAGGGGGGTGGAGCAGGGAAAAGTGATTATTACTACAGGAAGCAGAATTGCCTGCTCAGAAGGAGAAAAATGACTGGCAAATTTATGGTCCTCTGTAGACTATTACACAACAATTCAAAATCTGTTCTGTACAGCCTTAGGTAAAAAGGGTTGGGCAGGAGAACTTCTACCAGTGGGCAAAACTCTGGGCTGGGACCACTGCTCCATTTTCATGTTTTACATATTGGGATTCCACAAGGGGAAGAATGCTATAAAGGTCTATCTAGAACTTCATGGTATATACACATCAAAACAAATTTTAAATGTGTGGTTTATTGTAGGTCAGTTATACCTCAATAAAGATGATCCCCAAAATGTCTATCCATTGGCTACTGTAAGAATGGTTATGATGGTAGGAAAAAGGCCAAAATGAGTCATCAGTGGAGGAAAAAAAGGCACAAAAAGTTACACATACAATATCTAAAAGATATGCAAAGGAATGAGGAAGCACAGGGGAAGGCTGAAAGTAAAAATGCAAACTGTTAGGTCCACGTGGGATTGTGGGTCATTTGTTTTCCTTTTCTCTAATTTGCAAATGTTTCCTAAAGTGATGATGACTATTTTAACTTCTAAAATGCTTTTTAAGAAAAGAGAAAGTCAGGGGTGCCTGGGTGGCTCAGATCGTTAAGCATCCAACTTCAGCTCAGATCATGATCTCGTGGCTGGTGAGTTTGAGCCCCATGTCCGGCTCTGTGCTGCCAGCCAGAGCCTGGAGCCTGCTTCCGTTTCTTTGCCTCCATCTATCACTGCCTCTCCCCTGCTCAAGCTTGCGCGCACGCGCGCGCTCTCTCTCTCTCTCTCTCAAAAAGAAGCATTAAAAAACATTTTTTAAGAAAAAGGATACACTTTTATACATATCAATATATACGAGCATACATATGCTTCCTAAAATTTTGGAACAGATGCTACAGCATCCCTAGGCTGAAAAAACATGTTGAACATTATTGTCAAATGGGGCTTTTCTCTGTATTAATATCCTTAAAGGTACCCAACGTACTCATATTGAATGATTTCTCAAATAACCTGCATACCGTCTTCATCATGCTCATCGTGTTGTCCCTCTGCCTCAGCATTTTCTTCCCCATGTTCTTCCTGTTCATCATGATGATCCTCTTCTCCAGCCACACCCTCCACCACCTCAACCTAAATCCAGAATCTTATTTGTAGACAATCAAAGTATATAATACACCCACATCCCTACTAGGGTTCCTCCACAGCAATTCATAAGCTAAAATACAAAGATCCCTAACTAATTACAGAGAATATTAACACTCAGGAGTTTGAAAATCATTTGTTAGTGACAACTTGCTATCAAAAATTATGTCAGATATCCTAAAGTTCATGATTTTTGTCCATATGCAGAACCTTAAAATTAACAGTTTAACAACCAGGTGGGAAGTATGTGTTTTTTTAAACTTCCACAGTAATAAAATTTACCTAATGAATATGCAGGATCCGTTCACCTTCAAATACATTGCACAAAATTACTAAAGCATTTTTTTAACATTGAGGATATCTTTCTATTAACCCTAAGTAAAAGCAAGCTTATGTTTCCAATTTTGTATTATCCACTAAATCAAGGATTTCAAGTATTTATAACATGTATAACCACGAATGAGAACATATAACAAAACTCTAAAAGCTAAAAGCAAAAACACATAATGGTAGTAAACTACTATTAATAAAACTTCTTCCCTACCAGATAAAACCCTGTCATTTACCACAATTAAAACAATTACAGGGGCGCCTGGGTGGCTTAGTCGGTTAAGCGTCCGACTTTGGCTCAGGTCATGATCTCACAGCTCGTGGGTTCGAGCCCCTCATCAGGCTCTGTGCTGACAGCTAGCTCAGAGTCTGGAGCCTGCTTCTGATTCTGTATCTCTCTCTCTCTCTCTGACCCTCCCCTGCTCACACTGCCTCCCTCCCTCTCTCTCAGAAATAAATAAAACATTAAAAAAAACAAAACAAACAAAAAAACCGATTACAACCACCTCTTCCACGTCGGCTGAAACAATGTCATCCTGTTCTTCATCTCTGCCCCGAACAGGCTGTGACTGGCTGATGCGCCTCTGCTGTGGGTTCCGGATGATGTAAGAAGACTGAGACTGACTGGAGCTGTGGAGAACCATGAGCGTATGAGAACAGTGCTGCCACATGGCACACTTTAAATGCTTCTCAGTGTCACTCGGTATGACCCACTTGCTAGGAAGCTATTTTAAATTTCACCTAAAAATTCCCTGGAAACCAACAATAATTAATCCATAGCAGATCAGAAAATATGGACTCCAAAGAAATGAATTTTACCATAGAGATTTAACAGAAATCTCAGAAGTGTTTCTGCTTTTCCGTAAGTCATTTCATATTTGTTAATGCACATACTAATGCACGAGTTCTTCCCAGTGAAATGCTCCCCAGGAAATACTTTTCCTTCTCTGCTGCTTTCAATACCAACAGTCCTCAACTTGTACAGGCTCCGACAGCAGCATTGATCCATTAACAAAGTGCAGTAATAATGTACACTTATTACAAGTAATCTACTATTTGAAGAGATCTGATATGATCTACTCTGCATCAGCTTATGAACCACTGGCTTGTGTGTAGAGGAAAAGCATTAGTTTAAAAGTATGAATTTGAAAGGTGCCTGGGTGGCTCAGTCTGTTAAGTGTTCGACTTCAGCTCAGGTCATGATCTCACGGTTCATGGGTTCGAGCCCCGCATCGGGCTCTGTGCTGACAGCATGGAGCCTCGAGCCTGCTTTGGATTCCGTGTATCCATCGTCTCTCTCTCTCTGCCCTTTCCCCACTATCTCTCTTTCAAAAATAAACATCCCCCCGCCCCAACAGAAGTATGAATTTGAAAATAGAATCATAACAAAAACTGGGGAGCCAAAAAATTCCACTTTCCTAAAAATCTGCCTTAATAAATAGCCAAGAAAAGACTGATTCCTCCATTATAAAAGAAAGGGGAGAATGACAGAATGCATCTTAAAATGCAGGTCAGAGATCAGAAGATGGTTGTTCAATAATCCTGTGACTTACTATTGTCCTTTATTTACAAATTAAAAAATGTTAAAGGACCTTTAAAGGTGTTTACACTGATCCTGTTCTCTCCTCACTTCAGCTGCTCTTAGAAGTAAGAATCAAACCAGTTATGCATGAAGAATCCACTGAGACAATCTACCTTCAAACACAGAAGTAGTCTCAATATGGTGTTCAATACTAGAAATTTAAGTAACTCGTTCTTCACAGAGCCAATTACAAAACATAGGAGGAAGCTAAAAGAAAATCTGAAGAGATAAAAGGGGTATTTCCAACGTAAGATTTCAATATTTCCAGTATTAAAAAAATAAAACTCAACACTGTGTAAAGCCACAAAGTATTCCTTAAAAAACAAAACAAAACAACAACAAAAAACCCTAGAACAGACATCTACAAGATCTATTGTCCCTTCAAAGAACTGTACGGAGTTATGTACTTAGTATGTATAACACTAATAATATCGAAAATATATCCCCCAGTTTTCTTCATACCACGACTCAACTTTTTTCCCACTAGACTTCCTGGCACAACTACAGTCCTGAAGCCCAGGCTAACAGGATTGTTAAAATACTTCCCAAGTTTTGGGAACTTCTAGTTCTAGCAATTTGCCAAACTGAAGAGACATCCCTCTTGGTGTAGAACACCTAAATGTACTAGATAAATTTAAGAAACAAAGCACAACTATCCTGGTGATAAAGGGAAGCAACTGTACTGAATAAGCTTGAGAACAGTGGTGCCACCATTAACACCAAAGGCATCTGCTGGTGCCTCTTAGGCAAGAAGGGTTCCAAGGACCCACAGTTTTCATAAGAGACAGTCTGGAGTATAAAGCAAGATAGGAAGTTCCATCACAGAAATCTCCTCTTCGGTCCCCCTCATACATAGAGCCAAACTTAAATTGGGAAAGGGCAACCGATTTCGAGAGACTTGCCTATCTGTATCAGCCATGGCTGGAGGGGGGCAGGAAAAGTGTCTCTTCAGAGAACTTTTTGTTGTTGTTGTTGCTATTTATCTTTGAAAGAGGGAGAGAGAGCACAGCGGGGGAGGAGCATAGAGAAAGGGAGACACAGGATCTGAAGCAGGCTCCATGCTGACAACAGAGTCCAATCTGGGGCTCAAACTCAGGACCTGTGAGACCACGACCTAATCCAAAGTCAGACACTTAACCAAAGAGACACCCAGGTGCCCCTCTTCAGGGAATTTCAAATTACAAACCTGTGCTCATGAAAGTTGAAGACTGCAATTTACGCTCTGAGGTATGGGGAGTTTGTGATGATTAATCCAAAGCCTCAACACTTTCAATAAGCACCAAAGAGCAACTATCTCCCCCTACTCTGCCATCTGATATTCAGGAATATAGGAAAAAGGAAAATAGCTGTCTAGAAGTATCTCCAAATATCTTTAAATGTTAATTACTGTACAACTTTAGACAAATTACCTTAGTCTCATATTCTTCACTTTTAAAATTAGGATGATAGTGGTTACTATGAGTTATTGGGAAGATTAAAACAGGTAATGCATTTACAATGCTAAAAGTTCCTAATACATGCTAAAATTTCAGTTAGAGTTTTTGTATAAGGCATGGAGATAGAGAAACAAACAGGTTAATTAGTAAGGACGTTTAGAGTTTTAAAGAGATGAAAGGAAGAAACAGAAAAAGCAAAAATACAAAACTCAAAATTTTACATTCAGTGGAGTGACATATACCATCTACCACCGGACACAAGGGAAATGGCAGAGACAAGTGTGTACTTTTATTTAAGACATGCTTGGAACACTGATCAAAATACACCCTTACAAGAGTGCTTGTACCACATTATAACGAAGGACTTTTACAATATATCAACAGTTGTAGAAAACATTACACTATTATCTTGATGATTCAATGAGATCTCCTTCTGGGAAGACATGACAGACTGACTCAAGAATTAATCTAGGGGGATAAAGTGAAGAGGAGAGCTGAAGAGTGCACAATACTTAAATAAATAAATAAATAGCCTTTCCACAATGAGAAAGAATGAAATCTGGCCATTTGTAGCAACGTGGATGAAACTCGAGGGTGTTATGCTAAGTGAAATAAGTCAGGCAGAGGAGGACAGATACCATATGTCTTCACTTATGCTGAGAACAAACTGAGGGTTGATGGGGGTGGGGAAGAAGGGTGATGGGCATGGAGGAAGGCACTTGTTGGGATGAGCACTGGCTGTTATATGGAAACCAGCTTGACAGTAAGCTATACAATAAAATTAAAAAATTAAGAAGAAATAAATAGCCTGTGAAGCATGGCAAAGGGACACAAAAATCTTGATAGTAAGAACAGGCTGATGGGCACTGTTTAAAAAGGAGATCACCCCAAAAATCTATTCAACAGATAAAAAGTGTTTATGTTCTGGAACGTAAACACAAAGTAATACCACTTAAGTAGCCAGGGAGCTCCTCACAGTGTATCAGGCTCAGGAGCCATCATATGGCGCCCAAGCAAATTTTGAGTAAAGAATCGCTGGATAATGGGGTATATTTAGCAAGTCTGAAAATATGTAGCTTGATTTGTAACCACTTCCAGCAAATCCTGAAAGTAATTCAGTGACAAGGCTACCATGAGAAGGCTTTGACAGACAAACCTGGATTTAGATTTTAGGGTATCCTAGGAGACCTGACAATAAAGGAAAAGCTGGGACACATACTGGCACATGGAATAATGAGAACAGTGAACACATCAATTCAGATGAAACCCAGGAATGAAGTCTAGGTAAGGTGTGCTAAATATACTAACGCAGGCCTTCCTTAATAACACAGAGATGTTTTCCAGAAAAGAAGAGGAAGTCCCAGAGATCTTTATTAAACATCATTACAATTACACATAGTAACAAAATCAGACATGAGAAAGCCAAATAAACAAACGTTTGCTAAAGATCACTATAGCCTTGCAACTCAAAAGTAGGACCCCAAAACCAGCACCACTGGCTTTAGTTTAGAGTTTAGAACAAATACAGAACCTCAGGCCCCACCCAGACCTCCAAAATCTGCCCCTGCGTTTTAATAAAATCCCCAAGAAATTTGCATGCATATATCATCAATCACTGTGCTAAAAGACACCAAAACATTTCAGTTTCTAAACATTCTGACTCTCAACAAGCATGCAGTCTAGTTACCAATGGGAAAAATGAGGAAGATTTAAAAATAAATAATCTTATTAACTAGAAACATTTAGTTAATGAATTGTTTTAGCTCTATCCTAGATAATATGGTGGCTGTTGAGACTAAGAAGCTGTCCCCTAACCCAGGCAGGAAGTATGTCTCCAGAAGTCTCAACTTTCCTACCAGATTCCTTTATTGACATAATAAAAATAGTGCCTTTTCCAAACCAAAAATAAAACCCACAGCTCTAAGTCTATTACCTTATATGTGTAGACACAATGTGTAATTTTTAAAGTCCTCTCACAGGTTTCAAACAGTAAAATCTTTACCATTTGTTACACAAATTATCACGGCCACAGCCGGAGTGCTTAGCCAAACATGACCATCTCCAGAGAAAGAATTAATCGGAATCTGTTACCAGGCAGAAAAGTACCTGCTAGACTGATCAGATGACGGTCGTGGTGGCAGTGGTTCCACGGAAAACAACTCCTCACTGCCCTGCATGGCATCTATGCTAGTACTCGCCAGGGTGAAAGGCGCAGTCGGGCGAGCGATCCCCATTCTGACAGGAACAATCAGCGACTCGGCTACATTGCATAATTCTTCTACAGCATAAGGCAGTAGCGCTTGGAACACACGCTTGCATTTTCCTATCGGCTGTGGAATAAAGTTGCTAGAGCAAAAGGAAAAAACAGGAATCTTTTATGAATCTTTTCATACACACAATATCATTTAATAAAATGTGTGTAAAATGATATAAAAGCTCAAATCAAAAAAGATGTCTTACTTTTTCTTCTTGGAGGAAGCCATTTCCACACTAAGAATGACAAAAACTCTTGCCACCGAACGCAAAAACCTCATTGTCACAGCAATAGCTTCTTCTCTCCGTCCAGGTGTGTATTTGTTTTGGAGTTCTTTCACTAGTGTACCTAGTAGAGTATCTAAAAGCTTTAAAAATTGTAATCACTCTATTAATGCTGAGACATCTCTTAAGATGTTTGGACATTTTATAAAGTAAAAAGTTTTAACACTTTTTCAATATTACCATTTCATAATAAAAATCTCAAAATAAATATAACCAAAACAGTGACTAGTATCAGTGACTAATTTATGCCACATGCCTACCAAGTCTTTGACCTACAGTAGGCTTCAAATGTCTGACTTCCTTCCAGTCTGTTCTGTGCATATCACACATAGAAAAATAACAAATATATCAAATCAGAAAGAATAATTTCTCTCACTATAGGGTACATATTGAAAGCAAAGTCGTTTCAGCTATTTATATTATAAATTCATATTCCCATCTTCTCACATAACCATTATTATTGTTACTTTCTAGTCTCATTTCCATGCATCATCTATCATATACATGTTAATTATAGAGCACGTCTAATTTCATGTTATTTGGGAGTTTTTAAATGTTACTTAAAATAACCTTTACTTCTGAATTGCTGCTTTACAATTCAGCCAGTGGCTGGGCTATAATTTGATTCAACATTCTACTACTATTGGACCCATCGAGTATTTCATTTTTATATTTTTTATTCTGTAACATGATTTTTTTTCTTATATCACAAATTATTTATGGTACGTCAAAAGGCACGAATTTTTTCTTTTAAATGTTTATTTTTGAGAGAGAAAAGAGAGCGCAAGGGAGGGGCAGACAGAGAGGGGGACAGCGAATCCAAAGCAGGCTCCATGCTGACAGTGGAGAGCCCAATGTGGGGCTCAAACCCATGCATCGTGAGATCATGACCTGAGCTGAAGTTGGACACCTAACCAACTGAGCCACCCAGGCGCCCCAGAGGGCACTCATATTCCTATGGCTTGTGATATTATTGCCAATTGTTTTCTAAAAGAATACCAAATGCAATGCCAACCCCGTAAGTGTCTGAATGCGTTCTTTTTCCCATAACCTCATCAGCAGGTTTTATGATTTATATTCTTTTCTAATTTCACAGCAAAAAGAGTACTTAAAAAAACACTTGCACTGGGTTAATTTTGAACACTGCTCCATTCATTTTTATATACTGTTGTATTTTTAGCACATTTTAGAATTTTTGTTTAGAATGAAAGGAATTTTGTGTGTTAACGGAGATATTTAAATCACCTCCCAAATTTCATTCCCCTGAATGTACTGTTTAATTAGACCTTATCAGTACTTAGGAGGCTGTATCAATAAAATGACGGGAAACTAAGTCAGAAAACATTCCTTTCATGTGCTTGTAAATAAACATCCAAAGAACTTACCAAAATATCTGCTGTACACTTGACTATAAGGCAATGAGTGAAACAGTCCAGCCGAATGGTGCCACTTTGCTGATTGAGGTAAACTTGCTCTTCTGGCAAAAGATGGCCTATCCTACTGCTGGCACTGAGACTTGAGGGGGAAGGAAAGACAATGTATTGTAATCACCTACATTAGCATGAGAAATACATAAATCTAAAGCCTTTTTATGAATACATACGGGTCTTTATTCTCCTGTGACCCAAACATAATCATAGATTTCAAAGCATTCCAGTCCTGTAGAACACGCTCCAAAGCAAGCTGGGCAAACCTTGGGGGCTCTAAATCATGATCAGGCATATCTGAATCTAAGCAGAAAAAGAAACAGTGGGTAAGACAGAAATAAATAAAATGCTTTTCATACGGGTCATAACCATCAGACTCACCCACCTTCAGGATTGGCTGTTTTTCTATTACGATCCTCCCTGATCCGAGGAGGTCTGTACTGGCAGTGCTCTACTGTCTGCCTTGCAACTGTCTGCACTAAAAACAGTAAGAGGTGCTCTCCCCTGCAAAATGGAACATCGTTGTGAGCAGAAGAGGGGGGAGGGCTACTCAGATGTGTAGTGTTTTTCAACTTATGTCCTAAAAAACCCCACTTGCCTGCTGTTTGGCAGAGTGACCAGATTAGTGGCGGTGAGTAGGCGATAAAGTAGATCAAGACGAGCAGATTTCTGTCCAGCAATTAGAGTTTTACACTTACATTTCTCCCAACAATCACAATAGGCTGTTGGTGACGTCCGTTTGAGTCTAGAAGGAATTCATACACAAGTACAAAAACCAAAATTTAAAGTGTAATCCTTAAGGCATACTTGACTAGAAGTATTACTTAGTGGCATGAAGTCTACAGAGCAACTCTCCTGGATAGAAGGATCTTGTAATGACTTGAGTATAGTCACCTCCTCTAGAATGTCTTCCTGAATTCCCAAGAGCCCCCATTCAGTGTAAGTGGTCCTCCTATGTGTTTCTCACGAGCCCTAAAACCCTTCTGAGCAGATGTTTCTTGCTTCCATCCTCTGACAGGACTGTAAGCCCCGTGAGGACAGAGGCTCTCTTGTCCACCACTGCCCGAGCGCCCAGTGTGCGACGGCACTCAGTAAGCAGTCGATGAACAGATGATCACTTTTAGATGTTTAAAATAAGGAAGAAAACAGATTAGCCAAAGTTCTTAATAAAAGTTTAATGAAAACTTTAATAAAAATCATAAATAAGTACCAATGCAATATCTATAAATATTTTCTACTTGTCCTGTATAATCATTTATTTTAAAGCACAACAGATGGTTTATACAAACCAATTCTCTGTTAGACATCTACATATCTGCAGCACAACTATAGCTGATGTCCCTGCTGAGCCTCCAAGGCACTGCAAATGTTCATGCTGGACTATTTACTGATTCTTATGTCTGTGAAAATTAACACACTAGCCATGGTGATTCTGTTGCTGGATGGAAGGTTATTACATTCATTTTAAGAATAAAGCACAGGCCAAATAGTCACCATTATTCACCTTATACCTGTAGTGATTCCTGCTAGGAGTCCCTACTACAGACTAAGACTTTGGCTAGAGAATATAGACAAAAGCAAATGAAAACCATTTCAAGGTACACTTTATTTAAATCAAGAACCACATTTCAATACATAAACTGTTTTAAAAAAGAACTTGAGAAAACTTTACGCTTCCTATGAATAATAAATTAAAACATTAACTTGGTACAGGTTATTTTAATACACCAATATGACATTAAGTAGTTTATATTATTAAAGAAATTGTACTCACTTGCAATCATGACCTTTATGACAAACTCTTGCACATTCAGTACAACAACAGAGTGACTCCAGCAAGCCACAAGTTCGACACTCAAAAATATCCTACAATTAGAAGGGTTTATTTCTTACAAGAAGAATATAATGTACGTCTCATTACCTTAATTATTTCTCATATTTTCTAAAATCCATTACAGTGAAACCAGAGCAAAGCGAATGTGCTCTGGAAACAAAGAATTATAAATGGATACAGCAAATATATATTTTATAATATACAAATGGAAGTCAAATATTACCAGTAGGGCAAAAATAAGTCATATCACCACCCCCAAAAAGATACTACAGTTATAAAATCTGTATCAAGAGCTGTGGAACAAATTATACTACTAAATGAAGATTTCTAATTTTTGTGGTATCTCATAACTAATTTAATGATCATCTTCTGTGCCTCACTTATTTGGGAATAAAAAGTATTTTTCTATGGAGAATTTAATAACTCAGAATGAAAGGAAATAACACTTACAATTCCACAGCTAAGAACTATAGAACTGTAATTCTAGTAATGGTGAAAGGAGAAAAAAGCAAAGAATACCTCAAGATAGCATAAATACAGAGAAATATAAAATTTTTCGTCTACCTGGTTAATGTGCTCTGCTCCAGTCCATGTAAAACTGCAGGTATCATTACAACATAACACATATAAGGGTGAGTCATCAGGGTTGGTACCTGATGGGCAAACCATTCCCATAAATACATCTTCCTCTTTTTCACTCGAGGACACTTCAGCTAAAAAGATTAAGAATAGTAGTTCACACACCAAGAAAAGCCTTAATCACAACCAGCTACTGCTTTACTCAAATGCAAAAGCTCTAACATTTACACTATATAGATCAAAACTACTATATATTCAGTTTAAAAACTGATATACAGGGTGCCTGAGTGGCTCGCTCAGTTGGGTGTCTGACTTTGGCCGGGTCATGATCTCATGGTTAGGGAGTTCGAGTCCACATCAGGCTCTTGTGCTGACAGCTTAGAGCCTGGAGCCTGCCTCAAATTCTGTCTCCATCTCTCTGCCCCTCCCCCGCTCACACTCTTGTCCCTCTCGCTCTTTCTCTCTCTCTCAAAATAAACACTTAAAAAATAAAAGTTAAAAAAAATAAAAATAGAAATAAAAAACCCACTGATACACGAGTCAATATGCAAGGAAATCCAGTCAATTCTGGTGCAAAGTAAAGCAAACTGTAATTATATCATAACTACATGACAACAACACACCACACATCATGTGAATACATAGATCTATGTTATGCAGTTAAGATTTAAGTTCTAGCTCTATTTAATAAATTAGAGATAGTCACATAAATTTTACACTTTTTAAAGGCTGGGTGCAGGAACTGATATTCCTTACTCTTACTGTTTTCTATTAAGCAGGAATTCTAAGTCAGAAGAAAGAACAGTAAGATATCCGGCCTATTATTTCTATAAAAGTTTATCATTATCACCAGTCAACCACTGACAGGTTCTATCAGTAACCCATCTTTATTTTCAAAAGATTAGTCATGGGGCATCTGTGTTGGGTCGCTAAGTTGGTTAAGCACCTGACTCTTGATTTCAGAATCTCGCTGTTCGGGAGATTAAATCCTGCACTGTGCTCTATACTAACAGCGCAGAGCCGGCTTGGAATTCTCTTTCTTTTCTCTCAAAATAAACAAACATTTAAAAAATGTCATTATGTTATCCATTATGCTATTTTTTTTTAATAATTTAAAAACGTATTATACCAGCTGTTTTTTGGTACAAAGTTCAAAATACAATATACTTGAAAAAAGTACAAACACGAATTTTACACACACACACACACACACACGAATTATCTTGTTAGCTTCTACTCAATTATTCATTATGAAAAAAAGTTAGGCTTGAATAACTGTATTATATATGTAGAAGAGAACCTTTTCAAATTAAAACATAAGCAACTCTTTTAGGATAATAACTTGTAATAAACTTGTAATAAATTACCTTTTGCAATTTTCTGGGCTGTTTCTAAGATGGTAATTGCAGCTGGATAAGCTCGGCCACTTACAGCTGACATAAATGGGGTCATCCCTCTTGCATCCCTAAAATGAGAAAAAGTATGCATAAACACATTACTTTTCAATTATTTTCTTTCTTGATTACTAAAGAAATGTACGCTCAAGATGAAGCAAAAAAGTAGTTTTGTTGTTGTATTAAATAATGTCCTACCACTCAAAGAAAATCCCTGGTGGTACTTTCTAGTCTCATATTACCACATTAAAAAAGAAAGCCACCTCTCTCTAAGAATCCTTTCTCTCTCAACCATGCTCTCCTTTCTGGGTCTTAGTGACACTAAGAATAGATCAGCAGGGGTGCTAGAGTCAAACTAATATTATCTAGATGTGGGGATGATAATAGGCTCTATCTCATACAATTATGATGAGGATTAAATCAATTGTTATTTAGAAGCTTTTTATCTGCGTGGTAAATAAAATGTATTCAATAAATGTTAGCTATTATTATTATTATGTATTTTCTCTGAAAGATGTACCTTCAATATTCTTCACTGAATTTCTATTCCCTCCCAGAACCATAGCAATTCCCAAAATGTAGTCCTCAACCACCTGTGCCTCTCTCTCTGATCCACCAAAACAACTACCACTTCTATGATGATAACACAGTTCCAAAATCTGCACTTGCTTAAACTGAGACAAGAAAACCTGGATTCTTCATGAGTCTACCCTCTAACTCAATTTTTTGCTCTTGCATATAATCTTTCTTTTCCATTTTCTGGTTCAGTTTATTGCAACACATATACTAAAGGCGACAGGTAGACAGAAAAAAACAAAGCCTCAACTCCAGTCTCTACTCTTGCCTATTTTAGTCCTTTTATATGCCACCATCACATCATTATTCTTGTAAACCCACTTTGATACTATTTCAGTCTAACCAAAGCCATCTGAGGACTTAAGGCCAAAGAACAGAGACCAAAGTGGTAGCTTTAATCTACTTCTTCGGATTCAGTGGTTATTGTTCTCCTCTTCCAATCCTCCACTTTTAATCAGATGTGTCACTGTTTCCTAAAGTGTTTATACTTCTCCATTTTTAGGCTGTTGCTCACTCTTTCCCTACCTATTCCCCAAGCTTCGTACTACCCCCCTCTGCTGGAAGGCGCCTAGGTAGCTCAGTCAGTTAAGCGTCTGACTTTGGCTCAAGTCATGATCTGAGGCTCATGGGTTCGAGCCCAGCATCGAGCTCTGTGCTGACAGCTCAGAGCCTGGAGCCCGCTTCAGATTCTGTCACTCTCTCTCTCTCTGCTCCTCCCCTGCTCATGCTCTCGCACTCAAAAATAAATAAACATACTGCCTCTCTGCTAAGGTAAGAATGAGCTAGTTGAGAATAAAATTCCCTACATCTTTACTAACCAGGAGGATTTTACCAAAATTTACTTCCTTTAACTTATATTACTAAAGCAAACTCCAACCACCCACACCTAAGATTGGAGGGAGCTGGGGGGCACGGAATGCTTATGTTGGAAATAATGAATTTTTTTAAAAAATCCTTCATCTTCATCACACACAAACATGCATCCGCATCACAGCCATGCTCTCAAATTAGGATTCAATGCTCTGAAGTATTCTCCTAGTACTCTGGATATTGCCAAATACAATTATGCAAAGAACCTTTCTTAACTGAGTCATCTGTATGGTAACTAATTTCCAGTTAAACCACTGGAAAGTTTTATTAGCAACTCCAGGAAATTCTTCTATATTTGTAATATAAAAAAGGAAACAAACAATAATATGCTTATTACCTAAAGAGCAAAAGAGCTTTGCCTTTCCTCTCATTTGTTTCAAAGCTGTAATCAATAATACCAGCTTATTAACAGAATGATGTGGGGCACCTGGGTGGCTGTCGGTAAGTGTCCGACTTTCACTCGGGTCATGATCTCACGGTTTGTGGGTTTTAAGCCCCCCATCGGGCTCTGTGCTGACAGCTTGCTCAGAGCCTGGAATCTGTCTTCAGATTCTCTGTCTCCCTCTCTGACCCTCCCCTGCTCCTGCTGTCTGTCTGTCTGTCTGTCTCTCTCAAAATTAATTTAAAAACATTAAAAAAAATAGAATGATGTATTTTCCAAATAGTTCATGTATTTTCTCAGATTAAGGGTTGGAGGAAAGCAACTACTATTGAAAGGGCACTAAAATAACGGACTGGTGAACTAGAAATGCACTGCAGAAATGCAGAATGGATTAAAAATAAATAAAGAGAAAGGGATTATTATTCTTAAGAACATTCAATGAACTTTCAGACAACACCAAATGACTGAACAAATTGTACAAAGATAATATCCTTAAGAACACCAAAAATAGAAACTAAAAATGCAACTGAGGAAATAAAAATAGGAAGATACACCTTTCTAAAACAGAAAGAATGTATTTGTATATATACCATTTTTGTCTATGCATCAAACCACTAATAAATTAGTAAGCTTCTTCTGTAGTAATAACTTATTTCCAATTCAGTGACTTATTTTACCAGTGGGGGTAGCCTTCATTAAAGTATTCATTTTAAGTTCATAAATTATGTTCATTATGACCTAAGATTAAACAAAAATTTCCTTGCCCTTAGTAATAAAAAACTCAAAACACCTTCTTGTACTTAAATTGTGGGGAGGTAGCTTAAGGGTAATGAATGCCTGGAGTCTCAATGCCGGAATTAAGACATGGACAATGGTTGGAATTCCAGCTGTGCCACTCACTAGTTCTGTGTCCCTGAGTAGGTTAATTAACGTCTAAGACCATGTCTTCAAATATAAAATGGGAATATTACCTACTCCAGACGGCTACTGCCAGAACTGGAAGAGTAAATCCAAGTAGAACTTGGCACAGATCAGAGCTTTTACAAAAATGCTTACTATTATGAGTTTGTAAAGGAACATAAACAATCACACTGAAAGCAGAGCTAGACTCTTTCAGTGGTTAGTGAGCACTTGCCACACAATACTTATCAACAACTGCATAATCTCATTATGATTGTGCAAGCCCAAAAAGATTTCCAAAGATACCATCAGAATCCTCCAGAGTTTTAGCATACAAATTCCAGGCCCCATCCCAGACCTATTGAGTCATACCTGCATACCTGTTGCTAGTGCAACATTTGGAGAAGAATCTGTATAATTTTTGAAGTTCTCCAGGTGACAGTGATGGAATTTATGAATTCACATTTGAGAGTAACTATGCTGTGATTTATATATATGTGTGATATACATGTGTGTGTGTATACATACACAAACACACACCTCCTAATCAAACTCATGTAAAACTGGCTTGTATTCATTTAGTGTACACTGTATTATACTCAGAAGAGTCTTTCAGTGAAGGGAGATTAGTTGATTACAGCAGGAATAAATGCTAGATTCTGATCAATTATTTTAAATTGACATAAGATAACTTGTCTGTACATTGCAAGATCAACTTAAAAAGGAAAAGGAGCTGAGCTAAATCTTCATATCAAAAGTACAGTGTATTACAGGCGACTGGGTGGGTCAGTCGGTTAAGCAGTAGACTTCGGCTCAGGTCACAATCTCACGGTATGTGAGTTCGAGCCCCACATCAGGCTCTGTGCAGACAGCTCAGAGCCTGGAGCCTGCTCCAGATTCTGTGTCTCCCCCTCTCTCTGTCCCTTCCCCACTTTCTCTCTGTCTCAAAAATAAAGATTAAAGAAAAATAAATTTTTTTTAGGGTATATTAAACTTCTTACTTGGCAGAAAGGAGTTCTCGTAAATAGGGCTGCAGAACAACACTGTCGCATAACAATTTTAATATAAAATGAGCATTGGCTTTCCGATCCTTGGATTCTACTACAGATGGCTCTGTGGAAGGACCTGTAATTAAGCAGATCCATTGGTAACAAAACCAGAGTAAACAAGACAGAGTGAAATAATATTCTGGAATGACAGAAGTATCTATTAATAAGCCACCAGAAAAATATTCTAGTATCAGCAATAAACTAATAATTATAGAGAATTTAAACACCATAACACATTTTACAATTCCCAAGTGATCGTACACCACCACAACTTCACTGACATATGAAGATCTAATTCAGAGAATTAGATGTTTCTCAAGCCAAGGAAAGTCTTGAGATAAAGTGTGGCTCTGTAGAAACCCAAATGCCTAAGCAGAGAAAACAGTGCAGATCCTCACCTGGAATGGTGGAGGTGCTTGGTCCTTGACCGGTGCCAGTCGCTGCTGTGGTAAGAGATCCCACAGCAGGGGCCAGGATAAAATCAATGTCACCATCTTTCAGTAAACAGAACAGCAGGATGTACATCATTATAGGCAACACATCCCTAACATGTTCTCTTAACTGGCCTTAAGGCTTTTCTCTGCAAGCCACAGGTCACATCGGATAGAGGTTTAAGTGGAAACTTGTTTTCCAAATCAGAAGAGAAGGAATCCTCTAAATTATTGACTTACTATGATGTATTTATTACTAGTTAGCTTCTTGCCAGTGTAGAAATATGTATTTCAATAAAAGAGCTTCTAGAATTTTAATTAAGTTATAAACCCCTTAAACCAAATCTTAACAAATTAGTTACAATTTACTCATTACGCTTTTAAATACTTCAGATTTCTCAATATCCCACTAAAATGTTCAATTTCCTTTCTTTCAGGACCTTGTTTTGTTAAACACTAAATAAAATAACAGATCTTACCAGGATCCATTGCAGGAGGGTCAGGAACCCAACTAGGGGGAGCTATGGGGGGTGAAACCGGATCCTGGTGGTCACTGGATGAAGCTCCGGCTTCGTGTCTACCCAAACCAGCTGCTCTCAACGAACGTCTCATCATTTCCCGTAACCTCAAACTAGAAGAACATGGACAAAATAAGAGCTCACTACCATGGCTAAATGTAATGAAAAGGTGCACAGAACTTCTCATCTGAGATCAAAGTTTGTTCTATAAGCAAACACTCCAGGCAAGGGAAGTGAAGTACAAATGCCAATTCTGGAATCACAAAGTCAGTGAGGGATAGAAATGGAACTGGGGGCACCTAGTACCCAGTTCGGCACTAAAACCACTACATTAAGCTCCCACACAAACTTAATAAGCACAGGGAACAAAACTTACGGTGAAGATTAGAAAATAATCTTTCATACATTAAGGTAAATAAACAGCTGAACATTAAGACAAAAAAATTTTCTGTCCCTGTTTATAATCAGTGAGAATTAAGTTTAATAATAGACAACAGCAAACATACTGAGTAGCACAAAACCAATATTGTTATTAGCCCACTAAATAAATCCCTTTGCTGTAATCTCAAAAACAATTGAACTAATGTCCAGACAGTGAATACTTTTAAAACAAAGACCAATTTAGGTTTATTTTTTTATACCAAAAGAAAAAAAAAATTTTTTAACAGTACAGTTTGTATCCCAAGGAAATTAATGCAACTGGAGCTTATAAAATGTGTTGTTAATGTCTGGGCGTGATTTTTTTTCTCCTGCTTTGCAAGAAAAAAAAATACTGCACAGGTGTGCACATCACTAAAAAGAAAAGGAAATCATCACAAACACAGACCTTGTTAGGGGAACTGGTAACTACCTGCATAAAAATCTATTACCTCTCAATAAAAGCTTACAAAGCCTAGAAAATTAACACATTATGAACTAACAGCAATTAAGAGAGAGTATCTGAGGCAAATCCTTTCCATCAGCCACAATTTTAGAGGTTCTAAATGAATAAAGACTAAAAATTCAACTATAAGGGCCAGGCAACACATAAGGGACTTCATTCTCCCATGCAGATTTAACCCCAGACAGGACATTCCTCTGATGTGAAAGACCTACCACCTTACCAGGTGAGCATAATATATAGGTCTACAAATAAGTAATTTAGAAAGATTTTTATAAATGTTTGAATCTTCTAATTATAATTGTTATGTGATCCAAGGATAAACGTGTTTTTCCATATTCATACACTTTCAATTTTAAAAGGACAAATTTTCTAAAGCTTTTACAAAAATTTCCTTTAGAGGCTACTTTCAAGAGCACATCTATTTTAAAAAGCTTATGTATGACGATATACCTTTGGGAACAGAAACATATCTTTGGAAGATTCTGCAAAGTAAATTTTAATGTCTTAAATAATGTATTAGTTATTATAGTATTCACTTTAAAAAAAAAATACCTACAATTAATTCTTTTATGGTTCTGAGATCTTCTCTCTCCCAATTTAGAAATCTGAGTTTTTAGAATATGGAGGGAAAAGGACATAGGGATTATGTCAGTCGAGGTCACTTCCCTGTCCGAAGACATTACCCACAAAGAAAGGCAGTCTCCTTACCAGTTAACAGCACCCACCAGGGTGACTGTTCACACTGTGATGTTCCTAATACAATTTTAATTAAGCTCAATATATATACTTGGTACCCTAATGTGTCTTACTCAAAACAGAGAGAGGAAAAAAAAAAAAAATCAGCAGTAACTGAGAGGCACTGCATATAACCTGAAAATAAATACATGTTTGGGGCCTATTAAGAAGAATGCATACATCAGGGTCACAAACTCAATGCCTCCTGGGCCCGGAAGGCAGTATCAATTGAGGAAAGGGCAGTCAGATGTAAGAAATGGGGAGTAATGGCAAATTAGAAGCATAGCTGCTCATCTGAAGGCATTCAAATTTTAAAGAAAGAAAAAAAAATTTAACCGTGCACAGGCCAAAAAACATAGGTGGGCTATTCTCCAACCTCTAGCTTAGAGTAGATTAAGAATAAAATGAAGATAAGTGGAGACCATAGTCTCATCTTGAACTTGCAAACTCCCAACTCTGTTGTTGTGATGTAGTCAATTCATTATTAAATGAGGGGGTCATTCCTTTGTCATTTTAAAAAATTGTCCTTAACCTCTTTTCTTCATTAGGTCTTGGGAACATTTTTAAGTACAATGCCCAGCTCCTCATATAGATTCTTTAAAAACAAAAAACAAAAAAACAAAAAAAAGAAAATTATTCTTCAAGATGTTGTACACAATTCATGAAGATTCACCTGTATCCTCAGTGGCTGAGGACAATACTGAGGAGATACCACCTTGGCTGCTAAGATTCAGAGTTTTGACATTTCTTCGATAGGCTTGCCTGGAGTCATCGTATTTTCTGACAATATGGAAGAATTCAAGGATGATGTAATTTCCTCTTTGTAAGCACGTTATATCCATGCTACAGAAGCCTTAGAATCCAGTCATGTTCAAACATACCACTGTGACAAAAAAGCGAAGGTCATGTGTCTTCCAGATTAACAATCTCTAGAGTACATACACCTGCAATCAGATGCATCAATCAAGCTTTCCACTAAATCTGCCCTTTGTACTCAGGAACTATGAGTCACATAACAAAACTTCTGAGTCAAATCATCATCTGAAGACATTTAACAGTACTCCATTCAATATTGAAATTGCATCAGTTTTGAGCTTACAGCTCATGAATGAATCCCAGCCTGCATACTCATCAAGGGGCATCGCCTAGAAAATCCATTGTAGGCTAGAGGAGGGTTTCACTTCAATGAAGCAGAGTCTGTGGACTTCCTACTGCCCGGCGTGGATAATAAGACTCCTGTGCTTTCATCTGTTCAACCGGCAGCCCTGAGTTTGAACTGGTTAAGAGCACTGCAGTGAAATCTTCGGCAAATGCCTCAAAGGAGCTTACTCTGCAAATTATTTCTGTGAGCAACACATCACCCACTCTTGAAGCTCCTTTTAGTCTTTGCCTTCAAAATAATCCTTACATGAAAAAAAGATGGCAGCACTGGCATTGGACCAACCATATCAGAGTCCAACTTGATCTGCACCTGTATTTTCCCTGAGGAAATGAAATACCTGAAATAATTCAGACACTAATTTCTTCATGAAGAATTTAAGTTGCTTTCCATTTTAGACCAAACACTTTGTCTGCCTAGTGTAGTCCTAAACAAATAAGCTGGTGATCATTTCCATTTGTATAGTCTATATAAGGTCTTTGTACCGTTTTAAATTACAATTTGGTCACCCATAAATAGTTTTCGATAAATTTCATTTCAGGACATTTTTGAACCCGGGAAGCTATCAACTTGGTACCAATTTTAGAAGAATCATTTTTAAAGGGAAGGTTGGATATGGCACAGAAAATAGGCAAAGAGACTCTTCATTTTAAGTACACTTTACAACCTATCACATTAGCACAGAGAGCAGTGCTTCCGTCAATGATCTGTCAAGTGTCCAAGAACTCTGGCTCTTGTGTCTAATATACATGTGCTTTTTCCTTCAGAAAAGAAAAAAAAAAGAAAAGAAAAAAAAAACTATATCCTGAATTCTTTATATTCTTCATCTATTCAAACACCTGTGATTTTTAATGTGTTATTACGGTTTGTCCATCCCACAACCCAGAGAACTGAAAATTTTAAATACCAAGCATTTATAATACACACCAGCCTTTCGTTTCTTCCCAGATCATTAAGACATCTGAGAAACTGATCTATATAAGTAATCTGAAAATAAAAGATTGAAGTTCTTTCCATTATTGTTATTACTTACTCTCCAACTAAAGAAAGTAACTTCCTAGGAAACAAGGATAATAAACTTAAAACACATTCAAAGAACCAAGGTTGAACTACTTGTCTATATTATCTCAAGTTTTTGAAGCATCCTAGGTCCAATTGTTCTATACTTAAAATCTAATTAGATATTATCAGATCTTTTTTCCCAGGGTGATATTTGGAGGAATAAAAACACAGCAAAAGGACCCGTCAATTCATGCATATGACAGGTAAGAGATACATTTTTCTGTACTTGGGTTCTGTTTCCGCCAATTAAACTTTCCTGGTAAAAATCACATTACCTTCGACTACTTGATGATCCAGCCCGATTACCTGGGCCATTACTTGAAACAACAGATATTGCATTTGCAATGGCCTCAACAGCAGAAAGCCTTTCCGCAAATGTATTTCTTTCGGAGCGCTCTGCTTCTAATATAGAAGAGAAAAAACTAGGATCAATTTAAACTTCAGAAGTAACTAAGAGATTAAGTATCTACAAGCCATTAAATGCTAACTGCTTTGTATTTTAGTGCTCTAATTCTCATACTAGAGATAATGAATAGCTTAATTTTTTCCTCCTTAGAGCAACAGACACTGAAGATAGATTTAACTATGAGTTTTAATATGTGAGTTATTTCTGTATTCTGCCTTACTTTCAGCCCCCAAAGGTCAAACGTAGGATTATTCATGAGTAGACTGAAATCTAGCTTTCACTATCAAGGGAGAAAAGACCCATAATTCAGTACCTCAGTCTCTTCCTTTAGTGATAAGGAAGTAAACCACCACTCAAAAATGTAGCTACCAGAGTGTCATCAGCAGAATTCAAAATCAGGAAAAACATTATGAATCACCCAGTTGCACTTTTAGACTTTCAGATTTCCCCTTCATATACCCAACTAAAACCTTTATGGCAAAAAAAAAAACTTACTTTTCCAAAAACACCTCATAATTCAGTAGGTTATTTTTCCCTCTACATTATGAAAATTCAGATAAAAGTGGCTCCAATATAACTTGCCTCAACTTGTTTAATAATTCTGATGGTAACAAATGTCATCTCTTATTATAAAATCATCAAATCTCATTAAGTATTACATATAATGTCTGTATATATCAAGAATAGAACTCAAGACAACAAAACATACTGCTAAGAATTTACTTGCTTATGTTACATACTCATCCTAATAAGAAGTTGGGCATCTTCACCTTCTAAGCATGTCAAAACTGCTAGATTTTACAAAACAAAGAAAAAGTACAAAGTCTCCCTGGTGATCTCCTTTTCAGTGTTATATTTTCAAAACTGCCTAAAATTTTTTTTAAAAATCTTTTAATATTTATGTATTTTTGGAGGAGAGAAAGAGAGTGTGAGCAGGGGAAAAGTAGAGAGACAGGGAGACACAGAATCCACACCAGGCTCCAGGCTCTGAGCTGTCAGCACAGAGTGAGGCTTGACCTCACCAACCATGAGATTGTGCCCCGAGCCAAAGTTGGACACTTAACTGACTGAGCCACCCAGGCTCCCCAAAACTGCCTAAAATTCCTTTTAAAGACCTTGTTGTAGTTCTAATTCTCACCCTCTTCTTCTTTAGTTTCCTTATTGCTGGTTGGAAAACAAACTGATACACAAGCATGCAAAATATTTCGGTTTCCATCACATCTGTGGCTGATGAACGTCTGTAGCATCTGTAGATTCTGCTCTAAAACAACCGCTTGCTCAAGATTCATGAGATATTGTCGACAGGCCTCATAGTCACAGCGTAGGATGTGCTGCATTAAGGTTTGTTTCTGTGCTCAGACAAAGTAGGAAAAAAACTTCGATGAATTCAAATAGCACATTACACATGTCAAAAACTCCTCATTTTATAATTTCACACAATAATATAATCACCTCTGCAAATAAGGAGAGACAATTTCAGGTAGCCTGCCAAAGGAGTTAAAATTAAGGTTACTCTTTAAGCAGAGTATATAATTCACAGGAACAGAGAAGGGTGTATAAATTTTCTCTAAAGGACCAGTACATATTTTCAGCTTTGGCAACTAACTCAACTCTGTGGCTATGGTGGGAAAGAAAGCCACTACACACAAAACACAAATGACTGGGAGTGGCTGGATCTAGCTGGCGGGCCATTTTGCCAATCCCTGGTTTATATTGTATCTTACATAACTATTAAATTAGAACCCTATTAGTACTGTTAACCACAATTAAGCAAAGGGTATACATTCTATATAGGCTTAGGCATAACCCCCATGCTTAGGAAGGTTGTATCACACTGCAGTACATGAAAACCAATACCTTCAACTCCCCTAGAAATCAAGACGATGCAATCTCTCAGAGGTTACAACTAATGTAACTTCATTGTCAAAGACATGGTAGCGTTAATGATTTACAGGACGTTTCATTAACTAATGAAAAACAGCATGTTATAGACTGAATATCTACAGCCCCCAAAATTCATATGTTGAAGCCTACTCCCCAATGTGATAGTGTTTGGAGGTGGGACCTTTCCAAAATTATTAACTCTGAATTATTCTCATGGATGGGATTAATACCCTTAATGGGGCTGAAAAAACCAGTGTTCTCCCCTCCCACCATATGAGAATACATGGCTGTCTATGAAACAATAAGTGGGCCCTCACCGGATACCAAATCTGCCCACGCCTTGATCTTGGACTTCCAGCCTCCAGAACTGTGAGAAATTTCTGTTGTTTATAAGCCAGTCAGTCTATAGCAACCTGAACAGACTAAGACACAGCATGAACATATCAAGGAGTTCAAATGTACTTCTTTCAGAGTGTAAAACTATAGTTAAGGGATATTTAATGGGCTAAATATATATAAAGCATTAGTTTTGGAAGATAAATGAACTTGTTCATTTCAACTAGAATTGAGAACTGGGAAAAGTGTGGGTGGGAATACAAAGGGAAGAAGATACATTTGAACAACTTGCCACTTGTCTCCCAAACTACTTAAATATCCCATCCTTCCCCCAAGTGTATGGAGAGGAGAGTGGGAGGTGGTCGAGGAGGGGGGACAAAAAACTACAGTTAAACATTTTTAGTATTTGCCACATTTCAGTCCCTGAGATAGGCTATTTGATTATGCATTGAGACTCTGAGCTTACATGGTAAGCTCCAGTTCAAAAGTAAGAGGTGGGACACACAAGATTAAACTTGACAAAGTCCAGTGACATACATGCAGTAGTTAATAGGCTGAGAGAACATGTCAAAGTCTCTCCCAAGAATAAAAAACACACTGCTTTTGAAAGTGACTAAAGTCAAGATATTCTGCTGCATACTCTGTGACATAAAATGTCTTCAAGCAATCAGCCAGTCATTCAGCTAGAAACAACTACAGGGAACTCTCATCTCCAGGCTGCTTTATATAGGCTCTCACCCTGAGAGCTATCAATACCACAATGACTATGTGAGAAGCAGAAGATGTATGTTTGTATTTGTCAGTTTTACAGAGAAAGGCGGAGAGAGTTCAGTGAAACATTTCTCGCAGGCCCACCGTGCACAAAGCCCTGCTTGCTGGGGTACAAGGATAAATGATGGCATGCTTTACCCCTACCCATGGGATGATGACACATTTTATCTTTACCCTTGAGATGCTGACAGAGTGCAGGGGTCACTGAACCAAATGCCTACAGATGCATCTGAAGTAATACAAATGAGCGGAGGAGGCTGGGGGTAAAAAGATAACAGAAACTGCATCATAAATAAATGGCAGCATTTAAACTCCAAGCAGATAAGTATCAGGAACTGCAATAAATTGGAGAGACCACATACAGCCACTAACAGGGACACGCTAATGGCTTTTATGGTGGCCCAATGTTACCAGATCTTCTCATTTTTTATGAACTAAAAATCTGGATTTTAAAAATAAATCCTGTGGTTTTTAAATGCTGGCAACCAATTACGAATTTTAAAATGATGTGAAGGTTATTTCTAGGGGTCCACTTCAGTCCATGGCCACCTCCTTAACCATACCCCTACTACTTTGAAACCTCTAGTCTAATAGGTTGCAATCAAAACTAAACTAAGAATACAAGTACTATGTCTCTAAACAGAAAGCTCACAGGAAGCTCTCAGGAATACCTGGATTCAGACTACGTTAGATGCAAATCTAACATGTGTGCTTTCACCTCCAAACTAATGAACGGTAAATAAGCCCCCATACTAAGCTCTACTTTCCATCCTTTATAGAAAATCTCCTCACAAGAGAGGTTTATATTGATCTCTAGTTCTTCTTCCACTTTTTCCATGGCTCACTCCAATCAGGCTTTCCATCCCCACCACCCAGAATGACCCAGATGGAGCCAAATCCCCAGCCACTGTTTGGCGATTGCCTCGCCTGGCACACAGCATCACCGGACATGGCTGATCACTACATCCTGGTGACACATGTTTGTCACCTGGCTCCCAAGATAACACTCATTCTAGTTTCCCTCCAACCCCATGGATGCTGCTGCTTCTCAGTCTCTTATGCAGGTTCCTCTTTATCTCCCTGTATTTAAATGCTGATACTATTCTGATGGCTCAGTCCTTGGACCTCTTCTCCACAACCTTAGTAATTTCGTTCCATGTAATTCCTCTAAATATCACAGATGTACTGTAGGCTCCTAAGTCTAATTCTCCATCTTGCTCTGGGTCTTCAGAATTACACATCTAACTCTCTATGTACCATTTCCTCTTGGATACTCATCTGACAGGCACCTAAAACTCTGCAGTCTAAAATCAAACTCCTGCTGTCCACCCCTCCTCCCTCCTGAATCTGCTTCATCCCTAGTCTCCCTCTCTGTAAATGCCAAATTCATTCCTTCAGAATCTTTGGCCTTATTGCTTCCTCCATCTGATACCCTATCCTGAGCCATAAGCAAATCGTGTTGGCTCTACTGTCAGCCTATCTAGCATATCTAGAATTGAATGAATCCCTTCTCCCTCACAGCTCTACTTCCTGGGCCAAGTCATCTTCCCCTCCCACCCAGACTGTTTCAATAGCCTCCTCGCAGGCCTCCCTACTTCCACACTGTCCCCTACTATTCTCAACAGGTCAGCAGGGATCCTGTGAAAATGTTAAGTCAAATCAGGTCAATCTCTGCTCAAATTGCTCCAATAAATTCCAGTGGCCCCACGTCCACATCTAATAAACATCTCAGCTACACATGTTTAAAACTAAACTCATCCTCTTCCCTATCCCTTTGGTTCCTCCTATTTTTCCTCTCCCCACCAGCCACACCCAAATAAACAGCTTTAGAACTCGTTCCTTTCATTTACTGCTGAAGATCACACCAAGCTTTGGAGAGTCTACTTTCCTAACACCTCTGAAATCCATTCCCTCTTCCTAATTTCCAAGAGTTCAAGTTTACTTTGTTTCTTAATCTGGTCTCTGTGATTGTCTTCTACCCACTGCTAATCCTTTTTAAAAAGTCAGTTTAAAATCCTTCTCCTAGCTTTCAGGGGGAAGCTCACAGCCCTTAGGTTAGCACACAAGGCACCCCAGTGCCTTTCTCCAGCCTGTGCACTTGCCACTCACTTGACCCATATGAGCCCTACCTTCTGTTTGTATCAACAAAATGTGCATGGTCTCCCAACATTAAGATTCACAAAGATGTGGCACCAGGAATAACACTTGCCACCTTCACCTTGTGTCTAGAAGACCCCTACCTGACTCTTCAAAGCTGTGTTCAGGCATTGCCTCTTGTGAGAAGCCTTCTCTACCATCACAGTCTGATTTCTGTCCCCCCCCTTCGTGCTCCTACAGCGCTGCGCATGCCAAACATTCACACTGCCATCTACGGTTCACGCATCTCTCTTGTGCTAATACACTACCACCTACAGGGAAGAGTCAACAAATAATCTATTCAAGATTCTTTTCCCTAGATTCTAGCAGCATCATGTGAATTAAAATGCCAAGGAGTTTCAAAAGTCAAGTTACCTCTACAGCCATGATGATAATAGCAGCTTTCTTTTTGATTGTTGAATTGGCAGGAAGATTTATTAAGGAATGTACACCCATTCCAAGACTACTAATAGGTGGAAGATCAAGCCAATCAGGATCCCTTATTCCTCCCATGCAATCTTTGGCCATTGGGTAGATAGTACCATTTCCATCTCGAAGAATAATAGGGGACTCCTATAATAGAGGGAAAATAATAAAATCTGGCTCCCAATCAAAAATGGATCTTTGATTTTTACAATAAGTATAGTTATTTTCATATGAGATTAGTTTAACCAAATAAGAAAGCCAGTATTAATTGTACTTGATATTCTAACTTCTTCAACAGTTTAATAACAAGCCAATTAGAGCCCAATGTTAGGCTTTACAAAAATGCCAATATTGTCCTATCAGTTTTCACAAGCAAAAATAAGCGTCAATACCTGTCCAGCAGTGAAAATGGCTACATTCCTCTCATTCTGGCCAAGGAAAGCAATGCTGCTTGTAGGGAAATTATTTTCCTGCTCTGCTTTTCCTGTAGCAAGATCAAAGATACAGTACCGTACCCAGTTTCCAGTCTTCAAAACAGCATGCACACCTTCAGAAACACATAAATGTAAAAAAAAAAAAAAAAAAAAAATTTAATACATCTTTAATAATCTCTAATAAGAACCTGCCAAATTTTAACATCTCTGGTCACATTTGAAATGTAGATTTATTTCATTCCATAACATTACACACAAGGAACAAAAACTGCCAAATACCCCAAACCACTTTATATTACACTCATTTTAAGTTTATTTATTTATTTTGAGAGGGAGAGAGAGAAAAGAATCCCAAGCAGGTTCCACATTGTCCACACAGAGCACGATGCAGGGCTCAATCTCACAAACTGTGAGATCAGGACCTATGCTGAAATCAAGAGTCAGACGCTTTACCGACTGAGCCACCCAGGCGGCCCCTATCCTATGCCCATTTACTACACAAATAATAATAGGATATAAAGTATGCCAGGTGAAAATGTTACCAAATCTTTACCTTTGGAATCTACATTCACTGCTAATATTTCTGTTTTTTCAGGTATACAAAGCTTTTTAGGAGTCCTTTGGAAACAGTCAGGAACCTTTGGTGTCCCACCAGTTTTGACAACCTGCATGACACAAAAGGAACTTTCTCTCAAATACTGTAACACACTCAAGTAGTAAGTGCCAACATTTACCTGCTGAGCGATCCCTCCACACCTACCTGCAGTTCATCAATTCTAAGTAACCTACAATCCTGCAGGAGAGAAGAAGGGTCAGCATCTGATCCAGAGCTGCTCTGACAGTTTGTATTACTGGACGTTCCTGGAAATTTTACAGCAACATAGGCACCATCCACTTTTAGCACCTGGAAGTACAGGTAAATATGCTGAATATTAACACCAACTTATATGAAATTCATATGCAAATTATGTTCACTGAATTAATTTAATGCTGAAGGCATTTAATTTCTTCTATTTCTTTAATGATCACCAAGTTATAAAATTAGCCATCAGCTGAAAAAAGTAAGTATAACCCATGAAATTCTCCCAACCTTCCTTTTTTATTAAGTTTGGAGCCCTGCTGTGAGAAAGAACTTTTGCAATTCTTACCAATGTCCTTTATCTGCACTGCCCAATATGGTAGCCATTAGCATAGTGACTATGAAATACCTGAAACGGAGCTGATGTGACTGGGGGGCTAACTTTTTTTTTTTTACGTTATTTAATTTTAATAAATTTAATTAGCCAGATATATAGCTAATGGCTACCACTTTGGATGACATGAGAGAGTCAGCAATGTACAGAAAGATGAGCACAGGACTTGAGACCAAAATACTGGAGTCCTACCTGTGCTGCTTAGTGCTTCTGATTTTGAGCCCGTGTGATCTTCTCATAAGAAACACCTGCCCATAAGCTACAGTTCTATTTTGAGAATCAAATCGAATAGTGTATGAGAAAGGCTTTTGTAAAGTGTAGGGGAGGGCATACCTACTCTTTCCCTAAAGTACAAATGAAAGACCATCAATTCAGAAACAAATGAGCAATCAGAAAAATCTTTACTTTGCAGATATGGTTCCATTTTGTTTTTCAGTATGTGTGGAGAGAATGGTGAAATTAATGGCATTTCAGCTGATGGACTCTACCCATTTGGTTTTTAGAAAGCGAGAAGCCCTCTCCAGAAAGAAGGGAAAAGAAACTCAAGGTGACGTGAAGACAGTAAGATTTTTAAATGTTAAAGGAAGTTTTTAAGTATTATGGAAGATGATCTCTCCTTCAGAACTGACAGTTTCAAAGAATGGGCTGGATCAAAAAGTAATATAGTCTCCTTGCAATTTTTCTGCAAACCTAAAATTCTTCCAAAATAACATTTAAAAAAAAAAAAAGCAATATATCACCATAAATGCTCAAGAAGAGGCCTCCTACTCCTCTATTCGTCTGTAGGGAAGAGCAGCTATCTGCAGGAGGCTGAGGGCTCACTGACGGTGCTGAATGGAGCAGCTCTGAGGAAAGGGCTGCTGATGAGCACTCACCAACCATAAACTCTTGGACAACCAATACTGCTCTAGTTCTGGAAGTAACTAACTCTTAGACATTTTAAACAAACCTTGCCAACAGGAACATTCTTAACATCTTCCACAAAAACGACTTCCCGAAGAGACCACTGCTCTTCGTTCACCTTTTCCTCCTCTTTCGGGGCAGGGGTGGACCGTCGTCGTTCTTAGACAACAACAAAATGGTAAGTACCAAAAAGAAAATGTGAAAGAGACTTTATAGATTTCATCTAAATATATGAAAAAAGATCATTTGTAAAGGGATACATAATTGAGATATCTATATATCAATTCTCTGAACAATTTACTTTATGAATTGACATTTTAGGACCAATTTCCACTTCAAATGACTAAGTAGCAAAAATCACCACATCTGTTAATGCCTAATGATATTAACACTACTGCAAACACACAAAGAAGAAATAAAAAACTTATTTTGAACCCTTAAAACTAGAGTTATCTGACCAAGGTTTAGAAAGGGAAGGAAAAAAAAGACCTGCTGATCTGTTTTTAAAACTGTTATGTAACTATTGATTAAGTTTCAACTTCCTCAAGTACAAAGCAAATACAGTGTAAAATGAATTTATTTTGAGGACCTTTCGAAAACCTCTTTAAATCCAATATGCAGTAATGAGTCTAGGTTTATAAATTCTACAGATTCAGAGCACAAGTTGTGACCAAGCCATAATCAATTCATAGTAAAAATAGTTGCAACAAAGGTGGGAGGATATTCTAATTAGCAGCAGTTATTTCCCACTATCCTTACAATGCGTTTTACAGATTGTAAACTCAATAGAACTCTAAAAAAAAACATGAAGTCAACACTGTAAACACTATTTTTCATTTAAATAAAGTTGTGCATACACATAAAATCTAACTAGTAGAAACAAAATTGATACAAAGACACTTAAAATGGTATGAGTTGCCTCAAATCATAAACAGACAGCGAGCGCCCAGCTCTCTGCCTGGGCCTTACTCTGACCAGAGCACACTACACATAAAACTTACTATATGGCATTGATGCGCTGCTAGCGATTGAGGACGCGTCACTGCACGTGGAGGCCGGAGATGGCGGTGGACCCATTTCCGTTTTCACTGGTTCCTGCTTACTTTCAGGCCTGATATTAGAAATAAGATTTTCATTATTAATAAAATGAAATATTAGGAACTTATCAGATGGTTGTTGTTGTTGTTTTTGTTTTTTAAATTTTTTTAATGTTTATTTATTTTTGAGAGAGAGACAGAGACAGGGCACAGGAGGGGGGGGGGTGCAGAGAGAGAGGAGAGGGAGACACAGAATCCGAAGCAGGCTCCAGGCTCTGAGCTGTCAGCACAGAGCCTGATGCGGGGCTTAAACTTGTGAACTGTGAGATCATGACCTGAGCTCAAGTTCAATTGAGCCACCCAGGCGCCCCGCAGATGGTTTATTTTTTAGAATCAAGTTTATTCTTATAAGGGAATGAAATATTAAAACCTATACAAAATGGTCTATTTCTAGGTCTCCAGGTATTAAAAAAGGTACACAGTGCATACTTCAAATGCTTAGTAATATTTTCAAAGGAAAGAAAAATACACCATATAAAGCTATCAATAACTTTGAACAATGATTCAGATAAGCCTTATCTAGGAATAACAAGAAAAGCTACACTGAATTTATTATAAGCCTCTTTGGCAAACAGGTTTCACACTTCAGTAAACCCTGATTTGGACACAGCAATTTATTTGAGAAATGGTAAAGGAAAATAAATAAAATACCAACTAGATCATCAACTTCTTAAGAGTTCAAAGAACTCAACTCACAGTGGTTTACAAAAATTTATGTTTTTTAATGTTTTATTTATTTCCAAAAGAGAAAGAGAGAGATAGCCGAGCAGGGTAGGATCAGAGAGAGAGGGAGACACAGAATCCGAAACAGGGTCCAGGCTCTGAGATGGCTGTCAACACAGAGCCCAACACGGGGCTTGAGCCCACAAAATGCGAGATCATGACCTGAGCCAAAGTCAGATGCTTAACCGAACTGAGCCACTCAAGCACCCCTACAAAAATTTATTCTTGAACTATATGATGATGAACCATCACCTGTTATAACTGAAATGAAAAATTACAGACTTAATAAACTATACTTTTTCACTGAATTCTTTAATTATACCTAATAAGATAACCAGAGTCAACAACTTATACAATATTCTACAGAATAGTCCTTAAAAGGCAGAAGTCAATTTTTAGTCAGAAAAGTCACCTATTACTAAGGAATTTGTTATAAACAGATCATTCTGGTATATACTGTTATCGGGCCCATCATCTTAACCCCTTTGTATTCATTTATCCCCAGCAGGAATTTCACTGGAGTTTACAAATAGTTCACAGAAAACCAGTATTATTTTCCCCAGCATCATGGCGAAGTACTGAGTACGAGCACACGTGAACACTCATAGCAGCTCTGCAAATCTTGTGATGGTGGAAACAGGCTGATACTGACTATTCACTAGCATGCCGCTAAGTGAACTCATCTCAACAACTTAGCAAAAGAAGAGTTTGTTCACATGAAAATGACTATGTTCTTAACACTTAATTTCAATAAGCTCTTTTACTAAGTTTATTAATATAGATGGAAAATTTCAAGGAAGACACTGAAAAACTTCATAAATTACACGATTCCAGTAGCATATTCTAATTGCTAAATACAAACTCATTTATATTTGTGCACATCAAAAACATTTCCGTCACTCTTTACAAAGTTTAATAATGTGTTTTGTCCTTTTTAGCTTTAGGATAAAAATCAATGTAATTACAGAGGAAGTCTATAAATCTATTACATATAACTAGACAGGAACTGTTGAGAGAGCACGAAGACAAAGCAAAAAAGCCTTACTATGGCATAAATTACAATAGTGTTGCTTTATTAAAAAGTATTTAACTTATTTAATAATGATCCATTTTCTTTTTTAATTTAATTCATTTAAATTCAAAACTTAGTTAACACACAGTGTAGTCCTGGACTCAGGAAAAGAACCCAGTGATTCATCAGTTACATATGACACCCAGTGCTCACCCCAACAAGTGCCCTCCTTAATGTCCATCACCCCTTTAGCCCATCCCCTCACCTCACCTACCTCCTCTCCAGCAACCCTGTTTGTTCTGTCTTTACGAGTCTCTTATGGTTTGCCCCCCTCTATGTTTTTATCTTATTTTTCCTCCCCTTACCCTATGTTTACCTGTTGGGTTTCTTAAATTCCACATGAGTAAAATCATGATATTTGTCTTTCTCTGACAGTGATCCCTGTGTTTTCTTAACTACAATTTACATTTTTAACATTAAGAGAAATAGTAATAATGGTAGTAAATTTATAATTATTACATTCATTTGAGAAAATAAACCTCAGCATTTTAAATACCTATATGTATTGTACAATCCCCATTTATTGTACAATCCCCTGTAAAATTAAAAAAAAGACACCAAAATATTTAAAATGTTATTTCTGGGATGTGATGCTATTACGCTTCTATGTTTCTATAATGGTTACATATTTTTATAAGAGGAAGGAAAAAAGTTATTTATAAACTTTATTAATGTTTTTAAGTTCATGTGCCAAACAACCAAATTATACCATACATGAATACTTATCGGTGCTTCTAGGGGTGCCTCAGTGGCTCAATCAGTTAAGCGTCTGACTTAGCTCAGATCATGATCTCACAGTTCGTGGGTTCAAGCCCCGCATCAGGCTCTGCACTGACAGCTCGGAGCCTGGAGCGTGCAGTGGATTCTGTGTCTCCTCTCTCTGCCCCTCCCCTGCTTGCGCTCTGTCTCTCTTTGTCTCTCAAAAATAAACACTGAAGGGAAAAAAAGGTGCTTCTAAAAATACAGGTGCTAAATAACTATATATCTGGCTTCCAAACAATAAGCCAGACTCTGTATGCAGGCTCCACACAATTCAGTGGTACTTCTGTTCACATACCCCTCCAGCCCCCAAAAGTCTGCAAATCCTTTACAGACTCTCCCTCCCTGGAATGTTAACTTATGAAATCCTTCCATAGATCAAGACGCAGTTAAGACATTAGGTAGAAATTAACATGATTACATGGGGGGCGGGGGGCGCGTGTGCAAAGATGGCCTGATAGAGATAAGGCTAAACACATTATTACTGGCACACAGTAATGGTAAAGGACAGACTCTTAATAACAAAACAAAGACATCAAAAGAGAACTCTATATGGTCATCCTAGCTGCTAAAATCAAGAACAACTATAATATACAAATATTAACCAAGCTGCAAACAGTAAATTTTACCAATTCCTTTTAAAACTTCTGGGCATCTTCACAAGACCTCACCATGGTAGCAATTTTCTAGATCACTGCACACCTCTAAGTCTGCCTTGACTACCCCTCTCATATACACAGCAAACCTTGACTACCCCTCTCATATACACAGCAAACTAGAAACTGGTGTAAAATCAGGATTAGTTAGTTACAGTCCAGTACTTACTTAGCTTCAGTAGTTTTGCTAGCTTTGTCCATGCTTTTCAAGCTCTCTGGAGATCTAAGTTGAAATCTACAGCTATCATTCATATTCCAAACTGACTCCATTAGGACACCAACTTTAGGAATCCCAGCACTAATTGAAAATGCAACTGCTCCAGCATGATAAAGAGGATTATTTCTTAAGCACACCTAGCAAACAAAAGAAAAATTATCAAGATGACATAATTTTAAAGCTAGAAGAGTTGTTTCAAATGTATAAAAATATAATATATAGAAGTATTATTTCCTAGGTTTTCCAAAAACAATCTTGGACCATCAATAAGGTTATTAAAGAATTATCTCGGGGCGCCTGGGTAGCTCAGTCGGTTAAGTGTCCGACTTTGGCTCACGTCATGGTCTCACAGTCTGCATGTTTGAGCCCCACGTCGGGCTCTGTGCTGACAGCACAGAGCCTGGAGCCTGCTTCAGATTCTGTGTCTCCCTCTCTCTCTCTCTGTCTCTCAAAATAAAATAAAGCATAAAAAAATTTTTTTAAAGAATTGTCTCTATTAAGAATTTGTTAGGGTGCCTGGGTGCTTAGTTGGTTAAGCGTCAGACTTTCGCTTAGGTCATGATCTCGCGGTTCATGGGTTTGAGCCCCGCGTTAGGCTCTGTGCTGACTGCCAGCTCAGAGCCTGGAGCCTGTTTCAGAGTCTGTGACTCCCTCTCTCTCTGACCCTCCCTTGCTCACGCTGTCTCTCTCTCTCCTAGAAATAAATAAAACATTTAAAAAAAAATTAAAAAAAAAAATTTTGTTCTCAAAATTAAGAAGCAGCAATAATTTAAGCACATTTGCTAAATAATAACTTTAAAATTTCATGCAACAGGGGCACCTAGGTGGCTGAGTCAGTGAAGTGACTGACTCCTGATTTCAGCTCAGGTCATGATCTCACAGGTTGTGAGATCAGTGTTATTAGCTTCTGCGCTAATAGTGTGGAGCCTGCAGAATCCCTGCTTGGGACTCTCTCTTCCTCTCCCTCTCCCTCTCCCTCTCCACCCCTTCCCAGCATGCATGCACACACTCTCTCAAAATAAACATTTAAAAAAATTCATTGAATATAACAAATTTCATGCAACAAATATCCTACCCATTCTGCTATAAAGAAACAGAATTGAAATAGAAATAGCAGAGAAGAAACTTTTCTTAAAAGCTGTCATTAAAAAAAACAAAATAATTACATATTTTGTCACTTTCTTATATTCTGAAATTACTTTCCTAATTCATGACGCTATATACTACACAGACTCTATAAACTTCACCTCAATGGGTGTTTCCTTCCCCCAGAAGACTTGTTTTCTACAAACCAAAAGCTTCACTAGATTACATAAGTTTTCTCTTATGTTACAAAAAAGAGTATGTTGACAGCACTGTTAGAAGGTAATTGACGTCAGGAGTAAACAATCTGAAACTTCTTACTGACAAGGAGCACCCTCAGGTCATATACTCTGAAACCAATAACCTGCAAGGTGGCACTGTCAAACACACCAACAACAGCTCCAAATGAGAGAGAAATATTATTTCTGGAAATCGCTTGATTTCTCCAATAGCTCAATCTATGGACATTCTATTCAGTCATCCACTAAGGAAGTGTTATGTTGTACTTGACAGTGGCATATTTGACGATCATGTGTTTGGTGGTTTATAATTAACTGTAAGTGACACAGAAGACGCTGATACATTTGAGTAGTATCACAACTGGAAAAACTGGAGCAGAGTTGCAGTTCCATCAGATAGTTATGAGTCACTAAATACAGATCTGTGGCTTAGAATGAATAGTTCATTAAGAGCTGACTTCTGGGAAAAGGTATGTCCTGCTTAGCTGTGACTTAAAGGGAAGTTTTAACCACAAATTTTCAGAAAAGACTGGTGAAAGCTTATAGCCTGAGAGAGGATCATTAAGAAAGAAGGCTGTATTTTAAAGAAAAATGGGACAAGATATATTACAAAATAGGAGATTATTTATTAGTGCCTTCTTATAAAAAATAAATGCACCTTAAAGACAAGGAGGTGTGTATTCGGGGAGCAGCATATCATGAGATGTGCCAATGAATAACTGCTAAATCCACCCATCACTCTCAACGATTATGACCCCCAGAGTGTGGCTGTAGCTGAAAACTCTAAGTGATCAACAGTTAACACACTAACACTTTCCTTATTCTGTGGCTGTGACTATCTTAAATGTCTAGTTTTCCAGAGCTTTAAAACAAAGTCTTGGTTCTACATCAAAATACTTTAATATACCTCTATCTCTCAGCAATTTAGTGCCAAGCGATTTCACTTAAAAATTTCTTCAGTGCATCTTTAAAGTGTTTTTTCTGCTCTCCCCTCTCCATAGCAATGTGATCCTCCAGGCTAATAAGGCAAATGCTAGGATATCTTGCTATTAAGTGAGTCCAGTGAACAAGGGACTTTAAGTACGTGAGCAATCAGTATTTGGACTAAACAGAAAAAGGGGAGCTCCTTGAAGCTCCTGTCCAAAACAACTGACATAAATCATGAAGGCTGAAGAATATTCAAAATAGTGGGTAATCACTAAAAACTTCCCAGCTGGAAGGCCAAGAAATAAGTCAGAGTAAGACAGCTGTGACAAGGACCAAAGCAAAACAAAACCATAGAGGCACAAACACAAAATAGGTACATATAAGCTGGGTTTTGTAGAAAAGTAACAACTAAAGTAGTAACTGTTTAAGGACTTTATAATCCCTAATACTTAGACAAACCGTAGTTTTTATTACATGACGTGTCATATTGCACTTTCAATTGTTTTCTCTTCCTTGTTGCTACAAGGTGAGATAACTTATATTTTGTTTCCTAGGCCTTACGAAATACTCATTGTAGCACTTGCTAGAATATACGCCAATTTTTATCCCCAAGATAAACTTCCATAGAGTCTAATGAATGAAAGTACAACAGCTCTCAAACTGAGTTCTTTTTCCCTATTAAATATTCTGAGGACCCAAAACTATTTTATTTGGGTCCTATCTAGTTGGTATTTAACGTATTAGTAATTAAAACTGAAAATTTTTTAAATTTCACAGTAACAAATGCCATGTTAATATAAACAATTTTATGAAAAATAACTGCATTTTCAAAAAAAAATAGCAAGAAAAGTGGCACTGTTTACATTTTTGCAAATCTTGCAATGTTTGATTTAACAGAAGACAGTGCGTTTCCAGGTCTGCCTCTGCATTCAGTCTGTTGTACTGCATTACTTTGACTAAAGTGTATGGAGACAATTTGGCTTCACGGATATGTAAATGGAAAAGAAAGGACACCGCAGACTCCCTGAAAAAATGGAGAAGCCAGAAGTGCTTGGACCCCAATTTGATCCACTGAGGTATTAGAAAAATCCCCTCTGTAATATAGGAGCCTAAAACCATCTCAGAGTCAAAAAACAAAACTGGTGGAATGAGATGTGAGGAAGCCTCCCGCCCTATGCTAACAACAGTACCCTTCGAACTGCCGGGCTGTTTATCACCTGTGATGTTTGTTAGCATGGCCATCCCCAGGCCTTACCACCAGAGAAGCTGAAGGAACGTCTCAGGAGCTCCACCCTCTGTATTTAAGTACCAAATGATTCTTAAAATTAGGCAAATCTGGGAACCCTGCCCCACAAGCAAACCTACTGACACTGGAGCAGAATCTCTATGTCACTGGACTATTGAATAAAAAAGCATATACATGCTACTGGAACCTGGTCCTTCAAAGGACATTCATTTATAAAACTGCTTACAAGGGAAGTAACTAAAAAAAAAAATTTTTTTTAATAGTTTATTTTTGAGACAGAGAGAGACAGAGCACAAGGTGGGGAGGGGCAGAGAGAGAGGAAGACAAAGAATCTGAAACAGGCTCCAGGCTCTGAGTTGTCAGCACAGAGCCCAACACAGGGCTCAAACCAACGAACCGTGAGATCATGACCTGAGCCGAAGTTGGAAGCTTAACTGACTGAGCCACCCAGGCACCCCTACAAAGGAACTAATTAAAGGGGAAGAAAGTGACTTTGAAGAGAAACAACGTCCCCTAAGACAGCTGACCTCTAATCACTTACCTGGGTACCCACAGTGATGTTCGGCATCGAAGAAATACCAGCACTAGATTTGGGCTTTTTATTTTTTGCTCTTGCCTTCTCTAACATTTTTTTCCTTTGACTAAAAGGGACTACACCCCTGAAAAGAAAAAGTATAAATTGGTCAAGCAAGCAGCAAAGATGCCTATTAAATAAATCCGAAATTACATATACTACAATATTTTTTGCTTCAGAATATTTACATGTACAACTTATTCTTAATCATAACTTGAGCACAGCTTTAACACATAACTGGGACTGTTTTTATTAAAACTTTAGGGATTAATATTTTACAGAAAATTGATCGCCCCAAATTTTCTTCCAAATAATTATATTTCGTTAGTAGATTCCCCTTATATTTTTCTGTCAATGCAAATTTACTAACTCCTTAAAACCCAGCAGAAAAATACACTTAAAGTCCCTAACAGCAAAGAAATAAAGCGAGGCATAGAATTTACATCCAATGAAATACTGTAATTAATTATATTTTATATTTATATATAAGGAAAACCGTTAAGGGAAAAAAATGAAAAAATACCCTATAGCCTATGCTTCCAATTATGTAAAAGCAAAGTACATATTTGTGTGTAGGAAAGAAAGATTTAAATACTCCAGAATGCTAACATTAGTTACCTTTTAGGCTGTAGGACAATAGGTAATTTTTGTTTCTATTTTATGCTTTTGTAAAATTCCATAATGACAGTCACTAACGTGTGTGTTATAAAGTTTTTTTTAGTGTTTCTTTGTTCCAAAGTGAAAGTTTAGTCTCTATAAAGCATTACCTTTTGACCAACCTTCTTATGTTGGTATCCCACTTCTCAAAGCACCTATCTATACACATAAAAGCATTCACCGATAAGGAATTCCCCCTTCCTGTGATACTTACCACCAATACAAATTGTTCTCTAGCTGGGCGCAGGTGTAAAGGGCACAGCAATGTAAAGAAACAATCCGTTCACCTTGAAGTTCTGAGTAAGTCTGTGCAGTGTGCTCTAATTTAGAAGCCACAGAACTTAAAGTTTCATCTACCCATGTAGCCACCTAAAAAGTAAAATATTAGAGGCTTAAATAAATAAGGAAGAAATAATCTTTCAAAAGGACTGTGGTCAAAACTACGAAACGGCATACATACTCTACAGACTGGAATTCTAAAATGTGTTGAGCTAAATGTCAGAAAAATAAGTAAGTCAGAAAAGTTTCTTAATTAAGACAAGAACCTAAAAATACTTTCTTCACACAAATAATGTAGCAGTTACTGAAATGAATGTCTAAAGCCATCTCTAAAAAACTAATCAGAAGTAAACATTTGCTCCAACAATTTTTAAAAGCATTTAGGGGCGCCTGGGCGGCTCAGTCAGTTAAGTGTCCAGCTTCGGCTCAGGTCATGATCTCAGGTTCATGGGTTCAAGCCCAACATCGGGTTCTGTGCTGGCAGCTCAGAGCCTGGAGCCTGTTTCAGATTCTGTGTCTCCCTCTCTCTCTCTGACCCTCCTCTGCTCATGCTCATGCTCTGTCTCAAAAAGAAAAAAAAAACCTTTTTTTTTTTTTTTTTTAATTTTTTTAAGTATTTAGTGACTCAAGGGGCATGTGGGTGGCTCAGTCAGTAAAGCGTTCCACTCTTGATTTGGGCTTAGGTCATGATCTCACAGTTTCTTGAGTTCGAGCCCCTCAGGTTCTGCACTGACAGCACAGGGCCTGTTTGACATTCTCCCCGCTTCTCTGCCGCTCCCCTGCTCACTCTCTCTCAAAATAAATAAACATAAAAATAATAATAATAATAATAGGTGACTCTAAAGCCAAAGAAAATTCAAGGCAAAATAGCCACATACTTTCCCAGTCCATCTCTGACCGCTTTTGTCAGCACTTACCTTGAATATTTTGTCCTTCCCTTTAAGGAAAAAGCCACCCCTAAAGCTGGATTATAATACAGGGATAAACCAGCAACAAAAAGATTATACACTGGATTACTCTCTTAGGCTTGAGATGCTTTGAAGTTGTGGATTTAGAAAGAAAATTAAAAGATGGAAAGAGGGCAGAAGGAGAGGAAGAAAACCAAGAATTTAAGCATGAAATGTTTCTCAATCAAAAGTGTTTCCTACCTTGTTATTTTCTGTAGCTACAGTTGCTCTTATGCTGTTTGCAGACAGCAGGACTATCTTTTCACTGGTCAGCCCCAAAAATGTCGCTCGTGGATGGTGCAGTGAAGGATTCTTAGAAAGCATACAAAAAATGATTACTATTTTGTATATCAATATATAGAGAGCTGTCCGATGCAACTTTAATAGAAAATACCTGTGCATTTCTGTAAGGCTCAGATTCACTCCACTTCCACTGATAAAGTTCTCCTTTACTGCTGACAGCCAGAAGTTCAGAATATAGAGCTCCAATACAGATGAATTTTGTTCCGTCCTATGAAGTAAAAGAATAATACAGTAGTTTAAGTACAATTGTCCAACCTAAGCGCTTTAATCACCTCATCAAATCTGGATTAATTCAGTGAACATATAAACCCCAGCTACGCAAAGTCATCAGCACAGCCTGCAAGGCCCTAGGTAATGCAGCTCTGGCTTCCTCCATGAACTCACTGCCCTCCAGTCACACAGGCCTCCTTCCAGCTCCTAGGTCATGCCCCAGGGTCCTGCCCTGTCCCTGGTGTCCTCCTGTTGCTCACGTGACTCAATCCCTGTCCTTAATCAAGTCTGCTCAAATGAAACCTCTAACCACACTACCTACAAAACCACCACTCTCGTATTCCATCTCCTTACTCTGCTTTCTTTGCAGATGTCAGCATTTCACAACTTTACATACTAGATCACTCATTTACAGTCCATTCACTTGGATATAAGCTTTGTCTTGCTCACCACCGTATCCACATTTTTTATAACAGTGTACACAGCTGGTGATATAAATATGCTGAATAAATGAAAAAATAAGGTGAAGCTGGAAAAATCAAGTGTCAAGACAGAAGATTCCTTCTCTCTAGGCTCTTCCAAGCTCCTGAAACAAATGTCTAATTTGTTTTTAAGGTGAGAGTTCATTTTGTTTTAAGGAGATGCACATGCCAGGTGTTAAATTCAACTAAATTCTAAAAATCTTTGACAATAAATGTAAATGCACAGTATCAATCAGTAATTTTTTTATATTCACTTTGAGAGCAAGAGCAGGGGCAGAGAAAAAGAGAGAGAGAAAGAGAGAGAGAGAGAGGAGAATATCCCAAGCAGGCTCCACACTCTCAGAGGAGAGCCTGACACAGGCTCAAACCCACGGAATCATGAGATCATGACCCAAGCCAAAACCAAGAGTCGGACCATCAACAGACTGAGCCACCCAGGTGCCCCAATATCTGTATGTTTTATATTTTTAACACAATGTTAATGATCAGAATCAGAAGCTACACAGAAATCACACGGCAAAACTTACCAGTAAGAGATTTTTGGCTGTACTTTTGCTACTGGTCTAAACACTGCTTCTCTTTGGAATTCTGGCTCTGGAGTCGGCTAAACTAATGGTGTCATTTTGCTTTTCTGTCAAATTCCAATCTTACTTGGTCAGATGGCTTACAGTGCTCAGCTAAAGCCTGTAAAGTCTGCCACGATTTATAATAAATAACAGGTTATGTTGCAGAGGTGTACTGAAAGAACACAAATTTTAATCTTCTATTTTACCAATGCCCATCAGCCCTATTTTCAAGTCACTTCCATAGAGGGATATGAGAGACCAAATCTGAAATTCTGCAAGTTGGCAATTCCTCTCTTATCCTTCACCAAAGGTATCAGAAAACCAGTGTCTACTCTCTCCAAGGCTCCTGCATCAAATCGTAACACCTCTACCTCACACTTCCTTCTCTTCCCTTCAGTTAAAGGATGATGGAATCAAGCCACGTGAGCCCAAAACCTGGATCCAACACGTATCAAGTATGTGACTTTGGGTACGTTTTAGAACTTCTCTGAACCCACTTTCTTTATCTCTATAATGGGCATAATAATATATAAAGAGGGAGAATAAAAGCCAAAGACAGTAATATATATAAAGTAGACAGCACAGAACCCAGCACAAGTAAGTGCTCAATCAAATTCAACTATGATTACTCTGCCTGCCCCCAACTTCACCTTCTACTTAGCCAGAAAAGCACAAGCTTCATGAATATTCCTACTTCTAGATTTAACAAAAAAACACCATTCTCCTCTCCTCTCCACTTTCATCTCAGAGGAAGTGTCCTTCTCTCTTATTTAAAGGTAACCCCCACACACGAATGCAATCCTCTCTCAGAACCCCAAAAACCATCCAAACTAATCTTCTCTTCAAGCCTACTCATGAGAAAGTGAATTGCTTGGCATATGTTTCACCTTACCAGCTTTCACTCAGAGCTACACCTGCACCTCCAACAGCCATATCAATGCCCCATGCATTTAATTAACCTATCATCTCTTTTTAAACTCTTCAAGCCATTTGACCCTGTTCATCTGTTCTGGAACTTCTGTCTCTTGTTCACAGGCCACTATTCCCTACTGGTCTTCCTCCTATCCTCATGGCTATTTCCTTCATCTCCCTCATACCACCATCTACTCCCTGCCCCAGATTCCACTCTTGTCCCTTTATTCAAATATGCTCCACCCTCAGCCTAACTGACTGCAGCCACTGGGGCACCACGCTTATTAAACATGTAAATCTCTACCTCCACACTAACCTGCTACAAGAGCTGTCTACTGGATGTCTTAAAGCACCCTAACATCTACAAAATGAATTCACCATATCCTCCAAAGTTGCACATCCTTTGCAGTCCGTCTCTCCATGAGTGACATCCACCACCCACCCTGGAACAGGAGTGAGACATGAAAACCTGGGCACTCCTGTCACCCCTTCTTCTCTCTTAACAATGTAGTGACTAGTCAACCAGTGCTGCCTTTGCGTCAATTCCTCAGATTCTTCCTTTCCTCTGTCTCCACTGTCATTGCTCTGGTTTAGATGCTCATAACCCCCTTCAAAGGCAATTCTATCAGCCTCTGAACAGACTCCAGATTTTCCCTATTCCTATCTTTCTCCCGCAATGCCAACAGCCTTCACCTCATTAAAAACAAAAACAAAAACAAAAACAAAAACACAGAACCCCAAGGATCTCATCATGTCACCTCTAAGAACTGTTTGCTTCCTAGTGACTGCAGAACATCTTAACCCCGTGGCAAGCTGCCGGGGGCACTCATAGTCTTGCTCCATCTTGCTCTTCTCCTACTCTCTACCACCCTGAATTTCTCACTGTTCTATAACCACACCGCGCCCTTTTAGGACTCCAGGCCCCTGCTTGATATGTTTGGAATGCCTCTGCATCTTGGTCAATGCCTACTTAACCTTAAAAATGCTGCTCAGATATCATCTCCTCTGTGAAGGCTCCACCAAATCTCTCAGGTAGTATTAGTCATTCTCCACTGTGAACCCCAAAGCACTATATTCACGCCTTCAAGTCTACCACTGTTCACACACTGTGAACACGTTATACTGTATGTGAATGTATGTGTTCCCCACTGAGTCCCCTGTGGGAGGGGCCATATCATATTCACCTCTACATTCCCACAGGCCTGGTTGGCACATGGTACATACTAAGAACACACTTATAACTGAATGAATAAATGAATTTTAACTCCAACTTCTCCAAGTAAAATGCCTTGCCAGAGCAGTACAATCCTGAACAAACCATCCCTAGAGCAAGAACAAGGCGCACAAAGTCTCTCCAAAGTGACTCTACCTATATTCTCCAGGACAGACCAGCGTTCCCCAGGGTCTGAATGAGCTAACTAAATGCCAAAGGCACTGAAAATCCATCATGGACAAATGTGGAAAACCTGTGTGTCCAACCAAAGGGAGATGATGGAATAATCACCTACTGCTTCTTGCCTGATTTAGATTTGTTATGTGAAGAAAAACCAAAAAACGAAACACAACAGAAAAGAACAATATTTTAGCCTCACTCATTTCATAATGTCCTAGAAAATATCGTTTTAATTGTATTAATGAAATAACAATGGGTGCCTCTGAGCAAGTTGGGGCCTGCTTCAACCCAACTGGAAAAAGGAGAGATGCATGTTGCTTGAAAGATCAGTACTTTGTAGCCCTATTTTTTTTTTTTAACAAAAATCAAATCATTAGAGGTTGAAGTTACTGTCTGAATAACAATAAGTAATTGAACTGAGGTCGTCAATCAAAGTAGAAATGCCTCCCCAAAAGGAGATGGAAATCTTTCAAAAATGACAGAAATTACCTAGGGGCCAAAACTAAAAACAAAACAAAACAAAACAAAACAAAAAAGCATGCCGTCCAGCAGCAGGGTAAATTCCTGCTGACCACATCTATACTCAGTGATTTCTATTTTGAAAACGCTGGCCTTTCTATTCCTAAATTTCTCCCCATACAACCTGGTTTTCATCTTTTTCGAAAACATGCTCCTTCCATCAGCCAACACTCGCTGTTCCGGTATGTGCCGGCACCACCAGCACCGGATCGTGTATGATGCTTGAAGCAGATGGAACACAACCAAGGGTTACAATGTGCAATTTGATCAACTTTATTTATTCACACCTCACTTTTCCTTGCCTATCTACTTCTCCTCAGTCTCCTATGCCTGCCTTCGCTTCCTTTCTATGACAACTTCTCCTTTTAAATGACATCTGTGACACAAATAGCTAATTTCTTAACATAGCTAATTTCTTACTACCTGGAAGCATCCAAATGTTCAACCACAAAGACCTCTCCCCACTCAACCTGCCCTTCTAGAACCCTGAAGGTGAAGCAATATGTATGATTAGCAACATATTGATCAACTGGCTCCAACAGTGAGGCTGCTCCAAAGAGCTGAAGGAACCAAATGTCATGGGGCTATTTGCTCTCAACACCATTCAAACAAATGGAGAATCACACGCAACTCTGCAATTCAAAAGACAAATGTGAATATATTTCCTTTATTTCTCTTAGACCCTATGAAGACAGCTCTATGACAGTGAGGGACAAGACTGCAAATTAACAGGACTGACTTGCTCCATCAGTTTGTTTCTTCATCGCCCATGACACAACAACTCTCACCATACTCCTCCAACAACCTGCTAAAAATACAGGATACGTGCGTGCTTTAAACTGAAAGCATTACAGGGCACAAAGCAAAGTTTTTATGTTCAGTTTCAGCAGATTTACTCAGCACGAATTTCTGTGTAATTACTCCTTCCTCTCCCTCCCATATTTGTTATTCACTCTAAACTGTACATTCTCTTGGTAACAGTATTTCGTGACTAAAGCTGCATCTTTTTTCCCTTAAAAGTCACCTTAGATTCTTGTTGGAAGCAGGCTGGCATAAATATATATAGCTACATTTTACATGTAGACATTCAGCACATAGAACTAAACTTCTATTCTGAGAAAAGTAAATTCAGAACTGACTGCTAAGTGAAATGAAGCCATGTGAGATAATCACCTAATGGGAAAATCACATCCTCTTACCAAAGTAACTGAATTATCACAGCTGCTTCCAGAAATATAAAGTATAAAAAGCAAACAGGAGGAAGGATAGGAATAAGGGACAGTGGCACACTGGGGAGGGAGGGAAGATGATAAAGAGGCAGGACATCATAATAAGAAAGTTGACATTCTGGGGTAAAACTATTCAGAAATCAGTACAGATTTGGCTGGTTCAACTGTGAACATGAGGAACTTGGACTTAGGGGTTCTCCTTCCATTTCTCCCTTAGGTAGTTACAGACCACTCGTTAATTTCCTATTATGCTACATTATTATAGCAATAAAATGTTGTCATTTCTTGCATTTTTAGCCAAGTCAGACAATGGACATGGTCACATCTCTTTCAGCTTGTGCCCAACTCTGTACCAGCAGAAAATTCAGCACACAAAACACTTACTGCCAAATGGACCCCCCCTGGAATACCCAAACCCGCAGGGGTCTCACCCTTCCAACAGAAAGTGCCTGTTCTCTTTATAGAACAAAGGCCCTTTGATCTCCTTGTTCTTTACATTTTACATATAATGGGTCATCTAATTCTCATGACAATCTCACAAGGTAAAAACCATTATCATCCTCATCTTAGAGATGAGAAACAAAGGCCCAGGGAGGTTAAAGGTCTTAACCAAGGCCATACATCTAGTAAGTGGCAGGGTCAGGATAGAAACTCCAGCAGCCTGACTCCAGAGTCCACACTCTTAACAATCACCCTGGTCTCCTATAATTCCCCAAAGCCTCCGGTACCTAATTCTATAATGGTACTTACTCCAAAGCATTAACATCATTGTTCTGCCTTCTATAAAACTCTTACCCTAGCACCTGAGCAAAAGGCCTAAGACAAAGTACGCACTGGGGCACCTGGGTGGCCCAGTCAGATAAGCATCTGACTCTTGGTTTCAGCTCAGGTCATGATCTCATGGTTTGGTGAGTTCGAGGCCCGCACTGGGCTCTGTGCTGGCAGCACAGAGCCTGTTTGGGATTCTCGCTCTTGCCCTCTCTGTCCCTCCCCCACTCACCCTGTTTCTCAAAATAAATAAGCTTAAAAAAAAAAAAAGTACACATTTAATCAAAGCTACTAAGTTAATAATGACTGAATGACCTTCACCTCTGTCTTCATGGTGAAGACATCCCTATAATTCCAATTTTTATATTTTAAGGTACTAAAAAATTAATAAGGGAAAAAAGTCTATGCCTTTTTTTTTAACAACTTTTAAAACTTCTTCTTTTTACATTTCAAGCCCCTGCCTTTGGTGCTTCCCAATCTGTTCTCTGTATCTATGAGCCTGGTGTTTTGTTTTGTTTTTGTGATTCCACATTTAAGAGTCGTCATACAGCATTTGTCTTTCTCTGGCTTATTTCACCTGGCATAATGCCATTGACATATACCCATATTGCCACAAATGGCAAGATTTCCTTTTATGTGGAATAAAATTCAATTTATGTGTGAGTATACATATGTATACATTATATCTTCTTTATCCATCATCCACTGATGAATACTTAAGGTTATTTCCATATCTTGGCCATTGTACATAATGCTTCAATGAACACAAGAGTGCATGTATCTTTTTGGGTGTTTTCATTTTCTTTGGATAAACACCCAGAAGTGGAATTGCTGGATCATACAGTAATTCTATTTTTAATTTTTGGAGGAATCTCCATACTGTTTTTCATAGTGGCTGCAGCAATTTACATTCCCACCAACAGGGCACAAGAGTTCCCAAGTATGCTCTTATTCTAGCTTTGACATTTAACTCAAAGAAAAACGCATAGAAATATTTAAAATTTAAGGTTCCCTGAAATACTTTCAGTCCAAGATTAAACTGTAAAAGGCTTAAAGAGAACACTCATTCTACTATGAAAGGAACTTTATTAGCCTACAAAATGGTGAAATTTTGAAGAAACTGTTGTTTCTCTAAATAGGGAATAGGAAAGTCAGTACTGATCCAGATAATTAACAAATGGAATTTCTCAGGTACCCCCAATCCAAAATGAAGAGTTAAAATACTATGGTTACTACCCAAACGTACAATTTAAAATTACTGGTTGAAGTCATTTCTGAAGTTAAGCTGGCAGGCATTCCTTAACCCTCCCTCGCCCCCAAAAAAGAAAGAAAAAGACATTACTTCTAAGTAGTGCATGCTGACAATACCCTGTATCTCCCTGCACCCTCCACGTGACTCTTGATAACATATCAAGCTCCCCCCACCCCCAAAACCCATACACTTCCCAGAGATCACTACCCCCAATTTTGGGGGCCTACTGGTATTTGTTGATAACTATGATAATGCTTAGGGTTAAGATATTTTTTCCCTAAACTGATTTTTTATGTCTAAATTTCAATCATAAGCTTAAAAAAGGTGGATCTTTTCCAGTGAAAATATTTTAAATTAGGTGTTTAATACGGAAAAAAAGGTACAGGTAGGATATATTTTGTTTCACACACTCCTATTCCTCCTTCATTCAATTTCTAAGTATCAAGGAAATAACACATTACACACGTCTGCACAGTCTCAAGATATCATGATGTACTTATTAACTGTTTCTGAAAACAAGCTGTACTAAAAACATGCCTATTAGTAAAGAGCAACAAAGACAGGCGAAGCCTATCAGAACATACACTGGCCAGGGAAAAAGCTTGCTAAACTTGTACTGTTTAAAACACTCATTCATCAAAAACAGTACATGATAAAGAAGCCCAGACTAATATATATGTGATGGTACTATAAAACCAGATTCATGAATCCTCTATTACTTCCTGCCAACATGAAGCAGACACAGGCTAATATGATCCAGGCAATAGAAATAGGAAACACAGAACAATGAACGGAAGGGGGGGGGAGGGAAAGCCCTAGGTTTAAATCACCTTCTACCATATGGAATAAAAGCAGAACTTAGGACATGTCTAGTTTCATAGAAATAAGTAAGAGAATGCCAATACAGGGAAAGTTTGTCAGCTGCCAAAGAAAACAGAATAACCTTTGCTTACAAAGAGACTGATTAAAATTCATGTTACTTCTTGCATTCAAGCTTTCCACATGAGCTGAATACAGAAGAAAACAAATGAACTACATCACGGTTCACAATAACTATGAAAAATAAACAAACTTAAATGTTAAACAATATTTTTCTTTTAATATCCCAAATACAAAATCAACTTCAAAGAAAGAAAAAAAAATCTCTATCAGAATCTCCTTAGCCATTAGAGACTAACCTCAAAATTTTTATGTTCTTTTACTCCTACTGAAGAGAATTTCCTGCCCACTGGCTCTAGAAGAAAAAGGCACAGTCAAAAAAAAGAGATGAGAAACATGGCTTCCTACAGGAGCCATTACCAAGCACTCAGGACAATGAAACCTACACAGCATCAGATACTCTATTTCATATGTGGCAGTGATGGATTTTTAAAGATTCAAATCAACTTAACAAATCCTGGATGCCTTCTAGAAGCCAGCCACTGTACTTCTCAGGATGCAGAGCAGATTTCCCAGTCCGTTCCTGTTCAGCCTGCTTTGTCTCCCGCAGCAGTTAGAGCAAAGGGTCTGTCGGAATTCAGTGCCATGAAACGGGACAGCTAACTAATCAAAGAAACACAGATCCCTATCTTGCCCTGACGTGCATTCTTCTATCAATGACCACAAACTTGCTCTGCAGTAGCCAGGGTCCACTCGACATTATAAAACAAATTCCTACCAAGGGCCATCAGTTAGTGGCAAAATTATCACCAGAAAAGAAGTTCTAAAACAGAATACTGCTGTGTTATCTGGAACTACCATTCTCTGATTCTCTGATCAGATTTCTCTGATTCTCTGATCAGATTTCTCTGATTTACTTCAAGTAGAAAAACCACAACAACAAAAAACAGCACCACTGAATACATCTAAGATGACTCACGTAGTGCCAAACGAAGACGTTCTATGTACACTTTAAAACAAAACAAAAATATTACTTATGTCTGTTGTTATGTGTTTTAAATAATGGTAGTACAGGGGTACCTTGGTGGTTCAGTCGGTTAAGCGTCTGACTTCAGCTTAGGTCATGAACTCATGATTTGTGAGTTCAAGCCCCACATCAGGCTCTCTGTCAGCAGAGAACCTCTTCAGTTCCTCTGCCCCCCTCTCCTTCTCTCTTTCCCCCACTCATGCTCGCTCACACACGTGCTCTCTCTCAAAATTAAATAAATGTTTTTAAAAAATAATGATAGTACAGGGGCGCCTGGGTGACTCAGTCAGTGGAGCAACCGACTTCGGCTCAGATCACCATTTCACGGTTCCTCAGTTTGAGCCTGGCATTGGGCTCTGTGCTGACAGGTCAGAATCTGAAGCCCAGAATCTGAAGCCTGCTTCAGATTCCATGTCTCCCTCTCTCTCAAAAATAAACAAACATTAAAAAAGTTTTTTTCTTTTAATAATCGCAGTACAAAAATCTGAAATAAAATAGAAACCTTGGGGGGAAGGGAGGCAGCTGGGTTTGCCAGGAATCCATTTAAATGGAAAGGGTGGGAATCTTTCCAAATACCTTATCAGGCCACCACTGCAAATCTTCTCCTAGAGATACTGGACTCTGAACGGGTGTATTCTTCTTATCCAAGTTTGGCTCTCCTTCCTTGCTGGTAGAGCCCCTTTCATTATCAAATGAGGCTCCATCAAGCCACCTTCGTTCACGTAAACGTAATACGGATTCACGTTCACGCAACAGCTCAGAGTCTCTCTCTAAGGGAAGAAGGAGAACTGGTATGCAATTGGGTCACACCAGTGGGATAAAAGTAAGCCACTCTCTAGTAAAGACCCTTCAGGATGCAACTAACAGCAGTTTATCTACTCACAAAAATTTAATGTAAATGTATATCTAATAAGCCTGACATGCAACATTCAAAACATTAACTCTTTCAAGTCAATCTGCAAATTATAAGCTATTTTTAAGAAATATGTAGAGGCAGACTTTCTGAATTCCAACTACATAATTTTAGAACAGAATTACTTTATTTTAAAATGGATTTTTAATGGAATTAAAAATTTTTGGCTTTCATTAAAAATGTTTACCGTATCTTTGTCTATTAGGAAATGTGCATAAATTAGAATGTCAAAACATTAGATACATATGTAAATCAAGAGTATTTATTAGAATGTCTTCAGTTATTAAAAAACAGAAACAAAACCTTACACAAACAAGGAAAAAATCTGAAAAGGATGAAATATAAATTCATTAACATTAACTATAAAAATGTTGATAATTCAAGCCCTTGTTTAGGGTAATCTTATAGACTGGATGTTCATGGTCCGTTTTATTTAAAATTTTTTGAGACACAATCTTCTTTTTTTAACTATCTTTATAGATAGATAAAAAGATTTCCTTACAAAAATGCTTCTCCTGCAACTGGCCTTCAAACTCTCTACAGTTTGTTGGGGGGGTTGGGGGGGGCCGGCAGAGTGTTTTTGTTTGCTCATATTTTTTTTAAGTAAGTAATCAAAATATACTTTCCAAGACTTGGATAAGACGGATTGGAAACCACATAAAGTTGAACCATATGAAACTGCCAACCACGCAGGTCAAAACAGAAGTAGCAGCAACTTCATATGGTTCAAGTGAAAAGCAGTACCTACAGAGAACAACCAAAAAAGGGGGAGTTTATTATTTTTTAAGCTCTCCGTTTAAGTACTAGATATTTGTAGCAAGGTCTTAATATAACAGCATTTTTTCTAGTTTACTAATGATCAGTAAGTAATATAACTGATTCTTGTCTGTTATTTGAATCAAGCAGTTTTACATTCTGGAAAATAAAAAAACTGACTTAATAAAGTTAAAATGCAAGCTAAATATATACCAAGGTATACAAAGAAAGTCTTACGTTCATAGGATTTCAAAATCTTCTAACCTCTACTATGTACTATATACCTTTTAAGGATTTCAAACTTTTGGAAGTAACATTTAATAAGTGAAACATTTCCACATATTAATTATTAGCCAATCCCATTCTATTAATTTTTTCATACTTCGCACTTCCATCTAACCAGGATTTAAAAGGAACAGAATAATCACTTTATTTTAATCAAATAAACTAAAGAGACTTGTTTTCTGAATGCTGCATGTCACTGTAAAGTAGAATTCTGCTTTTAGTTCAGAATCCATATTCCTAATTAAAAATATAGTTAGATAAGTCAAATCCCTTGATAGGTATTCCACAATGTAGGTAAGGTCATCTCTAAAGTGAAGTACTATCTATGGCTCTTCCACATCAAAAATAACTAGTTTAATACCAAAACATTCAAAAAGAGTAATAAGTATTAGTGTATAATTACAAAATTAAAAGTTAAAACATAGTGAACTCTATCACTATCTCTCCATACAGCCAGCCAATGATCACGAAGAAATAAACACAAAATTACCTCGAGATGAGCCTAGCCTGGAAAGCGATGAACGACGAAAAGAAGGGTAACCAAAATAGCTAATGTCTTCAGAAAACATGGCGTCCGCATCAATAATGACACTTGGGTGGGCAGAATGAATGTCAGCATCAAGAAGAGACATAAGATCCTCTATAAACAAAAATAAATATAAATAAAGCAGGTACAGAAACTATCTGCAGACCACTGAAAGGTCTCTGAAAATTAAATCAGATTAAAATGAGATAAAGACTACTCACATACCCTGAGCGGAAAGTCCTAACAACCTAGGGAATAAAGTTAACTTACTAACAAAGATTTTTAAGGAACCTCAAATGCATGATTGGTCACTTGGGCTACCTAAATAATCACAAGAAAATATGATCTCTATTAAAATATTATTAACAGCATAGACCTAATGCAGCCAAAATCTACATGCAATTATTACATATTCGGTAATAAGGGCAGCAGAAAACAACTTTCTGGAGTCATCTGTCGGACAGTGATAAAGTCAGGCATATACATCTGTGTCTTCACTGGTACTGAACGTAAGGCCACTGAGCAAAAACATTTCCCCATTTTCCCTAAAAAGTATTCTACAAATTAAACAGTACAGTGAGAAATATCTACCACCTCAGAAAACCCACTGTATTTTACAATTCCATTCCCCAGTCAAAAAAAGTCTCTCCCTCTAAATTAGATAAGAAAACCATGACTGTGATCCACCAACCTCCAGGCAAATAAGATTCACTGGCTGTATCATCCCCATCATCTCCATCTTCATCATCCCGGCTAAGTAAATTATTTACAGCAAGGTTTACATCAAGATTTGTTCGCTGAAGTTCCCGAATAATGACACTTCGGGATTTGCCTTGTAAAACGACCTGGGCCTGAAGTCAAAAATAAAGAAGAGTGCTATGCTAAGTTTCCTGTGATTACATTTTGTCAAAATCAGCTTTCTAGGATCAGAATTTCCCAATTCATGCTGCGAGTCATGACTCCAGCCCAGTGCGTTCAGTTAAACCTCATCCTGTTCTGCTGCCTCCGTGAAGAGTCTCTCAAGATCCATACCTGGGAAATCAGCTCCTCTGGAATGACAGAAGCGGGAATAACTGGCTGGGGCTGACTGCCCAGAAGACCAGATCCCCGATCCCGCCCAGTTCGAATAACTCGTGTCTGTCGGCGGGAATCTCGAGCTCCAGCTGATGACCTTCCAGAGGACCCTCCTCCACTTCCACCTACTCCAGAACTCCATCGACTTCTAAAATGGGAGAGAATTTAAAAGGATTCGCATTTTCAACAGTCATTCTGAAATAAATCATGTTCATTCCCCTAAGTGAAGACAAAGCTATTTGTCTAATTGATGTAATAGCTTATAATATTTTAACAGAACAATAGAAGTGAGCCTTAAAATAAAACCATTTGTTTTTAATGCTTAACTTACATGTAAATTCACTCTTTCAGAAAGCTAAGTATCACACTTATGCATCTTCTGAAGTAATATTTTTAAAGTTCCACATACCAAATATTTCCAGTCACAGTTCTAAAATGAGTTATAGGACACACCTTGCCTCTACCTGGAAGACTCATCAGACGTAACTACCAACAACATGTTACACAAAAAGTGTAATTCAGAGTTTACAACTCAAACTGCTTTGCATGGAATAAAACATTCATTTGGCAAAGGTATTAAGTCAACTGATACTTAGCACTATTAATCACCTTGACCAAGGAAAAGCTATTATTTAAAATCATTAATTTTTTCTTAAGTATGAGAAAACTTAGGAAAGGCATGACATTTCCATCTTCACTTACTGCCCCCAACATGAGCATTAAGATTTTCAAATCAACTGCTTTTCGGCATTCAACCAGACCTCAAAGAAAATGTTCACAAAAATCACATTAGCCTTAGAAATTATGACAGTGCCCATCTATTTATTTAAAAAAAATTTTTTTAGTAGAATTGATGCCTCTCTAAAATGAACCTAATAATTAGAGATCATTCTAGATACAGGTACTTTATTCTCGGCTATTCTTCATGGTACTTACCTAAGGCTGAAACCTTCAACTTCCCCTTGCAAACAGATTTAGTTTAAATTTGATTTTCCAAGCCTTTTTTCCCCTTAAAGATGTCTGACTATATTAAGTGTAACAACTCTCAAATATACAACAAACTGCTTGATCTCTCTTCTCACTTAACTGAAAAGCACAATCTATGTCTAAAGAAAACAACTTTTAAAAAGGTTTCCTCAGTAAAATGGAAAAAAAAAATCTCTAGAAAACCTCGTGCAATCCTTTTTGATGGTTTTCCACACTTGCTGATGCGCTCTACCAACGGTGTATGTGGTTTCTGTATTACAGCCTGAGAACTGCCCAAGAGAATTTTAGAGAAAAACAATATATTGTGCATTCTCAGAACTATAGTATGAACCATCATTTATCCACCCCTACCCCTCCCCTGCTCTCTATCTCAAAAATAAACATTAAAGAAAAAATTTTAAAAATGAACTTTAAAAAAGAACATACACACACACAATATATATAATATTGGTATGTGTGTCCCTGTGTATATATTTATTTACATAAAAATATTAGTTAGTTCCAACACTTAAGTCAAGATATTCACATAAGGATACAGAATTACAGCTTTTCTTAAGACCAAAAAACAAAGGGCTGGGGTGAGGGGCACGTAGCTGGCTCAGTCAGTGGAGCATGCAACTCTCAATCTCAGGGTCAGGAGTTAAATCCCCAAATTGGGCATAGAGCTTACTTTTAAAAAACAACAACAAAACAAACACACAAAATGGGGGGTGGGGGGCGGCACAGAAGTTTGCACTTGGCAACAATGGCTCTGTATTCTCCCAGGGTAATAATCATCTGATAAGCTGCCTCCTCTAAAAATGGGACATTCGCTTAGTTTGTTGCAGCCTTACTACCACCTACTATCTTACCCACCTAGCCAGCTTCAATTATTTACAATTACAATGACCTGCTTGGCTTTTACATTCCAAATCCAGGGCTAATTACTAGCTCATGAGACTCAAAAGGAAAGACAGTAGTAACTCAAATCAATGAAAAGTGGCTTCCACCTATCATCCATTGCATCCAGTGACATCAAACAGAATAAAAAGACTTTAGATACGAATATCTCCATTTAAAACTTACTACTGAGCACAATTAACTCTCTTCCCCTGCTAAATTTGGTGTTCTTACCTTTAACCTGGTCTGAAATGAGTTTAACTAACAAAAATACATAGATTTTTGAAATATTTCCCAGGATAAATCTTAGTAGTTAACACCTGCCTACAGTGAAAAGGCCAAAGAGAAAAATACTAAAAGTCCCATAAATTCTATCTACTATGCACTCTTAAAAATAAGCAGCCAAAATAAATGATGAATTCTCAATTATCTATGCTAGTGGAAAAAGAAAAACCACTATCCCCAAATCTTCCAAATGCAGCTCTCAGATAGAAGCCATTCATTCCCTGATTCACAACCCAAAGGGAGCAAACCTGGACTCTGAAGGAAGGGCAGGGAGTAGGGGTGGCCACAGTCTATGGGGATGGTCCCTTTCATATCTGACCGCATTTGGTAAATTTGTAGATAAGAATCCCCTGGGGGGACTCAAGCTCTGCCTTCCTTCTTCTCTATTACAGGTTATAAGTTGCAAACTTCTTTAAAGTTCACTGTAATCAACACAGAAAGAGGAAAAAGGACCCACTATACAACTCATGGGAAAAAAATATTTCATGAAGAAAAATATTTTTGGCTCTATAAAATTTCTTAATTTACAAAATAACCTGATCACAATTTCATCATTAACAAGCTAAGAATTTTCACAGAGGCCAAAGAGAAACAATCAGCCCTTAAGTGCTTACGCTTTGTGGACAGAGCAAGACCAAATAAAGGTAAACAAATGACTGGCAATGACTTAGTTGGTGGANTTTGTTTTTGTTTTTTTTTAATGTTTTTTATTTATTTCTGAGAGAGAAAGAGAGACAGACAGCGTGAGCAGGGGAGGGTCAGAGAGAGAGGGAGATACAGAATCTGAAGCAGGCTCCAGGCTCTGAGCTAGTTGTCAGCACAGAGCCCAACGCGGGCTCGAACTCACCAACTGTGAGATCATGACCGGAGCCAAAGTCAGATGCTTAACCAACTGGGCCACCCAGGCGCCCCTGGGGCATGTGTTTGGATGAGAGAGTGACAGAAAAGAGTAGGTGCACAAAGCAGTTTGGGCAAAGATGGGTAAGGGGGACTAAAAAATTTGCTTCTCTCTGCATTTTAAAGTCTTAAGATTAACCCCAATCTTCTTTGAAGTAGATGTACAGAGGTTTTATTCAAGATAAAATGTTCTATACTTTATTATTATTCTATGTGTCACACATTTTATTAGGAAAGTACTAAAATTCCATTGCTGTATTTCAGTCACTCCATCATAATTGGTTATATCCAAGTTTTATTTATAAAGATAACTTAAATCCAAGACAATCTGAACAACATAACAGTGATGAATTATAAACTATAGAACGTTATGTCCATGAGATCATAATGATATAAAGAACTAAATAGAAATAGAACAAGAAATAAATGGACAAGAAAGGAAAATTATTCTTTACAGTGGAATTCCAATTAGTAAATATAAAATGATGGAAATTTTTTAAAAATTTGGCCAACACCACAGAAATAATTAAGGCAAAAAAGCATTTCTGTATGCTAAAATCAAGCATAAAAATAAGTTACAGTCACCAAGCTCTCTCTCCCCACAAAATACTCATTAATTACAAAGAAGAAAAGAGTACAGTAACTATACTAGAAACCTAGTATAGTTGAGAAACCTGGCAAACCGCACCTTAACTAATGAGAGGTAACCTCATCACGAGATGAGAACTATCACCATCATGCACCTCCTGACATGATATGCCGAGAAAGGCACATCATCACTTCTGTGGTATTCTTGCCAAAAATGCCATCACCTGCAATCCCAATCAAAACCTCAGCAAATTATTTTGTGGATACCAACAGACTCATTCTAAAGTTTATGTGCAAAGAAAAAAGACCCAGGATAGCCAACACAACACTGAAGAACTACAAAGTTAGTGGACAGACACTACCTGACTTCAAGACTCAAAGCTATGGTAATCAAAGCAGTGTGCTACTGGGGGGAGGGTGGAGGGAAGACAAACAGGTCAAAAGAACAGAATACCGAGCCTAGAAATAGACACCATCCCCTACGCCCCGTAAATATAGTCAACTGATCTTTGGGTCAAAGGAGCAAAGGCAATACAATGGAGCAAAAACAGTCTCTTCAACAAATGGTGTCAGAACAAATGTACATCCATATGCAAAAACAAAAACAAAACCCTGAATCTACACATAAGACCTCACACCCTTCACAAAACTTAACTCAAGATGGATCACAGACTTAAATGTAAACTGCAAAACTATGAAACTCTTAGAAGATGAACACCAAAGAAAATCTAGATGACCTTGGGTATGGCAATGACTTTAGGTAGGACCCCAAAGGCACAAATGAAAATGCTCTGCAAAAGACACTGTCAAGAGAAAGAGAAGACAAGCTATAGACCAGGAGAGAATATATGCAAAAGACACATATTATAAAGGACCGTTATCTAAATTATACAAAGAATTCTTAAAACTCAAAAATACAAAAACAAACAATCCAATGAGAAAATGGGCCAAAGATCTCAACAGACACCTCACCAGAGAAAACAGATAGCAAGTGAGCATACAAAAAGATGTCCCACACGGTGTATCACTAAGGAAACGCAACCTACAACAGCAAGATACCACTACACACCTATGAGGATGGCCAAAATCTAGAACACTGACAATGCAATACCAATTTGCTGGGTAGGATATGGAGCAACAAGAACTCACTGCTCTTGGGAAAACAATGGTATAGCTACTTTGGAAACAGTAGCTGGTTTTTTACAAAATTAAACATACTCATGTGCCTGGGTGGCCCAGCCTTCTTGATTCAGCTCAGGTCAGGATCCCAGGGTCATGGGGTGAAGCCCTGGAGTTGGGTTCCATGCTGAGGGTGGAGCCTATTTGAGGTTCTCTGTCTGTTTCTGTTTCTCTCCACCCCCTTCCCCACCTGCACACACACATTCACATGCTCTCTCTTCCCCGCCAAAAAATAATAATAAAAGAATAAACATACTCTTAAGATATATTCCAGCAATTGTGCTCCTTAGTATTTAGGAGTTGAAAACATATCCACAAAAAAAACCCTGCACATAATGTTAACAGTTTTATTCATGATTGCCAAAACTTGGAAGAAACCAAGATGTCCTTCAGTGTGTGAATGTATAAATAATCTGTGGTACTATCCAGACAATGGATTTTTTTTTTTTTTAAATATTTTTATTTATTTCTAGGAGAGAGAGACAGAGTGAACAGGGGAGAGTCAGAGAGAGAGGGAGGCACAGACTCTGAAACAGGCTCGAGGCTCTGAGCTGGCAGTCAGCACAGAGCCCGACGCGGGGCTCGAACCCACGAACCGCGAGATCATGACCTAAGCGAAAGTCGGACACTTAACCAACTAAGCCACCCAGGCGCCCCCAGACAATGGATTATTATTCAGCACTAAAAAGAAACAAGTTAACAGGCTATAAGAAGACATGGAGGAAACTTAAATGCCTATTACTAAGTGAAAGAAGCCAATCTGAAAAGGCTACATTTTGTAGGATTCCAACCAAATGACATTGTGGAAAAGATAAAACTATGGAGATCGTAAAAAGATCAGTGATTACTAGGGGTTAAAGGGGAGGGAGGGAGGCAGATCACAGAAGATTTTTAAGAAAATGAAATTACTCTGATACTATAATGGAGGATACATGTCACTATACATTTGTCCAAACGCACAGACTGTACCACGTCTAGTGTGAACCCTAATGTGAACTATGGACTCTGGGTTATAATGATGCATCAATGTAGGTTCATCAACTTTAACAAATGGATTGCTCAGGTGGAAATGCTGTTAATAAGGGACCATACATGTGTGGAGACTGGGAATATATGGGAAATCTCTTACCTTTCTCTCATTTTTGCTGGAACCTGAAACTACACTAATAAAAGTTAGACTGGGGGGTGGGGAGAGGTTAATCATGAGGTAATAAATTCATGAGATCCTGAATGGACATTAGTAGGACAATTAGTGAATAAACTCTGTAGATAAAGCACTAATCACTGTTAATTTCTTAGTTTTGAACACTGTAGTACAGTTATTTAAAATGTTAATAACATTTGGGGAAACTAAGTGAAAGTTTTTATAACTTTTTAAATGTCAAATTATTTCAGTTATGCACTTTAAGAACAGATAAAAGTCAAATTATTCCAAAATAAAAATTTTAATTTAAAAGTAAATACAGAGTACAAATTAGTTAACAAATGCCACTATATAACTGCATAACCTAAACCAGCGATGAGCCAACTTTTCTGTAAAGAGCAGAACACTAAAGAGTTCATCTGGGCTTTGTGGGCTAAGTCTTTATCAACACTACTCCTCTCTGCCACCTTAGCACAAAGCAGACAGACAGTAAAAGTACCAATCATGCCTGATGTGTCAATAAAAACAAGAGGAAATGGATTTAGCCCGTAGGCTGTAGTTTGCTGACCCTGCAATTAAACAAAGCAACTTTTTAAAGAAGGTATAGTTTGACATAGTATAATACATAATAGTTATTCTTTCTTAAATATAATCAAACTTTTTCCAGATTTATCAAATGAAATGAAAATTTCATTTATTACATATCATTTTCAAAATTCTTTCTCATACACTGTTGTTCTGTTGGTTATGTGCAAAGGACCATTAAAAGGAGACACTCAATATTTTCAATAAAGATCAGAGTTATACTTCCTATTAATAGTTCTAGCACAGAATGAACTAAATAAAGGATGTACTCAAATAAATAACCTTCCTCTGACCTCAAAATAAACATAGTTCAGCATAAAAACAAAAAGGAAAAAAAAAATAGCAAGCATTTGGAGCTCTCAATTTTCAAATCTAACTTTACCTATAAATTCAGTGTCAAAATATTTTTTAAATGCTTAAAATCCTCCTCCTCCCCTTACTATATTTTAAAACAATTTAAATTGCTTCTAGTCATATTTCATAGATCAGCATCAGCCTTTGAACACATTTGCCGACTGATTTGGCATTATCTATTATCTAAGCATTCATCGGGTAATTTCAGAAAATCGAGCTATTCAAGAATCAAGGTATAAAACGAGTAAAATCATCTGGCTTGGAATCTGTATATGATTTCAACTTGACAGCTTATCAATTTTAGATAAAATGAAAGAGTTGACTAGTATAAGAGGTATTTTATAAATAATTTAAAATAATGTTTTATTTTATTAAGTTTTTATTTTATACATAATTTTAAAAGTAAAACTAAGTTATAAAGTTCCAGTTATAAATAAGACATGGAGATGCAATGTACAGCATGGTGACTATAGCTAATATACTGTATTACTGTGTATTTCAAAGATCTTAAAAGTCCTCATCACAAGAAAAAAATTTCTAACTCTATGTGGCGACGGATGTTAACTAGACATATAGTGGTAATCGTTTCATGATACAAAAATATTAAATCATTATGTTATACATCTGAAACTAATATAATGTTATATTTCAAATATATCAATTGAAAAACATAAAAATACCTTTATTAAAGGCAGTCAGGTTTAGTTACATGATGTTCAAAAATCTCTAAATTAATTCAGAAAGACCTACCAAATTTGGATACTAGAAAGAAATTTTAGATTCTTTTACCCTAGAATTAGCACAAAGACCAAAGTCAGCATCACTGAAAGACTGAAATAACACAAATGACACAGTAAGTGATATAATAAAACACATCTCATCATTAGACATTTTTAAAAGGTCAAGGGCCTGGGTTAATTGTAATTAGGCCGCATAGGTTATTTTTATCACAGTGCCTCGCCATGAGCCACGGCAATGCCTGCCCGGAGTTCAGGAGTTTCCTCACCGCAGCGCTAGATGATACGGAAGACCATCACTCAGTGAAGCACTCACAGAGCGCCGGCCCAGACCAGTGGAGGCTATCACGTGGCCACAACTTACCCCAGGGTGTTGCCTGCCAGCCTGCCCAAAGTCTCAGAACCTGAGAGAAACCATGGGGAGTCACTTGTCCTCCCGGGCCTGGATGTCCTCCCTGCCCCCGAGTTGCTGTTCAACTTCGACCTGAGGGGGAAAAAGAGGAGGCAGAACAAGTACCAAACAGTTCCAAACTGCCCAGGTACAACCCGGGTCTCCCAGCCTCACTACCCTGGCAGTGACTGTGCCCAAATCCCAGCCCCACAAGTTCTCCCACTGCTCCTCCTGGAATGTGTACTGCACATCAAAGAGGGAGCCTAACAAACAACAGGCTCCTGGCAATCCAGCACTCCTTTCTGGTTGAAAGCGTTTTCAGGGTTTCACTGCAAATGAACTATTCTTTAGACTTTTTAAGGTAATCATGCTTTCCTTAGAGGCAGCCAACTGAAATTCATCACACATTATCTAGTAACTTAATAGATCATCGCTTATAAAGACTAGAATTTTGGGGCACCTTGATGGCTCAGTTGGTTAAGTGTCCGACTTCCACTCAGGTCATTATCTCACAGTGGGTGAGTTTAAGCCCCACGTCTGCTTTGGATCCTGTGTCTCCCTCTCTCCCTGTCCCAACCGTGTTGCACTCGGTCTCTGTCTCTCAAAAATAATAAATGTTTAAAAAAAAAAAAAAGACTATAATTTTAAACACCCTTGTCAATCTCAAATTGAGTTACTGGGTTTGGAAATATTAAAAAGGAAAAAAACAAGGGGTGTCAGAGCTCAACTGGTAGAGCATGTGACTTGAGGCGGGGTTCAAGCGTTCATGAGTTGAGGGGGTTCAGGAGTTCAAGCCCCACACTGGGTATAGAGATTATTTAAAAATAAAATCTTTAAAAAAAAAAAAAAAAGAAGAAGAAGAAGATGGAAAAAGTCATTTCAATTAAAGAGCAGGTCTGACTTGGGACCTATCACATACATAAATCATTCTTCTGGTAACCTATTTCTGTTAAGTGGTCCACTCTTCTGCTATTTTTAATGCTAATATTTTAGCTATAAATCACCACTTGCAGAAAAATTAAAATCAAACTACAAAATAACCATTTTCACCATTTTAAGTCCCTCATTTTCTACAATGCTTTTTTTTTTTTTTAACTTGAGGGCTATATTAAAACACAGGTTTAATATAATATCTTTCAAGAGCTAAATACTTATTAAATAAAAAGGGTATAATGTCTTACCCATCATTATTATCAGGTTTGCCTAATTCCAATCTGTCTGGCTGTACTGAAAAACCGATCCTGCAAACTCTACCATCCTGAAAGCAAAGAAAATAGAAAAAATGGCTCAAGTAAAAATGTGTATTAAAATATGAATTTATTCAATACACAGATTATATCTCTATCACGGTCAATTCAGAAGGCAGTGAATAAGCTCCTTTTCATGAGGCACTCACACCTGATGTGCAGAAGTAGATCTTGCATACATGATCAGGATAGCAGCAAAAGTAAGCTAAAGTATCCCAATCTAACAGAATTCAGAGTAAGTAAATGACTGGGTATCAGGAACTTCTCCATTCTGTTACTAACTAGTTTCAAGCTGTGGTAAATCGTTTACGCTTTCTCTGAGCCAGAGAATGTACACAATAAGGAAAGAGAACTGGGTGATCTCTGAAATTACTCTTGCAAGAAACTTCTACTTTAAAAAAAGAAAAATAGAAAATTTCCTGGTTAAAAAGTAAGATACATGATAATGCACAATTGTTATTTTAACTGTTCCTCTTCATGTCTGTATGTTACAGGAGACAATTTACCTCAAGAAGAAAGGCAGCATGATTTGGTCCTACCACACACTGTTTGATAGTAGCCTGCTCCAGTACATTCAAAGGGGGATGGCTAGGGAATAAAAAAAGACAAAGTAAAATTATTTCTTAAATGGCAAACACATTCTAGGGTTGGTTGGTTGGTTGGTTTTTATCCAATTAACCAGAGGAAAAAAGTAGCTGGCAAAACTTGTTTCTAAAAATTGTTATTTACATATTTTAAAGCAATATTGAAAAATAATAATTATGATGTCCTCATAGTTATTATGTCCTTAGTATGCCAGATTCTTAAAAAATCAGAATGAACAGAACCTAGAATTCAAAAGAATCAAATTCACAGAAAGTTGATAGATTACAATATTCTTAGTAGCTTCTACCTAAACGAGTTCTTTTCCCTAATTAAGAAAAATCATTCTTTTCATAAAATTTAAAATATCTTAAAACTCTCACCTGTTTAAGTTGTATTTGTTCAGCTTCTCTGAAACTTCCCGTAACCTTTAAAAACAAAACAAAAGGAGAATAAACTATGTGTACACATTCTTTTTAAACAAAATAGTTCTGACAGGCACTTTTATCATTATTTGCTGATTTCTAATAGTAGCATACAAAGAAATTTGTTATGGCAAGAATGTTTTTGTACTGTCTTTGATTTTTGTCCCAAGAAAAGAGTCACAAGCCAACTCTACAATTCCCTTCCCGTACCATCCCATTAGCAACTTCAGTATTAATAACATTAATTAATCCCTTTTTACAGCTTGAGGAAACTGAGGCTCCTAGCTTTTATAATATTAAAAGTGACAATAAAGCTGGTTCTTGAGCCAACACCAGTGGAAAGCCATTTTAAACACTCTGCTACATATGCCAAAAGACAGTCTTGCAGATCTCTTTGTATATGTATACCATGAAATGAAAATACTGGGGTGGCATAAATCTATTAAGAATTTAACATAACGGTACAGAAAATGCCTAAAAGCCTAACTGACTTAAGACACAGTCTCAAGGTCCTAAAGGGCCTTCTGATGCAAGACTATAAAAATTAAAACCTCTGTCCACATCATCTATAAAACAACAGTAACACCTCCCCTGATTTCTTTTGTTTCTTAATATTTCAAGTTTTCATTTAAATTTTGGTTAATATATAGCGTAATGCTGGTTTCAGGAGTAGAATGTAGCAATTCACCACTTACACAGAACACTCAGTATTCATCACAGCAAGTGCCCTCCTTAATACTCATCGCCCATTTGGCCTATCTCCTCCCTCCATCAACCCGCAGTTTGTTCTCTATAGTTAAGAGTCCCTTATGGTTTGTCTCCCCACCCCCTTTTGTTTCATTTCCCCCATGTTCATTTGTTTTGTTACTTAAATTCCATATGGTGAGTGAAATCATACTGGTAGTTCCCTGACTGGATTCATTTCGCTTAGCAAAAATCACTCTGAGCAGCTCCATCCACATCATTCCAAATGGCAAGATTTCATTCTTTTTGATGGCTGGGTATTATTCCATTATATATACATACCATTTCTTTAGCCATTCATCAATCAGTGGACATTTGGACTCCTCCCATAATTTGGCTAATGCTGATAATGTCATAAACACTGGGGTGCACACAAACCTCCAAGTATGTGGAATATGCTTCGAAAAATCTCAAGGGGCTAAATAACTAAAAGACATTAACTCCTAATATCTATAAGGATTTTGCAGTTTCTCTCAAAGAAACAGTCTTGAATATAAAATACTGTGATACTCATTTAAACTAGGCACTTCTGTCAACTTCTATTAAGTTACCAAAACAACGGCACAGTCTTTCAAAACTTTTTCATAAATAACTCTCTTAAAGATAAACAGAACTTTAGAAAGCAATAGAAAAAAATTAAAACATTAGATAGGAAATTACATGAATTTTGCTTTCTAAAAAGTGACAAAAATACAGAAAATCAAATTTCAAGCATTTGTACTAACAGATGAAAGTGGTACGCATACTCCAAAAATAAATCATATCTTAAAGACAGCTTAGGATTAAAAAGTTGCCATAAATAATATATGGGCAAATGATCTAATTATATCAACAGACATTTTAGTAGGATCCAGCTATCTTTCAACATTACTCTATCCTATAAATTCTATCCACTGTTTAATGCTGAGGAGCATCTTTCAAACACTAACATACATACAGTTACTTTCCAATTCTGAATCTTTCTCCTAAGCTAAGAATTACTTTCAGATGATGCCATACTTAACTTCTCTCCCACTCACTGGTGACTTTATTCTCACTCCCAAAAAACAGCACCTGACCACGTGTGAACTGGCCCCAAATAAAACACATTTTCATTTGTGTTGCCTACTGTTGCATTTACTTTCATTAACACAATGTGTTTTCCTTGTCCTGTAAAGTCAAGCCTTTCACCATATCCCAGTTTGTTCATTTACAAGGCACGCTTCTTCTGTGTTCCAAGAGATAAAATACCGTTGTTAAGAATAAAGCACTATGGGATTCATGAGCTCTGAGAGAAGATCAACTAGAAAATGGGGATAAAATAAACTGGGAGNGAAAGGTCAGAGAGAGGGGGAGACACAGAATCTGAAGCAGGCTCCAGGCTCTGAGCTGAACTGTCAGCACAAAACTCAACGCGGGGCTCAAACCCATGAACCGTGAGATCATGACCTGAGCCAAAGTGGGGCGCTCAACTGACTGAGCCACCCAGGCGCCCCTGGGAGGCTCTTTCATAATCCCTGGAGCAGAGAAAGGGGCAGAGCCGGAGGTAGAAGGCTAAGAAAGGTTTTACTTTTTTAAAAACCCACAGTAGTGACACTCTGAGAAGGTACGTGTTTTCTTGCATACAACTAAACCCATTTCAACCCCATTCTTTTTTCTTCAACCAACACTGAATGGAGAGCTTTCACAAAGTACACAGTTGTGAAGGAGAGAGAGAGAGGAGTCGGGGGCAGATAAAATTTATCAAAGTCTTTTCAAACTGCGGAATAACTGATTTTAAAAATTAAATGCTGCTTTCTTAGCTCCAAATATCATTCCACATACAAAATATTTGTAACACTAAATAAGCTCTGGAAACATCAAATTGCTAAAGTACTAAGTCAAGAACTCAACAGCAAATTTCAGGCCACTGAGGGGCTAGAAGAAAATGGTTACTACCACCAGTTCGATGTTCTAATCTTAAAAATCACAGTGGACTCCTAACCACGTAGGAAATGTACCCCATCTGTACTGTAAACAACGCCCACTGGATAGCAAGAAATCTGCGGCTGACTCCCAGCTCATCAACTACTAACTGGGCTCATCTGAGTCTGTTAAGGCTCATGTTCTTCTCACCCATGTAAGGGAAGATAAATAGTCATCTGTGGTTCTTTTCAGTCCTGGAATTCTTAAGAATGAAAAACAAATACATATATGGGGGGGGGGGAGGTACATACATAAAGTTTAAGTGGGAGTATCATCTACTGTCATATTTGATTTCATCTAACCCATCTGAAACTTTCATATACAAACTGATTTTACATGGACATTTAGGATGTTTCCCCAAATACCAATTTTTTTAATTTCTTAAATTTAATCCCCCAAATTTACCAAAATATATCATTCTTGCAAATATTAAAACCATTATTAGGACTAAATTGGTCCCCTAAGCATAAATCCCAAATAATAATGACAAAGAAACCTACAAACAAACAAAAAGAGTATTAGGATGCCTGGGGGGCTCATGATCGTGGGAATGAGCCCCACTTCAGGCTCTGCGCTGACAACCCACATCCTGCCTGTGATTCTCTCCCTCCCTCTCTCTCTCTCTCTCTCTGCTCCTCCCATGCTCACTCTCTCTCAAAATAAACAAACATTATAAAACTAAAATTAAACTAAAACAAAATAAAGGGTATTTAAGTTCCCCCTTTTACACTACAGACTCCTTAGCAGACACAAATCACAGAATCCTTGCAGACCAATGATCACATTCATGTACTAAATTACTAAATGTCTCTACATGATTATTAGGCACTCATCTACTTTAAGGGTCTTTCTCCAAAAGCTTACAATGATGCTTAAAGTCATTAACTATATTCCCTCTAGTAGCAACATGAACAAAAAAAAATCTCCCTTGTTTAAAAAAAAAAAAAAAGGAAAACTACCCTAGAACTCACCAAATTCCATTTCAGAATAAATCTTTACATGTGATTGTGATGGAAAACAATTTTAGGAGTACAGCATAACATTACAAAATAACCTCATAAGTCAGCATTTAATCTCATTCAGGGACAGGCAGGAAAGCCTTTGTGAAATGGCTGTAACACACAATGGATAGCAATAAGCAATAAGCTCCTGACAATCCTTAGTACTCCTACACCAAAGATTTATTCTATATTCCAATTCAATAACCTATTTCATTCCTTTATATTTATAGGCATTTTACAGATCCAAAGGCTGGAATTTTTTTCTTAAAGCACCAAGGTAAGGTAACAAAAAACTGGTATTTAAAAAGAGACAAGAGAGATGCCTGGGTGGCTCAGTTGGTTAAGTGTCCACATCTTGATATATGAGCTCAGGTTGTGATCTCACCAGTCATGAGATCAAGCCTCAATGTCAGGCTCTGTGCTGAGCATGGAGCCTGCTTGGGATTCTCTCTCTCCCTCTCCCTCTGCTCCTCCTCACCCCATCCCTCCCCTGCTTGTGTGTGCATGAGTACGTGTGCTCTCTCTCAAAATATTTATTTATTTTTTTTTAATGTTTTATTTATTTTTGAGAGAGAGAGAGAGCACAAGCAGGGCAGGGGCAGAGAGAGGGAAACAGTGGATCCAAAGCAGGGTCCAGGCTGACAGCAGAGAGCCCAATGTAGGGCTCGAACTTGCAAACCTCAAGATCATGACCTGGGCTAAAGTCGTCAGAAGCTTAACCAACTGAGCCACTCAGGTGCCCCCAATAAATAAACATTTGAAAAAAACAAGAGAAGCAAGAAATCAAAGTATAACCTACCGGAATCTAACATATTTTACTGCTGCCCCAAAAATCTCCTATAAGTTCAGTCTCCTTTTCCCCAAACTTAATATTCTAATTTCAAAGAGAATTCATCTTCTCACTGAGCCGCCCTCTCACACCTGCATATTCAGACATACATGCCCCTACACTGAATGAAACCTGATGGATTTCTTGCTGAATTTCTAAAACCAAAAAAATTAGGTTAATTTAGATCCCCCCAAAGCTTCAATTCTCCAGGAGAGAAAGATATTCCTGACACACCAGCTTCTACAAGATGATGGCCTTCATATATCTGCAACTGTAAGAAAGGGTACATCTTCCCATATTTCATGTTTACCAGTAATCACCTTAATAGTGGAAAATTGACAAAATCTGCCACCAGCACATTTCTACCAGCCTCGCTCCTACTTATTTCAGGCCCAGCTCAAATGTTCCCTCCTCCATGAACTTTTTCCTGACAGCCCTACTTTTCTTCCTACAGAAACCAACAACTTCTCCCTCACAAGAGTAGCCTCATGTCTGCTTTGCATTCATTTCCTTCTCTCTGAACTGGCTTCAGAGACTCTAAGAGAAGAAAGGATAAAAACAAGTCTTTCCCCCACTCTTGCACTTCTTTAGATACAGTTCCAACAGCAAAAAATATATAATACTCATATACAACCCATTTCAGAAGAAGAAACCGTTCCTGATCCTAATCTCGACAAAATTAACTCCCTAGGTCTTCTACCTCAAACTAAAGTTTAAAACAGGCAAGAGGGGCACCTGGGTGGCTCAGTTGGTTTAAGCATCTGACTTCAGCTCAGGTCATGATCTTGTGGTTCACAGGTTCAAGTCCCGCATCAGGCTCTGTGCTGACAGCTCAGAGCCTGAGGACTGCTTTGGCTTCTATGTCTCCCTCTCTCTCTGCCCCTACCCCCCCCCCAAAAAAATAAATAAAATAAAATAATAAATAAGAAAATAAGAAAAATGCAAATATACAGATTTCTTTCAGGACACCTGCCCATATAACTGTTATAAGCAGACAAGTTAACACAGAGAAAACATTAAATAACTTACTACTTACTTAATAATCACAATTAGTATACTGCTTTTAAAATTAATGACTTCACTTCAACCTCTACCTATCCATCTATGGAATAAGACTTTTGCATACCCTTATCATTTTATTTTGGAGTAAAGGGCTTAATAATCCATATAAAAAAACAACAGCCAACAGTAAAGGTTAGCTACAACACCAAATCGTACAATAAAAATCTATGCCCAGATTATCTTCTTCTAGAAAAAGAATTCAAATTCCTACAGTATTTGAATATTTCTGGCATTTCCTCAGAAGAAACCTCTCTAAATCTTAAAGCCTAAAACTCAAGAAGCAATGAAATTACATATAACTTTTTTTAAGCAACTATGTTGCTAGACAGATGTCAAACTTAAGGTCTTCTCTGCTATCTCACCCTGTACTTTTGTAAGTACAGACACTCAGTCCGTAACTTTCACATTGTTCTTTTACACAACTAACACGTCATACCATATACACTGCCACCTCTGAATAGTCTCTTTGCATGCCAGCTATTCAACATTATCACTGACATCAAATTAAAGCTATCATCTGGTGGTCCCACCTGCCAGCCACTGTCACTGGGAGAAAAGACTATGTTTTGGGCAAAGCTGCAGAGGGCATTTTTACATGGTTATTTAACTGTGCCAGCATCTAGTAGGAATATTTCCAGGCCCACCAGATAACTTAAAATCTGGTGCTGCCTTATTCAATCCAGTCCAGAGGGCATCCAATCCCAACACCCCTTTTTACAGCCCAGAGCAAGCCAACAGCAAGCCAACAGCAAACCACCTAAGGCATGTTCATAGGGAAGCCTCTTTAGGAGGTCGTGGGTATAAAACGCAAGGGGTCAATGGAGTCTTCTCATCTACACTGTGGATTAGTTTTTCCAAAACCTTTCTTACTACCCACCCACTCTGTGTTACGACTTAAATATTAGGAGCTACCTTGACCAACAGGACTGAGGATGGTGGGGAAGAGCCTAACCTGGAAAGAGTAGGGCTGCCTTGGCCCAAGCAAAAAGTACCAACACAGGGATGATTCTCTTCATCTCTGTGATTATGAAAGACTCTTTCACTGTATGTCTAAAATTTGACTTCAAGACATTCAACTTTTGGATACATTTTTAAAAATCCATTTTGTATTGCTTCTGCCTGCATTTAGTTAACCTTGATCATGGGTTTCCCAGCTTCAGAATTTCCAAAATGGTAAATGGGAATGGGGGTAGATGAATAATAAAAGCAGCAATGTAGCTATTTGGACAACACACACATTAAAAAAAATATCACCACACCTCATTTTCACAGCAAAAATGTGAGGCCATAATCTTACATTAATAAACTAAATAAATTTGTCTATATTAAAAACTTCTATTTTTGTCCTGAATTTTTCTCATGTCACAGCTGACCACAGAAAACTTCACAAAGTTTAACATTAAGGAACCAAAGAGTAAGATTATGGTAAAGGCCAAAGAGAAACTAAAAATTTACCAGAAACAAAATATTTCAGACTTCAAGAAGACACAGACCATTAAGTTTATTTCTTTGTATTTCTCCTATGAAAGGTTTCCTCTAAAAGTAAACAGAACCCCTGGATACATGTTTTTCACCTCCCCAAATATTCCTTCAGAGTCTTCCCAACAGCCTCCGTTCCCAATCCCTCATAATGTACTTTAAGGATTCTCAAAATTTTATCTTAGAACCACTTAAGACTCTTAACAATTGAAAACATCAAAATCCTTTTGTTTATGAGGGTCACAAACACTGATATTTATAGTATTAAATATTGAGACAGTATTTGAATATTTATTTCAAAAACAATAAACTCATTACATACTGACAAAAATTACCTTAGCCTTGCAAGCCTTTTAGGTGGGGATTCACAGAGTCCGCAGACCACACTCTGAGAACTGCAGTATTCTATTCTAAAATGCACAGTGTCATTCAAATGGCCAATACTAAATCAATGTTGGAAAACAACAATTGTTCATTCTTCTTACTAACACAGCCACAAATGTCAACCAAAATAATCTAATTAAGCATTTTTAAATACTTTTAAAATTAAGGACATTCTTTGATACTACACCAAAACTCAACAAGTAATAGTTTCTTAAAGGTTGGTTGCAATGTGGAATCTGAAACCGTATCAGTGAACTTTCCATATCGTTATACTAAAACCCACTGGTCTGTCTTGCACTCAATACATGATTTACCCATGCATGATTCCGTTTAAATATAAAATAGCACAGTAAAGTAACATGAAGTAGCATAAAGCAGATTTAAAATTTTAATAGTGCCTCCCTGATAGTATTAAACTCCCGTGAAAGACATTAAGTGACTGTAATTCACTTGCCAATGGTTTTCAACAGAAAAGGCAGCGGTGGGGACAAGGATACAGAAGGGCCTCCCTAAGATTTATATGCAAAAGCTAGTCAATTACTAAAAGGCGGCAGAGGGAGCCTCATAAACTGCCAGCCTACAGATGTACACATGATGCTGAATCACATAGCATTTTACATTTTTTAAAGATTTTTAAAGATTCTTGGCCAACATTTAAACTTGAAAGATTTAACATAGAATTTCATGTTTTTAGCTTCTTTTGAAAAATGAGATCTAGCAACTGAGCTTATTTCCCCTTATGGTGACAAGAGAGGTACCCAGTACCTGTAGGCACCGGAGTTTGAGACCGTTGATATGGAAGGATTATTCCTCCCAATCTCTGAAGAAGGTATTTGCTCACTGAACAGGAATCTGACTACAGGTTTATAATTCAAATCTCAGCGTGTACAGTGATCCCTAACATATCTTTGCTCAGCCATAAGCGCATTTTATTTCTTTAAATTTGGCTTTACAACTTCTAAAATAGTGGCCTGACTTTTCTTGCTTTTTGCCTACCCGAAGAAAACTAAGCTAAGCAGCCAACATCTGACTTTACTATTAAAAGACCCCAAATCACACAAATGACAGCTCTTACAGAGGGAAAACCCATCTGTCAGCTTCCTGAATGACAATTATGGATAGGACTTCTATACATACTTCATGCTTATGGAGATGACAAATGCTAGTTTATGTAATGTGTTCGCTTTACCCTAAATAAATGACAGGACATTCACCTTCAAGATACATTCAAGACCAAAAAGAAAATAAGTTTCTAAATAAATACTATAAATTCATTAAATGGCATATTTTTTAACGGAAAATTCTTTAAAGTATTTCCCCTAAAATGGTTTTCAGCTACAACAGTTAAAAGAATTCTATAAAATGGGGTGCCAGGGTGGCTCAGTCAGTTAAGGGTCGGACTCCTGGTTTCAGATCAGGCCATGATCTCATGGTTTTTTGAGTTCAGGCCCTGCGTAGGGCTCTGTGCTGACAGCTTGGAGCCTGCCTGGGATTCTCTGTCTCCTTATCTCACTGCCCCTCCCCCAATTCACACTGTCTCTGCCTCTCTCAAAATAAACAGAGTTATATAAAACTAAAATGAGAAAATCCATGTTGCAGAAATGTTCTGTAAACTATCACAGGAAAAAAATGGCATTCTACTTACAAATTTACTTACTTACAAATAATTTCTTCCCCTAACCTGGAAAATATCCTGCTTACAAACTCCTATCTAGTGTCATAAATAACATTTTTCCTAATAAAATGAAAAGGAGACCAAAATTTCTAACTCCTGTGCCATTTGAAAATCAAACACATCTCTGAGAAACTAAATGCCGAACACAACAAAATGAGTCATTTTCCTTTAAAGCCAAAATACCATGTTATTTTCAGCTCCATTCAAAACAGGAAAAGGGAAATACTCATGCCAAATGGACAAGAAATTTGGTAGAAAAAGATACAAGATATGGCCTTTATATGTTAATTCTTCTTGACAATTGCTTTAAGTCCTTCTGCCTAATTCCAACTTGGTTAAACAGTAAGACTACACAAACGTACAAGAATCAAACTATACGAACAGGTCGAGAAGACTTCTTTTGAGCTCCATCCAAATACACAGCATCCAACCTAATATTCAAGAGAAAATTCTTGGTTTTCTTCACCCTTAGGCCATATCCACATTCTGAATCTCTGCAACACTGTTCATTATGAAGTATCTGCAGGTGCAGATAATGTATTCAAACAGTTACAATCCCAACTTTAACTCTAAATACAAATCAAATGTGTCATGAGACAACTGATACGCATCACAGGACAACGACTGACATTTGGCAAGTTACTTGATCCCTGAGATAGAACCGGAAACTGAAGTAAAATACCTGTAATGAAATCTGACTTTTCCATAGAAACAAGACAATTTAGGAGGTTGTATTTGTAATGAAGGATCTTGATAACATTAACATCAAAGATGAAATAGTTTGACTGCTTTTGAAATGGTCATTTTACATCCCTGAGCTGCCATTCCATCTGCCCTACGAACCACAGCTGCAGGGGGGGAGCACAGAGATGAGCTGTGGTTTCAGACAAACCAACCTGGGTTCGAGTCCATCCCTACTGTTAACTGCCTCTGTAACTCTGGGCAAACTTACTTTCACGTCCCAGAACTTGGAAGGTTTTTTGGTCTGTTAAATGGGGATAAAACTACTTGTCTGGTAGTGCTGCTGTAAGGATTAAAGATAATTTTGTGATTTACCTTGGAAAGAGTCAAGAATTTAAATGCTCAATAAATGGCAACCATTATCACTACTGAACTATGTTCTTTATCCTTGGATAGCCTGCTATATTTTGCAGCTCAAACCAAGTTCTAGCTTAACTGTTGCCAAACTAAATAGGGCCCAATTCAAATTCTGAGGATCCAGGGCATAGGACCCAGGGAATGAGAGCTAAGTCTGGGAATTCTTGGTATTAGAAATCTGTATATGCACAATAATTCCTTTGTTTCTTGTGCATGGGTTTTTATTTCAAAAAGCATGAAAAATTCCTCTTCTTGCCCTTTCTACATCTCAAATCTCACCTCTTCACTCTTCCAGAGTATTCCATATCCAAACATCACTATCCTCTCACAATTCCTTAACCAGGTTATAGATTATACTCATAAACTACTCTCTGACTGTTTTAAACACACCTATTTCCTCAGCTTAGAGTAACTACACACTGCCACTGCCTTCTACGCATCTAGCTAGTAGCCCCTCAAGGCTAGGCTGAAACAACCTGGGAAACCTTAACTTACCTTTTACTCCAAACTAAACTAGGCATTTCTCTGAATCCTACTTTATACTTGAGGGGCACACTTCCTCCAGAGCACTTCATATGATGTAACTACTTGTTTGATGAAACGTTTGCCTCTTTCACAGCCTGACACGTTCTATGAAGGCAAGAAACATGTTTTACTAACTTCGAAATCCCCAAGACCTGGCACATAGCAAATCCTTAGTAACTGTGTGCCAACGGATGGGTGGCTGAACCAATGAATGGACATTCATGTGTCTTGGCTCTAAGTCACAACTGCCTCAAAATGATGGATTCATAGCTATTTTTAAAGATTTTTAGATGTTCTCTTATGTGACCAATACTGTGAGACCAGGTTTTTAAAAATACACCAAAGGAATGTTGTCCTACAAAATAACCCCCCAGAGGCTCTGCCCTAATTCAAATGGCCCTGCAATAGCATGAGGGATTTGTGAGACTCTCTGAGAATCATCTACGGAGTTTACCAAACAGTGAGGAAAATCAGTCAGTACTTCATGGCCTAGGATACTCTCTGCCCCCTTCACCTAGAGAACAGTCTCCTTTCTTCTTCCCTCCCTCTCTCCTCAATGGATTCATCTGGATTGGGATTAGGGAAAAGTGCTCAAGGGGCCAAAAGGAAGCTGGAAGCAATGGGAAGGGAGGGAGAGAGAGAGAAAGAGCTCATCAGAAAGCATAATTACAGATAAAAGTCAGGGTGCAGTCTCCTATTTAAGCGCCGGAAACTGATAACATGAGTCTAATGGGCTAAGTGCCTTAAAATACAAAGGAGAGAAAGTCTAATCACTGGTCATCTGCTGGCAAATAATCCAATAAAATATTCTAACTAATACAGTACCAAAACAGGATATAACATCTGTATTAACTTTTTTTTCTCTGGTTTGGTGGTGGTGTTATTGTTGCTATTTAGCCATTCGCCAGCACTGTGGCCATGAAATCAGGGAGTGGCAGCCTGGTCCCACCTAGATACCTGCAAACAGCCCTGGGATTTGAGTCTCAGCTCCACATTAAAAAAGACAGAGCATGACCTTGAATAGGTCATTTAATATCTGCCCTCAATTTTCCATCCATGCAGGGGGCACCTGGGTTGCTCAGTTGGTTGGGCATCCAACTTCGGCTCAGGTCATGATCTCACGGTTCATGGGTTCGAGCAACGCTTCAGGCTCTTGTGTTGGCAGCTAGCTCAGAGCCTGGAGCCTGCTTCAGATTCTGTGTCTCCCTCTCTCTCTGACCCTCCCCTGTACATGCTGTATCTGTCTCTCTCAGAAATAAATAAAACATTAAAAAAAATTTTTTTTAATTTTCCATCCATGCAGAAAATGGTCGTTACCATATCTGTTTCAGAAAGTTGTCTTATGAATTGGTAATACACCACATGTAAAAGTAATGTGTACCACCTTAAATAATAGTGTCTAAATCTAGCTAATCATCACAATCTCTAAGGGACACTGTAAAAGATATATTCCACTCAAAACTACTAAACCAGAAATCTGCAAATGCAAGCTGCTGTGATTTATATTCTGGTTAAATAAGTTATGGCACACACATGAAATATCTCTGGAAGGAGTAACAGTAATCACCAATGAGAAAAGGAAGTAGGCAGCTAGGAACAGGGCAGGAAGGCAGACTTTCCACTGTAAGCCAATGTACACTCTTTGAATTTTAAAGCATATAAACATACTATCCACTCAGAAGTTTGATTTTTTTTAATTTCTAAGCACCCAACGTAAATCCGATGATTAACTACCTTTGGAAATCATTACTCTTTATATCATACACACACACACACACACACACACACACACACACACACACACACACAGTTTGTTTATTTATTTTGAGAGAGTGAGCAGGGATGGGGCAAGATAGGAAAAAGAGGATCCCAAGCAGGCTCAGCATCCCATGCATGGCTTGATCCCACAGAGATCATGTGAGATCATGACCTGAGCCAAAATCAAGAGTTGGACACTTAACGAACTGAACTACCCAGGCGCCCCTGGAAATCACTCCTCTTAAATATTACAAATATAGGTAAGAGTTGCTTAAAATAGTCACAAGATTAGTTGTCCATTTAGGGAGACATTAAAACCCTACCACTATTTCAAGTTTTAGAAATGTTGCTTAGGATAGCTCCTGCTCAGAAATTCACAACTCACATACCTCTATTAGACTTTTATAAGCCCTGCAACAAAGAAACCCATGTAATTATGCTTAATCTTGAAACACTATTCAGGTCATTTTTTCTAGGAAGATCTTGGGGACCTAGAAAACACTGGTTTAAGATCCAAGTTCCCCTAAGGCGGAGACCATCCCTCTACCCCAGAACCCTAGAGTGCCCAGCACACAGAAAGCCTCTCCATAACGTAGAGCTCACCAGTGATAGGCTGTCTTTCCTAAACCAAAACTGTTCTCTTTACCTCAACGAAAACTATGTCTCAATTTTCTTGTTTTATTAGCTTCAAGGATTTTAAAAAAGCAAATAGCATAAACATTCCTAACAATCCTACTTTGCCTAAAATTTCATTGTTAAAAAATTCAACTATAACAGATCATTTTTAAATCCAAATAATACATGGCAACAGGCACGTTTATTCCTTAATATGGAAAAATAAAAGATCTTTATTATCTGAAATTATCTCCTTGTAGGAAAGAATAGATTTCAGGATCATTTTCCTTCTATAATATACGCAGACATTTGCTGGGCATCTTTATTCCCATGAAGCCAGACTAATCAAATAAGCCTTACAATCTAGCTGCCCGACAACCCCACTTACTAAAAAGAACATGTTGGTCAGTGTACTTAGAGGGGGTCTGAAAGTTGTATCAAACAGCTTCTTTGAAATCTGCACCTACTAAGAGTTCTTAAATTGGGTCTTTCATGCAGAAAGCCTTCCTTTAGGTATAATTCAGAGAGCTAAACCAAAAAGAGTCAAACAAATGTCAAAACTACAATACACCAGGGTCAAATTTAAGAGCTCTACCAGATCCCTTTGTTTCGTCACTAGGGAGCACAAATGAATACAAACTTCTTTCTGGCAACACAGCTACCACAGCAGAGGCCTGGCTCCAAGTTTGGCTTTCAGAAATCCACCAATAAATGCTTCCCATTCTTCATCTTACAATAAACACTCAAACCCAATAGAAGTTGACTTAACAGGCAGTGTCCGATTTCCAGACTGACATCACTGACAGGGAGGTCTGCATCCCAGCTCAGTCCCACTCTCCATCTCTCAACCACCTCACACACACACACACACACACGCACAAGCAGTGCTTTTAGACAGTGTGGATAATGATGCTTTAAAAGGGCTAACCCTGGGGAAGATTATGAAGGACATCAGCCTCCTACCTGCCAATCCTAATTATCATCCCCAAACTGCTCAATTCTTTCCCCATGCTTTTTTTTTTTAAACGCCTGAAAATCATTTACTAGCCAGAGAAGTAAGTTCTCAAACTTGCAGCACCAAGAGCTCTCAGGCTTACTGGTTTAATCAGCTCCCTCCTCTCTGCATAATGAACATCAATCCCCCGAAAGGGGAAGATGGTAGAGTAATTTGTGAAACACATCCAGACACTAAACTCATCTGTAGTCTGGTGCCCTTCAGAACCGCCCCTGTCGCAGACCTGTCCTAGCAAGCTCTGGGTGAGAACAGGAAGGTCTGTAAAACTCCGTCGCCATCATCAGAGTTACAACATGCAGGGTAGCCCTCCTGTTTCCCACAAAAAAGAAGTGGCATCCTTATAATGCTTTAATGCGGACACAGCAAAACGGCTAACAAATGGAGCAAAATGGAGCCAGTCTACTACAACGGGAACACAATTCGGAAAGTCCATCACTTCCCCTGAGGCCCCCCCCAGTTGCTCTGTCCAGCAATGAGTTCTCTGTACATCCCTCCGGCTCTAACATCGAGCGCTCCCCCCAGCCTGCTGCGGACAGTCCGCGAAAAGGCCTCCCGTGGGCTTGGGGGCTCCTGTTCTTTCTCTCCCTTCCACCTGAAGCTGAGAAAAGTGGCTCACACTAAAACAAATAGAAGGAACAAGATGTATAACAACCAGTTAGCAACTACAATGCACAAGTATGCGGACCGGAGGGGGTAAAAATGGGTAGAGCAGGGAAAATCTCCCTCCTCTAAACACACAGCCAATGGTAGAAAAGACACTGTAGAAAAGCAAAAACCAAAAGACAAAGGTGAGACCACACACAAGAAACATAAACATCTCCTTGGCAGGAAAATGAAGCTAAAAGTGCTCCCCAGGGAGCGACCAGGTACCAGACTTCCCTCATGGAAGTTGGAGCTGGCTACCGGTTTTGTTGAAAACAAGGCAGCTGAAAATTTTAATGGTAACCACGAAAAGAACAGAAATATAATCTATGGTTCCAAACCAAGAAGGAAGAAAAAGGGAAGGGAATGCAAAAAATTAGGCCTCTAACAGAAGGGGGGAAAAGCCGCAGGAAAAAATGATAAGAAAAGATGAAATTCAGACAGGCGAAATCAATTACTTATTCACACTGCTCATTTCACAATTAAAAGTCAAAATTTATCAGAGTAAAGAAAGTATTAAGAAGAATAAAGAGACACATTATAACAAGCAAAGGAATAATCCACCAAGAACATTTAACATTCATACATCTGAATAGTAATATCATAACCTCAAAAACACACCCAGTAAAAAATGACCATTTGAGAAAGTCAATTCCAATGAGAAATTTAACATACCTCTATCAGAAACTGATAACTCAAGCAGACAAAATACATATTAGTAAACACTGAATCTTTGAAAAGGTATATTCACAAGCTTGAGCTAACAAATAAATATATCGAAACCTGTCCCCAAAGGGGAGTCACAGATTTTTTTAAGGTAGAAAGCATGTTATCTCTGACTTCCGGATTTAACAGATAAATTTCTTTCAAATTATAAAGACAGAGGCACCTGGGTGGCTCAGTCGGTTAAGCGTCTGCCTTCAGCTCAGGTCATGATCTCACGGTTCGTGGGTTCGAGCCCTGCATCGGGCTCTGTGCTGACAGCCAGAGTCTTCGGATTCTGTGTCTCCTTCTCTCTCTGACCCTCCCCTGCTCATACTGTATCTTTCTCTCTCTCTCTCTCTCAAAAATAAATAAAACATTAAATAATAATAATAATAAACAAATTATAAAGACAAAGATGAGGTTGACAACCTTTCATACTGCCAAGTAAGATGGGGTGGCAGGGGAATCACTCTTAGCAATGCTTCATCAAAAGATTACTTTAAAATCTGGGGAAGTAGTAAAAACAATCTCAAATAAAAAAATTTTCTAACTATGGGCTGGTTAAAGTTTCATGGACTGTGAACTTTTCTTAGAAACTGCACCAGCACAGAATTATACTTAATTTGATTTCAGGAAAACAAACACATACAGATTTTTGTATTTAATACCAAGTCCTTGATGTAACAGTCTCCTTATTTTCCATTTGAGAAAACAACAGACTATAGAGATTGGTTTACCTGCAATTATTAAAAGGTGGGAGGAAGAATATGCGACAAACCCTCTTCAGGCCTCTCTTTTTCCTATCATACCACACCCGCCAAGGGTCCCATTCAATCAGAAGTACTTCCTGAACACCCAGAGTATACGGCCTGGTGTTAAGCATTACAAGTAAGGGGCGCAATAAAATGCCCTGGAGAGGGCGGGGAGCCATATCAAACCACCTGAGGGAGTTTTCTCCATACTTGGAGACACTGCCCCTGACCACAAGCCACAGCTACAGAGGACAGTGTGATCTACCCCTTGAGAAGCCTGAGGTAAAAAAAAAAAAAAAAAAAAAAAAGGAACATTGAAATCCCACTGATTCAATCCACACACCTTAAGGAGTTTACAATCTACTTCTAAAAACAAACTATACCCACAGAAAAACAAATAAAATAATAAAACAGTAAACCAGGTGCTGAGAGGAGTGCTCTAAGCGCGAATTACTGAGAAGACAGGATTCGTTTGGTGTTAGATTTCGTGAGGGGGGCACCTGGCTGGCTCAGCTGGTAGAGCACGTAACTCTCCATCTCAGGGTTTTGAGTTAGATCCCCATGTTGTGTGTAGAGATTAGCTAAGAAGAGGAGGAGGAGGAGGAGGAAGAGGAGAGGAAGGGTAGGAAGATTTTATGAGGGAGGGCCAGAGCTTTCAGGAGCATCAGGATTTTGAAATGGGCCATGAAGGGTGCTGGGATTCATCACAAAAAGGGGCATATTTGAGTGAAAACATTTATAATGATTTATCTATTAAACAAACAAAAAAAATGTTTGGCTCTTACAGAACTAAAAAAATTAAAGTTCTCCAAAAACACTTCAAGAAGCCAAAAAGATAATTCTAAGATCTGAATTATTTCGTTTTCCTTATAAGTCATCTAAACAGTAGACGGTGCTAGAGCAATCTGCTAGTCAACGTACAAGTATGAGAATGAATAACAAAACCAACTATATACCACCTTCCTGTGATCAAATAACTATTTTTTTAATCAAAATCTCCCTTTGAATACGACTGAATATCAAAATAGACTACTTAAAGGCAGTTGATAGGATGGAAATCAAAAAAAAAAGACAAATGTACCTCACAGATGTGGACCTAACTAACACAGCAGATACAAGAGGAACAGACACTAGAATCCTTGCACTTAGCTACCTGGTGAGGATATGAAATCATACAAAATGAAGGCTGCACAGAGCAATGTAAGTGCTCAGAAGAGAACCTTAATAAAGAAGAAAACATCATAAAAGAAAATCTTCCTGCTCCTCACCAGATGAAGAAAATAAGAACACACTCCAAAAAAGGTAGTAAAAGAAAAAACAAGCCCTGATTATAATAAACTTTGAAGAACTTTTTTCATATCTGAAAAGACTAATAGAGGCCTCCCAACATTAAATGTTGAGTCAGGCTTGAGTACGTTTTGAGAAATTATTAAGCCTGAACATCCTGGGATACTCATTTTCAGGAGGAAAACGCAGGGTTATGGTGAAGTAGCCAACAGTACACTTCAAGCCTCTCCTGAGAGCACAGGCCATGGCCAAGAATCTCAGATACATAAGCAGAGATTACAGGAAATGTGTGCAAGTTAAAGAGAGAATCACATAAAACTCACACTGGGTGCTATGGGGTGGATATTTTTGTTCCCTCTCCTTCAAATTCATATATTGAAACTCTAAAGCCCAATGTAATGGCAGCTGGACATGGAGCCTCTGGGTGGTAATCAGGTAATGAGGGTGGGCCCTCGTGACATAATTAGTGCCCTTTTAAGAAGAGAGAGGAGAGGGGCGCCTGGTGGCTCAGTTGGTTAAGCATCCGGCTTCAGGTCATGATCTCACGGTTGGTGGGTTCAAGCCCCGCGTCGGGCTCTGTGCTGACAGCTCAGAGCCTGGAGCCTATTTCAGATTCTGTGTCTCCCTCTCTCTCTGAACCTCCCCTCCCCTGCTCATGCTGTCTCTGTCTCTGTCTCTCTCTCAGAAATAAAACATTTTTTTTAAAGTTTTTTAAAAAAGAAGAGACAAGAGAAAGCTTGTGCTCCCTGCCAATGAGTAGATCTGATGCAAACACAGTCATCTAACCCAGGGGGCACCTGGGTGGCTCAGTCAGTTACTGACACCTACAGCAAGTCAGACACTTAACAGACTGACTTCGGCTCAGGTCATGATCTCGCAGTTCGTGAATTCAAGCCTCACGTTGAGCTCTATGCTGACAGCTCAGAGCCTGGAGCCTGCTTCAGATTCTGTGTCTCCCTCTCTCTCTGCCCCTCACCTGCTTATTCTCTGCCTCTCCCCCACCCCCTTCTTGTATAGGACTTGTAATTAAACATGTTTCTCTCTACTACCTCCTGCAATCCTCTAAAATGACAAGTAATGAATTTTAAAAGACAACAAATGAATTTTAAAGTTACAAGGACAGGGGCACATGGGTGGCTCAGTCGGTTATGCAACCAACTCCTGGTTTTAGCTCAGGTCATGATCTCACAGTTTATGAGTTCAAGCCCTGCACTGGGCTCTGTGCTTAAGGTGCAGAGCCTGCTTAGGATTCTCTCTCCCTCTCTCTGCCCTTCCCCTACTCCTGCTCACACTCGGCTCTCTTCTCTCTCTCTCAAAATAAATAAATAAAAACTTTTTTTAAAAAAGTTACAAGGACAAAGAGAAAAAGAAGAAGGCCAATGCATTCAAACAAGACCTGTCAACAAAATTCTGGAAGCTGGAAAGCAGAGTAGTGACAAATGCCCTAGCAGACAAGAGAAATCTGAAACCAACAGTGTGCAGGGGAATTTTAACTGGAGGCGCCAGGTACTTATGAAGTCTGGGGGTACCCAAACAGAAGACTGCTTTTGCATGAGGAGCAATTAAGATCCCCATCCTAGGAGCTGGAGACCGTCCCTTCAAGACTCTGCCAGAACTTCTCCCTGCTTACAGAAACTCAACCAGAGTAACAGCCTGGGGACACCTAGCTAGGCAGGCACGGGCACACTGGAAAAAGGGAAAGCTGTTTACTGAACTGAGGGCTAAGCCAGCTCCCGTTCAGATGCTCGCAGCCTCGCTCTTACCTCCCAGGATCCCACTCTGAGGAAACTGACCCAATGGAAGAAGAAAAGCTTCAACATAATGTAAAGCAAAAAATCAAAACAATGGAAAATAGAGGTGAAAAGATAAATCAAGGTAGCAATGGAGGTTCAAATATCCAATTACCAGGAGTTCTCCCAAGAAAGAAAGAAAAATGAAAAAATGAATGGGAGAAAAGAGTATTAAAGAAATAATAACATTTCCAGGAATTGAAGTTCAGATACGAATAAGAAGAAAGAACATTTCCAATAACCAAAGCCAAGTGTTTGAGGCCCAAAATACAGTAAATGAGGAAAAGACCTACATCAAGGCACATTAGTAGGAAACTTCTCAGCAACAAAGATCGAGAGAAGACCCTAAAAGCTTTGGGGCACAGGTCAAATAGAAAGGATCGGGAGTCCAAACAGCACTGAATTCCTCAAAAGAAATACTGTAAGCTATGTGACAGTGATGGAATGCCTTCAGAATTTTGAGGAAAAATTATTCCCAACCAGAAATGATATCTTAGCCAATAACAGTGTAGAGACAAAACTTAAATTTGCATTCATCTAAATAAAGGAACAAAATGCCACACTAATGACAGAAGAGGTACGTGCTTTAAGGAAAAAAAAAAACTCTTGAAAACAAACTATCAAAACTAGATCCAAAATTCCTTAGCATGTCATCAAAACAGTTAACTAAGTTTAAAATAAAAAAAGTCCACCCTCCTCCTTTTCTGGACTTGGAAATTATATAGATTCACTTGTTCCACCAACCTCACAGCAGTGATTGTGGTCTCATCTACAAAAGTGATAGAAACGTAAAGGTACTATTTGTGTTTAAATGTATATGTGCAACTTTCAACTGCTTTAAATACTCTGAAGATGAATGCATATGAGCAAAGCAAGAGCCTGGGGTAAGGGACAAGAGCTAGGAACAGAGCCAAACAAACAAAACAAACCCTAGGGACAAAGGTCTCTTTAAAAAACTGAAGGAGTTCTTTGCAAACTCTTCCTGAAATTACCAAGTCTAGAGCACCTTGACCCCTATATCTCTTTATTTTTAAACTCTCTTACTAGTGAGTTATTGGCTTGACCAGAGTCCATAAAGTAAACAAGCCAGAAAAACTCTAACCACGACAATCAGGACTTAAAAAAGCCTGACCTTTAAACTTAATCAAGAATTTTGATCCACAAATGGTTTTTGAGTTCCTCAACACATCCCAGAAATAATTCAGACCATAAATTTACTTCTATCATGACAAATTTTACTTACACACTTGAACCAACAGGGTGCTGTAGCACATAATATCCTTAGTACAGAGCCAGGTACAAAATGTTAAGCTGCTCCTGCTATTACTGTCATTACCTCTTCTGACCGAATCAAAGAAAAGAGACTGCTAAACAGGAACCGGTAAAAAAAAGGCATCTGGGGACACAGAACTCTCTTATCGATGGGCAGTACTACTTTGGATGAAGACAGCAAAGAGCAATTCCAAGTATCTACAGTCATATCACTTTTTTAAAAAACAAGCACTGAGAGACATCTGAAATAGATCTCCTCACTAACATGTAACAATACCAACTAGACAGAACTGAAGTTCATGGAGAAAACTATACCTCTTAGTCCCTATGTACTACAAAAATAATGAAAGCTATGGTATCTATTAAACTCCCAATTCTGTTAACTTCTCCAAACTGACTTCTATCCTACCCAAGTTACACCTCAAGTACCTACAAGAAGTTTAATTAAGATACTATGGCCCAATAGGCACTTCCTCTTTTGGCCTCCTCCAAAACTTCTCATCAATTCTATTCAATTCTGCAGATTAATAATTTACTGCTTTGAACTGTTCTCTCTGCTACTGTTCTTCCACTTTTTACATTTTTATTTTCCCAACTATATAGGTAAACTCCTTAAGGAAATGACCTCTGACCGAACTTTTGGCATGTCTGTGTATTTAGTACACTGTAGGTACAGCCTAGATTAAAAATACTAGAATATTATACAAAGCAGAGACCAACTGCTCACAACCTTTCTTACCCAAACAGCACATAAAGGACAGAACCAATCCAGTGTCACCATGTGAGTGAGTCTAACGGGTCCCCCAGCCCACCATCTCACCTGCTAGCATGTCACGACAGAATGCAGCAAGAGCTTAATAAATACGTACTGGCATACTGGCTTCAGAAATGAATGACAAACATCCAACCCAACACGGTCACTTCACAGAGCAGTCCCCTCTCCTCCACCAAACCCCAGGCAAGAGGGAAGAAAAGACACACAATGAGGAATCTGTCCTCCGCAAACAGATCAAAATTTTAAAGCAATAAAAAAAAAAAAAAAAAATGCATTCATGGAGGCTCAAGATGCACTCCTTCCAAAGGCTAGAGCACAGGCCTTTACTATGGTATTCTGTTTTCATCTAAGAATGTTTAAAACTTCATTTCACATAAAAGTACCCATGGAGCCTCAGCAGCAGAGCCTGCTGATTCCACTTAATAACCAAGGGCCTGGGCCCGGAGACCCACCTAACACTCCCCTGCTGTGCTGCCTGGGACCGCGGCTAACTGTGTGTGTTTGTCACACAGTGCTGCCAGAGTGTTAAATGAGAGGACGTCTGGAAGCCATAATGCTTTGTACGTGGTAAGAAATAACACCGCTAAAAATAATGTTTTAAAATGAGCAAACCTCGTGATGTACCCCATAAAGAAAACTTCCGTGTCAATTATAAAGCTCCTTGTCCACTGGACTGTTTAAGATCTCTAACTGTAAAAAAGATTCACTAAAAATTTCTCTCAGAGCATGATTAAAAAAAAGTTTCACTCTGATATAACATAATAAGCAATGTTATTTTTTAGCCATTGCTTTTTTGGTCTCAGCTTCCAGAAAGCCTAAAATACAAATCAACTTAAATTAACTTAGCAGATACCTCCTACCACCTTTACTATCCAGATCTTCTACCCAGTCTCTTCCCCCTCACCCCATTTTGAGCATTAGACCTGGGAAGGCCCTTAATAACTGTCTGATCCCACATTCTCATTTTCTAATGACAACAGTAAGGCCTCTTTTGATTGGAAACAGACAAAATGACAGAAGATACTGTATGAACTAAACAAACACAGGGTCTTTCTTTTTCACATTGACACGAAAGATGTTGCAATTTCATCATATTCCATTTAACAAAACTGCAAAAACCCCGAGAAAAATGACACGTGACTGGTATCCCTTTAAAACTGACCACAAACATCAAAATACCACAGCACGCAAAGCTATGAAATAACATTAAGGCCTACTTCTAACAAACTTCACATGCAAATACACATGGTCTTCCTATGAATCATACTGTTAAGCTACGCCTCTATTTCAACCACAATGACCCTGCCCCAAAAACGTTTGCAACTCTCCTTTTGGAACTGGCTATAAGGTTTCTTTGGAATGCCACCACATGGCCGTATCTAGCACAATGCCTGGCACCTAGTCGGCATGCAAATGATTATTAAAATAGACTCAGCAGCGAAACCTAGTCATTTCAGGGCAGATGGGTCTCTGCAAATAGAAAACATTCAGTCCCAGAGCTGACTAATCAAATGGATGATGAAGCCGAGAAGCTCTTACCCAAAGAAAATTCTGTTTCACAGGAAATACATCCTGCACCTGAGCACAGTTATAGTAAAAAACTACTTGCCCACGCTGCAATCTTTAAGTCTCAGAACACGCCAAATGTTTCACTGTTTCCTAAATAATGCACCAAATCAAGCACCTGACTGTAGGAGTAATAATACCAGTGATGTCAAAAGAACACTTCCCTTGTGATTCGGACCTGGATGCTTCGTGGGGCCTCTGCGATGTTGAACTGTTCAACTGTCAAGTTCAGTACTTCTGTCTGGAAATAATTAGGTTCATTAATAGTTACTACATCACAAAATGCTTTATGTCCAGTGCCACAAATTTCAAATCTACCCTGCTTCTATTTTCAAATACTTGATATCAATCTTTTCTAAAACTTTCAAGGCATCCAAACCTCCTTCTGATAATTATTAGTTTATCAACTTTTTTAATGGTCATGGAGGTTTTTAAAAAAATCTACAGGGGCGCCTGGGTGGCTCAGTCGGTTTAGCATCCAACTCTTTGGTTTCAGCTGAGGTCATGATCTCCCTTGTGGGTTTGAGCCCCTCGGGCTCTGTGCCCACAGCACAGAGACTGCCTGGGATTCTCTCTCCCTCTCTCACTGCCCACCCCATCGCTCGTGCTCGTGCATGCACTTCCTCGCTCTAGAAATAAACTTAAAAAAAAAAATCTATAAGTCTTTTGACACTCCTCCCACCTAGAGGTGGAATCTATGGGATTCTCTCTCCCCCTCTCTCTCTCTGCCCACCCCCTCACTCGCACTCTCTCAAAATAAACTAAAAAAAAAAAATCCAGAAGTCCTTTGACACTCCTCCCTCTTAGAGGTAGAGTCTAATTACCTTCCCCTTTAATGCAGGCCTTATGACTTGCTTCTTGAGCAAGATATGACGCAGAAGCGACTCTGCGTGGCTTCGAAAGCTATGGCATAAAAAGGCATTCCAGCCTGGCGCTCTCTTGGGACAGGGACACATGCTTTTGAAACTGAGCTGCCACCTAAGAAGTCTAGCAACCTCGAAACCTCCATGCTGGAAAGACCACACAGAGAGGCCACCCGAGGTAGAGATGCCTGTGTGATCTCCCCAGTTCCAGCTCCAGCTGTTCGGAGTCTCCAGCTACTATTTGACTGCAAGTGCGTAAGAACCCTAAAGTAAGAACCACCCAGCCGAGTACCGTCAATCCCCAGAAGTAATAATAATAAATAACTTGCTTTGTATCATTAAATTTGGAGTGGTGTAATACGGAGCAATAAAAAACCAGAATGATGATCAAAGAAAACTTCACCATTTTCCTTGGTCCTCGTTCCAGCAGTATATGAATAAAGCTTCATTTATGCTTCATCTGTGATATCTTTCTTTCCAATTTCCTTTCAACTGTGCTAAGTTTAAAAACAAAACAAAACTTTACACTATCTACACGTGTGGACTCCTTTAATCACTTCTTTCAAACAGATTATTTCCAAATCTATTTAACTGAATATTAAATCTCTGCTCAAAATAAAAACCAACCTATATGTCACATCGACAAAACCCTACATTTTCATATTCCCTAGTAACTAATAGAACACTAACAGGACAGCTCTCCTATCAATCAAACCAGGAAATAGATAATGATAGAACGTTCTCATTTCCTCATCCCTGCAGTCAGGAGACTGCATAAGGAAACAAAAACTGACAAGGCTAAAACCTTCACCAACCACTTCTCTCTTATTAAAATGGTCTCCAGGGGCGCCTGGGTGGCTCAGTCGGTTGAGCATCCGACTTCGGCTCAGGTCATGATCTCACGGTTCATGGGCTCGAGCCCCACGTCAGGCTCTGTGCTGACAGCTAGCTCAGAGCCTGGAGCCTGTTTCAGATTCTGTGTCTCCCTCTCTCTCTGACCTTTCCCTGCTCCTGCAGCCTCTCTCTCAGAAATAAATTAAAAATATTTTAAAATAAATAAATAAAATGGTCTCCAAACATCGCTGCACGACCTAGGTCTAGCATTGCCACAGCTTTTGGAGTCAAGCTGTTGCTGATGTAGGATGTTATCTGACAATACAATGTAATCCAGTGCAAAATATGTGCAAAGTGAAATTGCAAATCTTGCAAAAGATGCAACATTTCACGAGGTCTAGCAAAAGCAGCACTGGAATGCAAAGACCACACGCAATAGTCCTGCCTTCAAAGAGGCCACCTCTCAGCATTCCCAGATGGCACTCACAGGCTCAAACTAAAGGAAGAGCAAGTTGTAAAGGGCAGCCTGCACAATGATGAAAATGTTTCATAAAGCACTTAGAGATATTACAGAGAACAGTTCATTCGGTGGGCTCTCCCATCATTTCTGATTGCAACTGTTAATAAAAGTACATTTCACACAGATGTAACAGGGAAATTAAACACCTTACATTGCAAAAGAAGTGTTTCGTAATCATTAACAAACAAAAAGCTTGTCACTACAAAGGCAGCAATTTCTGTCTCTTTCGTTCACAGCTGTAGCCCAAGAGTCTGGCCCAAAACAAGACCTCAATAAGTATTTGTTGACTAAGAATGAATGAATGAATGAATGAATGAATGAATGAATGAATGAATGAATGAATATGAATGAATGAAACGAAACAAACAACAAACAAACTTTAGGCTACATTCTTTTTTTTTTTTAATATTTTTTATTTATTTCTAGGAGAGAGAGAGAGAGAGAGAGAGACAGCGTGAGCAGGGGAGGGTCAGAGAGAGAGGGAGATACAGACTCTGAAATAGGCTCCAGGCTCTGAGCTGGCAGTCAGCACAGAGCCCGACGCGGGGCACGAACCCACGAACCGGGAGATCATGACCTAAGTGAAAGTCGGACGCTTAACCGACTAAGCCACCCAGGCGCCCCAAGGCTACATTCTTTTAAACCCTTTTTCCAGAGTGTTCATTTATATTTAAGTTATAATGAAAATTCTGTCCATTTACTAGAAAAAATAAGTGCTTAAATTTTACCACAGTGTTTTTTACAAGCTGTCTTCTCCCTGGGTGAACTATGAATGTAAAATGAAAATGATAAGTTCTTGTCCAAAATCCAACAGGCTTTCATTACACATCATTCCTTTGGGCAGGGCTGTGAACCAAGTTTTATAAGCTCAAATCAAAAATCACGTCCAGGGGCGCCTGGGTGGCTTAGTCCGTTAAGCGTCCGACTTTCGCTTAGGTCATGATCTCGCGGTTCATAGGTTCGAGCCCCACGTCGGGCTCTGTGCTGACTGCCGGCTCAGAGCCTGCAGCTTTTTTCGGAGTCTGTATCTCCCTCTCTCTCTGACCCTCCCCTGCTCACGCTGTCTCTCTCTCCTAGAAATAAATAAAAATACTTAAAAAAATAAAAAATCTTGCCCAAATATCTAATCCTAATGGGCTCTATTCTATATAAAAACTCAAAATACATTTTTCAAACAATAAATGTATGTACAGAATCATCCCTCGATTACTTTTACACAAAGAATTATATTTCTTGTAAGAGGTTTCTAGGGAAAAAAATTTAAGGAAATTAAATAAGTATTCTTTATTCAATGCTTTCCATATTCTTATTTTAGGCCAACAGTTAACTAAACTAAAACACTTTACTAAGGACTTTTCTGTTTCTATTCTTTAAAAACATACTCCTATAGAAGCATATAAAATGCTAAAGCATACTGAGACATCAAAAGTAATTCACCCATAACCCAGAGACAAGTGCACATTTTCTTTCAGCATTTCTTATGAAACTTTTGTCCTCAAGAAGGTTAAGATCACAGACTGTTTTCTCTCTTAAAAAATGTGTTATTACTCCTCTCACTGATATTACTAACCCATCGGTAGAATTTGCAAGGTTTTCCCAACAGCAATGAAGCACCTGAACTGAACCATCCATCCAAGCTAGTTTCTCACTAACAATAACAAAACCAACCACTAGGCTGGACAGAGGTAAAGAATGCTATTTGTAGCCATGAAATCAAGCAACTGGCCTAAACTGGGATGGAAAATTCACACCCTTCACTGCACTGGTTCAGTTGCTAACCCTAACCTGCTAAATTAACCAGTCACGGCCAGCCTATGACCTAGCACCATCAAATATATTTTTCATGATAATACCAACCTCATTTTTGAAGTGAGTTAACATTGTAACCCTTTCTATAAGAAAACTACTCAACTAATTTGAAACCCCATGTACTCAGCACTCTAAGCATTCTGGGCTTCCTACAGTTCCTCAAATGTACTGCCCTCTCTCACCTCTGGGTCTTCACACATGTAGTTCTTTCTGCCTACAAAGCTCTTCAAATCCTCAACGCCCTGCCCTGCATCATGCCCTCAGCACCAGTCTCTCGGCCTATCTCCTCCTATTCAGAATCTTCATCTTCCTTTTAACAATTTCTTCTTCTGGCAAGCTTTCCTTCTTCATGAGCCCAGGCTATGTGCCTGTGGTGAAGAAGTCCAAACTTCTTTCACTGTACTCACACTGCCTTGTAATGGCCTGTCCCTCCCACAGACTAAGCTCCCCCACCGTACAACCGAGACTAGAACTGACATGTAGCACAAGATCCCCCAAATTTGCTGTCTTAATGGCATGTGTGTGTAAACAAAGCGTGTATTAATATTTAATTGTTCTTATATATAGTAGTAAATATTTATGAGAAAAACAATTAACTTCCCATGCACATTCCAAAAAGAAAAAAGAAATAAAACCAAGTTAAAGAAGAGTTTAGCCTTTGCCACTTAGCTCCTCACTTGGGCACTCCAGCCCTCAATTTCCTCAGCTGTAAAATAGGAAAATCCTAAAATCCCCCTTGGTGTAAAATTCTGAACATCTCAGCAGGCAATGTCAAGTAGACCTGAGGTTACTCGAGCTAAAAAGCTAATATCGACTATCAGAGCCTAATATGCAGAATGACAATAGGCATCCTAAAAAACAGAACACGAATCCCTGATGAGCACCTGCCAGTACCAGGACCTACTAGTCTTCCAAAGAGAAGGGTCTGAACTCACTCGAAGTCAAAGGCGAGTACACACTCCCAAACCCAGGAGGCGTTACACCGTCAATGCGCTTTTGCTTTATCACACCTCATTTCAAATAAGCTTTTGCCACACATGCAGACTTCCCCACTAAGTTTATACGGGAAGTATAATTAAAAGATAATATAACTGCACTAAATTCATTTGCATCAAGTTAAATACATCAACCCTAGCAGGTTAAAATTTTTTAAGAAGATTCACAAGAGTTGGGCTAGTTTTTAAGAGCTCCCCTCCAGTTAATCCAACGAGGTGGCAATGGTTTAGAATGTCCACTGCTTTTACATACCTATTAGAATGAGTGCAAAAGGGCACATGAGTAGGTCTGAGGCAGGAAATAAAAATCAAGTGGCAAAGCTGAGCAATGTACATCAACTATGGCTCATAAAACAGTATCCACAGGCCTACAGTCCCACAGATTCAGAGCTGAAATGAACTTTCAGATGTCAAACACATCCCCCCCTCCCCATGTTACCAATGAGTAAACTAAGCTTCACTGCAGGGAAATGACTTACTTGCCCAAGATTACACAACTGGTTAGCAGAAGGACCAAGCCTCCTAACACTGAGTCCAGTGGCTTTTAGTTCTCACAACTGTCCCATCAGGACCCATCTATGGTACACAAAGTCTTTCAGGTACACAGTAACACTCTGAGATTAAGTCCGAATTTGAATACATGATAATGAATGTCAGTATCACAGAACAAACCTTCTGAAGATAGAGAAAAACTTAGTACAAAACTTAAGGATTAAACAGATACATCTAAATTCAGATACATAAGGGGCACCTGGGTGGCTCAGTGGGTTAAGTGTCCAACTCCAACTCAGGTCATGATCTCACGGTTCATGAGTTCGAGCCCCACATCAGGTTCTATGCTGACGGCTCAGAGCCTGGAACCTGCTTCGGATTCTGTGTCTCCCTCTCTCTCTGCCACTCCCCAACTAGTGCTGTCTGTGTCTGTCTGTCTCTCTCAAACATAAACATTAAGGGGTGCCTAAGTGGCTCAGTCAGTTGAACGTCCAACTTCAGCTCAGGTCATGATCTTGCAGACCATGGGTTTGAGCCCTGTATCAGGCTTTGTGCTGACAGCTCAGAGCCTGGAGCCTGCTTCAGATTCTGTGTCTCCCTCTCTCTCTGCCCCTTCCCTGCTCATATTCTGTCTCTCTCCTTCAAAAGTAAATAAATATCTTGTAAAAAAATAAAAAATAAACATTTAAAAATAAATTCAGATATGTAATCTTAAGTAAGTAATCTCTATATCCAACCCATGGGGCTTGAACTGATGACCCCAAGATCCAGAGGTGGATACCTACCCAGCCAGCCAGGTGCCCCTGAATATGTATTTTTGACTATTCTGTCTCACCTTGGGAGACAGAATAATAATAATAATAATAATAAATGAGATATGAAATTCCATATCTATTAAAATAGTTCTATCCCATGAATATCTATAACTATAAATAATCTTCGCATATTTACTGGCAGAGCACATATAAAATTGGGTATTTTATTTTTTTAATTTCGTTTTTGAGACAGAGAGAGAGAGAATACATGAGTAGGACAGGGGCAGACAGAGAGAAAGACACAGACTCTGAAACAGGCTCCAGGCTCTGAGCTGTCAGCACAGAGCCCAACGCAGGGCTCGAACTCAGGACCACTGAGATCATGATCTGAGCCTCAGTAAGACACTTAACTGACTAAGCCACGCAGGCACCCTTGAAATTGGGTATTTTAAACAACGACAATAACAATCAAGGCATAGAACACTCAGTCTCACATTTAAGGGTCTCTGTGCTTTCACACTGCTCTCCTGGCAGTTGTCAAGTTGGTCACAGGGTCAATCCCAGCCTCTGCACCATAAATAAGCAGAAAGGAGCACAGGCTCTCTAAGTAAGCTCTTCAAGTATCCCCTCTCCCCTCCTAGTCAACAACAGTTAAGTTGAAGTATCAGGATAAAGCAACCTGTTTTCACACACCCCTGAATCACAGCTTGTCTTATCCCTGAACAGTGTCATTTACAAACAAAAAGCAAACAAAGGAAGAAAAAAAACCACTGTCTGTAAGCAAACTGCTCTCATACAGCAGAAGAGATCTGAACTACTATTAATACTCTACCAATATCAAATACAGGCACCTATGACGAATCCTGGTTACTGACAGCATCTTGCATGTCTCTAAAAGAAAATTCATAGGGCTCCTGGATGGCTCAGTCGGTTGGGCGTCCGACTTTGGCTCAGGTCAGGATCTCATGGTCTGTGGGCTCAAGCCCCACGTCAAGCTCTGTGCTGACAGCTCAGAGTCTGGAGCCTGTTTTTGATTCTGTGTCTCCCTCTCTCTGCTCTTCCCTTGCTTGTGCTCTCTCTGCTTCTCAAAAATAAATAAACATTAAAAAAAAAAAAAAGTAGGGGCGCCTGGGTGGCTCAGTTGTTGGGCCTCCAACTTTGACTCAGGTCATGATCTCAAGGTTCGTGGGTTCAAGCCCCGCGTCGGGCTCTGTGCTGACTGCCAGCTCAGAGCCTGGAGCCTGTTTCAGATTCTGTGTCTCCCTCTCTCTCTAACCCTCCCCTGCTCACGCTGGGTCTGTCTGTCTGTCTGTCTCTCTGTCTCTCTCTCAGAAATAAATAAAACATTAAAAAAAAAGAACAGGAAAAATATCCTCTTAAAAAAAAAAAGAAAATTCATTAGGCTCAAGAGAACATAAGTAAGAGGATGAACAAGGGTCCACACCCTGCAACCTTGCCTTCAAAGCCATTTGTAAGCATCAGGTTTAATCATCAGGTCCTTCTTCCCTGTCATTTACACCATCTAGCAGCACTAAATTCTCTATTACATGTTTGCCTCTCCTGTAAAATGAATGCCCTGTGAGGGTAGAGGCCATCATCTTTGTATCCCAATGTATATAATTTAGTTGGCAAAATAGTCATTGTATTGAGTAAAAGAGTAAACCTTATTTTCCGACTTTCTTTGTTCATTTTCCACTCATCAATGAAATTTAAGTGAGAGAAATCACACACCACCACAGACACAGGCCCTTCTCCATCTCTTCTCTACCACAATCCTAAGAGCACAGACACTGAGTGAAGAAAACCTAAACGATCTGGCCCAATCTACTCACTTTCCAAAAAAAAAAAGTTGTATCACTGATTCACAGTCACATGCCAATTAGTGTCAGATACAAACAAAAACAAAAACAACAAATCCCTGACCACTATCAATTTATATTCCACTCACCATCATGTCAAAGACTGACTAAAGACTTAATCACTACCCTAGAATATATCTCATCAATTCAAAATCATCTAAGAATACCAAGTCTTCTCTAAATTTATGTCTTCTAATCTATGCTAGCTTAGCAGAGAAATAAGCAATGTTCAAAAATGCATATGGGGAAAATACTCCTTTAAATCTCTAGTACTTTACAAGGATGTCAAAAATACTTGATACAATCAAGATGTTACCATTCAGGGAAGCCAGGTTATGGGGACACGGGCCCTCTGCACTATTTTTGCAACTACTTGTGAGTCTATAATTATTTCAAAGTAAACAGCTTAAAAAAAAATACATGGCACAGTCACCTGATGCCACTCCCTGGGCCCACTAATCTATCACCTCACTATTCTCCAAACTTGTTCAACGAGCCGGAAAATGTCCCAACTGCCTCTCATCCCAAAAGTTCCAGAAAGGGTTGGTGCAACAAGTGAATCACAGCTGATGCACTGAGGGAAACCTCCTCCTGGGTTAGCACCATGTTTGAAGGAGAGAGGCACACAAACATTTACAGAACAAGGAAGACCAATCCAACACCATGCTCAAACTCTGTGCTGGCAACACAGGGCAAATATTTGCACAGGCTAAACTTGGACCACCTCTCATTCCAGTCAGTCTTTCAAAGTCGGCTAGTGGTCCGGACCAGCCTGCCTCACTCCCCGCACTGGACTGTAACCCTAGGAGTACTGACATGTGTTTTCCTAAAGCTACCCTCTTGGTGTCTTATAGTTCTAGGGAGGACCTAATATTTCTGTAATTGTACTTAAACTTTTTTTAAATTTCCTTTGTAGAAAAAAACAGAAACCAATTTACTCTAGTGCTGAGGAGCAGGAAAATACCCTATTCTCAAGCAACAGCTCTAGCAGCAGTCCAAGGGGAAAAGGAAGGCTGCGAGCAGTAAGGGCTTGGCAAGTAATGCTCTGTCTGCTGTCATCAGTTGTTTTAATTTTAATACAAAGGAATGTGAACAAGAGCCTTTTACACAGTAATCCTTAAGCTTTTCTGCTCCTGACAGTGGTCCACTTAGACACTATGAGAAGCACTACTTAACCAGAAAAGCCGCAAAAAATGTTTTTACTACAATCTGGTTAGGATATGTTACCCTTATAAAAATTCAACGTTGTCAGAAAAACTCCATCTCAAAAAAAAAAAAAAAGGTTTAAACATACCACGCCCAAAAACACATGCTATCACCCCTCAAGAATGTCCTAGAATTCATCAAATGATCAAATCTTCATGGAAACTGAAAAAGCTTTTTACATTTCCAAAGAGTCTTCTGAGGAGTCAAGAGGTCCTAGAGAAGAAAAGAAAAAGAAAAGAAAAAAAAAAAAACCTGCCCGGGCCCCTCCGCTCAGGAAAGTTTTGTGAAACCAGAAACATTCTGGAATGGCTGCTAACCACATACAACTCCTGTCTCTGGATGCAGGTGCTGTGCGCATTCTTCAGTAGGCTCCAGCTCTCCGGAGTGCCAGAAAGATGAGCAGCTGTTGCCAAGAAAATCAGCCCGCATGTCATCTCTGACCTACAGCCCATGGGCTGCCAACCTGCCCAACGGAAGACACCCGGTCCTGGTTCTGCGTCCCTTCAGAAGTGACAGAAACCTAACAAGGAATCAGGAAGAACATGTGGCAGTCATTTGGATTCATCCCTTACTGGCGACTGCAGGAGGCAAAGAGAAAGTAGTTCCTGTACTTCCCCCCTCCACCCCCTGAAGAGCAACCACAGAAAGGAAAGAGCACGCTGTCCACAGCATCAAAGTGCTCATTGCCCCTCAATTATTCTCCATCTACATACAATAATCAGAACACCTGCCAAGAAGAGAAACACAATCACTTAAGGGATTTCGGGTAGGAGATGAAGACGTCAGGTCAACCACCACTGGAAACACAAGCATGCTAAGAAAATGTTTAAACTAAACAACGCATACAATGTAAGAACAATCACTTGATGCTTCCTTCAAAGACAAAGTAGAGTTTCTATGTGCGGATGGTGATACGGAGCAATATATGGACTAGTTCAAATTACTTCTGGATGAGAAACAAAGCCATTCCTACAAAATAAGAAAACAGACATTGAGCTGCAAAAACCCAGTACCTCTCCCCACAAAGTCTTCCACAGAGAACTCTGTTTGCATCATTTAGACATTAAAATAACCCTACCATATTATCTTTCTTCTTTTTTTTAACCTTTATTTTTGAGAGACAGAGAGAGACAAAACACAAGTAGAGAGAGAGGATGAAATACAGACTCTGAAGCAGGCTTCAGGCTCCGAGCTGTCAGCACACAGCACACATGTCGGGCTCGAACTCCCAAACCATGAGATCATGACCTGAGCCAAAGCGGACGCTTACCCGACTCAGCCACCCAGGCGCCCCTGTCTCTGCTTTCTTAATTGTCTTCATATTAACTGCCTAAGCTCACATTTGGCCTTTTCTTAAGGTTCAAAACACCAGTCGTCTCCTCCCGCTTCTCACACCAAAGCTAGCAGACTGTCACCAAAAAATCTCAGATGAATCTCCGCCACGCCCAAACGTAAAAGGGTCTGGGAGCCACTCACACAAAGGCCATCTCTGGAGTTTCAGATCATCTGTGAAGAAGATCTAGTATCTGAGTTCACATAAAGATCTGGAACACCTTATCACCTGAACTGTGAAACAGCAGACTCGTGCTGGAGCAGATCCAGTTTCTTGAAATGATAGATCTCAACACATTTCCTTCTGAATCACAAAAAATGGAGCCTGATCTTATGGAGAAGGAAATAAAAATCTAACCGTCCATTCAATCCACAGTGCTTCCTACACTGGACTTTATCTCCTACTGTCATAGCTCTATATGTAATCTGGAATACCATCAATACTAATGGATTCTAAAACACTGGGGCGCCTGGGTAGCTCAGTCAGTTGAGTTTCCGACATCGGCTCACGTCATGATCTCGCAGTTTCTGAGTTCGAGCCTCGTGTCAGGCTCTGTGCTGATAGCTCAGAGCCTCAAGCCTGCTTCCTTCTGTGCCTCCCTCGCTCTCTGCCCCTCCCCTGCTCACACGCACTCTCTCAATAATAAACATTTTTAAAAAACTTTTTTAAATATCATTGCTTTACATATACAAGTATTTTTTTTTAATTAGCACAAAAATTTGCTGTCAAGAACAACGCAGATTTCAGGATGCCTGGGTGGTTCAGTTAAACATCCGACTCTTGACCTCAGCTCAGATCTTGATCTCAGGGTCTTGAGTTCAAGCCCTATGTTGGGCTCCATGCTGAGCATGAAGCCTACTTAAGAAAAAAGAAAAGAAAGAAGAAAAAGAAAAATGCAGATTTCTTAGAATAACTAGCTTTCTTGTATGAAAAATACTGTAATATATTAAAGTCAAAAAAAATTTCAAGTACATAAAATTTTTACCCAGGATGATTGCAACTGTTATAAAAACAAACAAAAATACCCATGTTCAGAAAAAGAGACTAGAAAGCTACCAAAATGTTAACACTGGTAGCACCATTAGTCTTTTTTGCTGTTGTTGTTTATTTTTGAGAAAGAGAGCACACACGCACGTGCAAGGGGAGGAGCAGAGAGAGAGCGAGCAGAGAGAGAATCCCAAGCAGGGATAGCTGATAGCTATCTACTAATAGCATGGAACCCAACTTGGGGCTCAATCCCACATGAGCCAAAATCAAGAGTCAGACGCTTAATCGACTGAACCATCCAGGTGCCCCACTATTAGACTTTTTACAATGACTTTCTCTAGTTTCCATATCTTCTGCAAGAATGTTTTTTACAACAATTTTTTAAAATAAATAAATAGGGGTGCCTGGGTGGCTCAGTTGGTTAAGCGTCCGACATTGGCTCAAGTCATGATCTCACGGTTCGTGGGTTCGAGCCCTGCATCAGGCTCTGTGCTGACAGCTAGCTCAGAGCCTGGAACCTGCTTCAGATTCTGTGTCTCCCTCTCTCTCTAACCCTCCCCTGCTCACGCTATCTCTCTCTCTCAGAAATAAATAAAATATTTTTAAAAATTTTTTAAAAACTCATCAAACCATACATTTCAAATGAGTTATACTGTATGTCAATTATACTTCAATAAAGCCGATTTACAAAATAAAAGGAGATAAAGTTGAAAGCATTTTATTAAGGTAAATGATACCATCAGAAATTAAACAAATACTTTTGCCACACAGGCAAAACTGTCTTATTTACCCTTAAAATAACATTAAATTTTAACACCTTATTTAATATCCTGAAAAAAAATCAAGACTGTCGCAAAGCAGTTATCTAAGAACTCACCATTCTCATTTTCAAGGTTTATAACCACAACATTGACTCAATCAAGATACGTGAAATATGCTCTCATTAGAGAATAACTTTTTTTTTTTTAAATAGAGAGAGNAACCCACGAACCGCGAGATCATGACCTAAGCGAAAGTCGGACGCTTAACCGACTAAGCCACCTAGGCGCCCCTAGAGAATAACTTTTTAATGTTTATTTATTTTTGAGACAGTGAGACAGAGCATGAGTGGGGGAGCGGCAGAGAGGAGGGGGGGAGAGAGAAAGAGAGACAGACACAGACAGACACAGAATCTGAAGCAGGCTCCAGGCTCTGAGCTGGCTGTCAGCACAGAGACCGACGCAGGTCTTGAACCCAAGAACCGTGAGATCATGACCTGAGCCAAAGTCAGACGCTTAACTGACTGAGCCACCCAGGCGCCCAAAGAGAATAATTTCTTATTGCCAAGTTCAACTTACATTAATAGTCTCACTTCTATACATTAACTTAAAATAATGTTGCAAACTTTTCACATGACTTAATATTACTCCTCAATATGCCCTGCAGAGAATCACTTAAGGTTAATTTTACGAATCCCACTTACTCTCATTATATAACCATTACAACGACTGCTAATGTACTGTGACAGCATCAAGGTACAAGAAACCTTAAGATTTCCAGTGTGATGCTACCCCTCCTTCTAAGGCTACAATCCACACAAATTTTGTCTTATTCTTAAAAATGTCAAATTTGGGGGCGCATGGCTGGCTTACTCAGTGGAGCATGTGACTCAATCTCAGGGCTGTGAGTTAGAGTTTAATTACTTATATAAAAATTTAAGTAAATTTTATTAAAAATAAAATATTTTTTAAAATATAAAATATTATAACATTTCAGAACACATTTAGTTTCATCATGTAAAAATGTCAATGAAAAACAAGCATTTACGGGGCACCTGGACGGCGCAGTCAGTTAAGAATCAGACTCTTGATCTCAGCTCAGGTCATGATCTCACAGTTCGTGAATTCAAGCCCCATATCAGGCGCTGCACCAATGCTGCAGAGCCTGCTTCGGATTCTGACTCTCCTCTCTGACCCTCCCCGACTTGTGCTATCTCCCTCTCTTTCAAAGTAAATTAAAAAAAGAGAGAAAAAAAAGAAGCATTTATGTGCCAATAGAAAAATCTAAACAAGGGCGCCTGGGTAGCTCTGTTGGTTAAATGTCCGACTTCGGCTCAGGTCATGATCTCACAGTTCATGGGTTCCAGCCCTGTGTCGGGCTCTGTGCAGACAGCCAGCTCAGAGCCTGGAGCCTGCTTCAGATTCTGTGTCTCCCTCTCTCTCTCTCTGACCCTCCCCTGCTCACGTTCTCTCTCTCAGAAATAAATTTAAAAAGTGAAAAAGAAAAATCTAAACAGATTCAATTTTAATATTAAGGAATTGTTTTTGGTGTGTGGGTATTTTTAAAGTTTTCATCTTTGAGGGACATCCGGCTGGCTCAGTTAAGCGTCCGACTTCAGCTCAGGTCAGATCTCATGGTCCATGAGTCAAACCCCACACTGGGCTCTGTGCGGACACTTGGAGCCTGGAGCCTGCTTCAGATTCTGTGTCTGTCTCCCACTCTGCCCATCCCCTGCTTGTGCTCTGTGTCTGTCTCTCAAAAATAAATGAACATTAAAAACATTAAAAAAAAAATTTAAAGCCTTCATCTTTGAGATTCATACTGAGGATATATCGATTAAATTGTCTGATGGGGAGAGTGCTGAAACCAAACTGGCCATCGATCTGGTAAATGCTAAGATTATGTGATAACTGTTATACATGCGTGTTCATCATTCTATTGCCTCTACTTCCATACATGCTTCAAATTCTCCATAATACAAAGCTTAAAAATAATTTTCAGAGTAAAAGCTAAAATCAATTATAATAATAAATCAACAATTCATAACCACATGGAGCTAGGAAAGACTGTTTTCATTTGCTCAGAATGCCAGGAGGCAAAATGACAGAAATAGAGACCACAACTGGAGTTTTCTTATTAGAAGTAGGTATGGTAAAAATGGAAGAAGACATATGTACATCCTCCTGCAATATAAAACTGCTTCCTTCAATACACCCCACAGTAACCACTGGAGCATAATTTTTTTTTAAGATTTAATTTTTTTTTTAAGTCATCTCTACACCCAAAGTGGGGCTCCAATTTACAACCCTGAGATCAAGAATCACGTGCTCTACTGACCAAACCGGCCAGGGACCCCTACCTAAGTGCCATCTGACACAGACTTCAGTGATTCAACTCTCCTTCAGAGACTATTATTCCCTAATAATCTAACTGCTAGGGGTAAATCCTGATCTTTCTTAAAATTCACCCCATTATTCCTAGGTGCACTTCTGCGTACTGCGTAAATTCCTTCACTTCTAAGCCTACAATTTAGTCACTGATTTCTTGATTTATAAAATGGGTCTGCCACTGTTTGTTTTGATTTTCAATTTTTTGTTTGGCTATTTCATACCCTGTCTTTAATCTTACCTTCCTTAATCAACTTCATTTACTCATTTCAGTTAAACTTGGCTGTACTTCCCAGGTACAGTCCTCTAGTATTACTGTGCCTGGGTAACAATCTCAGTAATCAATCAATCAATAAACAGTGAGCTTCCCCTCTGGTCTGGTGATGTGATGCTCTATCCCACAGACTAAAATCTGTGTTTTTTGGTGTAGCACACTGCAATTTCAGACAGCTTTCAACTCTTGTAACATCTGCCCACCACAACCTTTGTTCAGCTCCATGTAACCCCTGGCACATTTTCAGGCTCCTACCAAGAGGGCGAGGATACCTTGGGTCTTTAAAACCCAACAGTTCCTAATAAAAATCAGGACCACTTAGTAAATGCCAATGGCCTGTGCAAAAAAAAAAAAAAAAAAAAAAAAAAAAAGCACTGTCTACTTCACTGTTGTCCAACCCAACTTTCAATGATGATGACACAGATATGTATCTCACTGTCCTAGAAGGTGGCCTCTAGCTACGTGTGGTTACAGAGCACTTGAAACGTGGCTAATGTTACCAAGGAACGGACGTTTTCCTTTTAATTTTAAATAGTCACATTATAAGAATCAACTTGTATTGCTGGGATTTTTCTTCACAAAAGTCATTTCCATTTATTTTTACATCTACATGCATTCAAGATCACCGAGGCCAGGATATCTTAAACTCAGCACAACTAGAATGTTGGACAGGGTAATTCTCTGGTGTGGGGGATACGCTGTGCATTGCACCAGGTTTAGCAGCATCTCTGACCTCTACCCACTAGAGGCCAGTAGCAACGCCCCCGCTGTTGACAATCAAAAGTATCTCCACACACTGCTAGGTATACCCTGGGGAGGCAAAACGGCACCCAGTTGAGAACCACTGATCTAAGACTAAGAGGCTAGATTCTGCCTCAATGCTGAGGATATTAGAGCAATCTCTTCAATTTCCTGCTTTTCTATGTGAAAATCAGACGATGCACAAAACCAGTTAAAAGTAACCATCTCTTCATATTTTCCACAGAACCCACATTATAATTGTTTTCCTACCCACTATCTCAGCTGTTTCTCACCAACTCTGAGATGGGTACTATGCCTGATTTAGAGACTGAGGTGCTGGCGGCAGAGGGGAAGACAAGGGAGTAAGGTTCTAAGTGGTTAAATGACTCACCTACCAGCACATTTTAAGTAGCCTGGCTGAAACAAACCCAGATTTAAGAATTCCAAATTTCTTTCTTTTTTTAATTTTTAATGTTCTATTTATTTCTGAGAGAGAGCACAGCTGGGGTTCAAACCCACGAACCATAAGATCATGACCTGAGCCAAAGTCAGATGCTTAACCACTGAGCCACCCAGGCGCCCCAAGAATTCCAAATTTCAAACTCCCCTCTGTATTATTATCTTACCTGGCAGCCTTACAGCTCCTGAAGGGGAAGCTCCTTAAAGAAATACCCTTTTGGTATGACAACCTCAAGCTAGACTGTTTGATTGCACACACATTACAATGCCAAAAAAGCAAAGCTCACAGGAAAATTCCGCATTGAGATAAACAATGAGAACTGATTCCTACTGTAAGGAACCTACATCCTGAGAAGTAATTCAGGATGCGGGCAAGTCATGGCACACCCATATCACCTTAAAAAGTCCTCTCTTAGGCTAGTTCTAGAAAAGGCTTAAGAGGGTCAGCCACCTGACAAAAGGCGTAAGTGGAAGAAGGGCCAATCAAAATTCTAACATAGAGGAATGCCTGGGTGGCTCACCGTTCGAGGGTTCAAGCCCCGTGTCGGGCTCTGTGCTGACAGCTAGCTCAGAGCCTGGAGCCTGCTTCGGATTCTGTGTCTCCCTCTCTCTGACCCTCCCCTGCTCATGCTGTCTCTCTCTCTCTCTGAAATAAATAAAACATTAAAAAAAAAAAAACTCTAACACAGACGCCCACTCTACGGCTGCAATACCTCGGAAGGCAAGAATATCCCAGAATAGAAAGTAGAAAGAGACATGAACTTGGGGGGGGGGGGG
>NW_027533334.1:4270121-4293896 GCF_008692635.1 Crocuta crocuta | reverse complement strand
ACGTGGACCTCATCGGTCAGTAGCTCACTGTGTACTCTGAATAAATTCCACGAATCTCTGGGCCTGTTTTCTCAACTCATTAATGAAAAGACCCATCTCTGGGACTTTTCTGGCACTTGGTGAGATCTCAGTGAGCAGGCATTTCCAGCCCTCCCGTCAGTCTCCACAGCAGATCCATGTTCTTGGTATCCTTTTGCTATTTCTCTGAAACCATGATTAAAGCAGGAATATAGCACTAACTCAAATTCACTAGAGAGAAAATCAAAATGTCACAAAAGTATCTTGAGCAGGGATGGTTTCAATTCACAGCGAATATTTGCATAGGGCCAGCTACTCTGCCCAGGAACCTTATCATCAATCTGGGAAACCACCACCAACATCCTAGGAATTCCTCTCCTCCGCCCTAGCCACCCCCACCCATTTTCATCAACTACATTATTTGGTGTCCCAAGACAATAATCAAAGATTTTAAGCCAATATACAAAGACTATTAAAGAATTAGCATTTTGAAAAGACAAAAAAAAATCAAACTTTTTTTTTTATGCCAAGTACCTTTTCGATATTGGATACACCACAACATTACACTGAACAAAATATTTGATTTTTTACAGGATGTGGCTATTTTAAAAAGAAAACTTATTTGGAGAAGAAAATATTGATGTTTTGAGGCCCCTTACGTTTTTGTTTAACTCAGCAATTTATTTGCAGCATCATACTGCCTGTCTAATCTTACTGCTTTTTCATGTACAGAATAAAGTCTACTTATTTCTACCATTTTTCATCCAAAACTATCATTCATAACTTCATTTGTCATAGACAACATTTCTCATGTAGAAGTGAAGCTAGAGTAGCACCCTCTTTTCCACTACCAAAACTTAATCTTGGTAAAGTTTTTATCTGAAGAAGAAAATATCCTGAGCTTCCTGTTCCAGTTAAAAGACTCCAGAAAGCCAGTTTGTTTTACAAACAGATGTTCCTCAAGCAATGCGGCAGTAGGCTGATCCCGATTACTCTGCAACTAGGTTTGCAAAAAGGACCCTTCCTTTCGAAGGGGAGACACAGAACAGCTCCATCATAAGTAAGCTGCATCAAAATAAGAGTGCATGGCTGTCATCAAATGCTGCCCTCGCAAATCTCAACAAACCATTCTTTACCACTACCAGACACAACTATATGTCCCCCACGTTTTACCTACGGCAGTTTCCTATTTGTCAAATTATCTGCCACCTCAATGCACACTTTATAATCTGAATAGAATCCACTTCTATTTCATCAAATGAAAACTCAAGATGATCTAAATATTCTTACTATTGTATACTGACATATTACAGGAATCAAAAATAAGACTGCTTGTTTACACCAGGAATGAAAGGAAAAAAAAAAAAAGGTAGCTTTGAAAAAGATACATTACTTGTAAATGTCTCAGACTAGCTGAAACAAAAGGAACGTTCAATAATGAATCAAAGTGCCCAAGACAAATGCAAAATAGGTTTTGGCATGCAGAGTCAACTGAGTAAGTGCGTCAAGATTCTTGGTATATATAAAGTAGGACTAATATAGAAAACATGGCCTACTTCTCTCCTGCCTGGTGCAATTTACTAACTCGCAAGTCAAGTTACACTAAAAGCACCATCAACTTTGTTCTATGAATGACAGTAGAGCTATCCTCACTACTAGTCTGGTTCCAAAATTTACCAAAAAATTTTTTGCTAAAATCTTGAAAAAGATCTCTAATGAAATAAAATCAGAGTAAGGACCACATAACAAAAGGTTAAAATAAATGACAAAACTTACTTCGGTATTTAAACGAACTGTGTGACAAGTCCAAATGGCTAATATCTTCAGAAAGGATTTCAAAAGTTGCACAAACGTGTTAACGCGATATAGCTGCAGCAAAGATTACACAAATCTGAACCCTATGCCCCAAACTGAGGGGCCACCTTGCCGGTGAGAAGCTGCCCGCCGCACATGAGGCGGTGAGATACTCGGAGACCAAGGCCAGTATCTTAGCAGCAAGTTAGGCCTCTTCCTCCCTCCGGGAAGCGCTTGACAAACAGGGCGTCACGCAACTTAAGTCACCCGGTCACTTAGCAAAAATCATACCCAACTTCTAAACTTGGATCCAGATGGCCTTTTACTCAGAAGAAACAGAAAGCAGCTTATACTATTGGGGAAGACGGAAGCTTAAAATGCCCCACTTTCTGGCCTTCCATAAATATTTAGCCCATCATCAGATCGGAGTCCTAAATTCTAAGACTGACTTTCATGGAGGCCTCCCCCAACCTTCTCCGGGTCTCTGTTTTGCAACAGTGAAGGAACTTTTCCTGCTTTATCTTAGTTCCCTGAGAGCCTGCAGCCCTGCAATTCAATATCCTAAACTGGCAGGGAACGGTGGAGGAGGCAAAGGTAGGAATCCACAGCCAAAATAGCCTTCTTAATAAAGACCAAAAAAAAAAAAAAAAAAAATATCCTAAGTCCTCCTCCACCCATAGCAACCCCATCCCAGAAATTTACAGCTTGTTAAGAAAGCAGCATTGCGAACTGCAAACGTAAGAGTTTTCCTTTGACTCTACGCACGGTTTTCAGCTGTCAAATTACAACTCAGGAAAACACTATCATTAGAATAAAAAAGGAAACAAAAAAGCTCGTACCATAGGGGCTGGGAGAAGGAGCTTACCAGACCCGTTTCGGAAGGAGAGCAAAGGGAATCCAATCCACTTCCCCACCCCCGCCTGAATTCATCCCCTTCCCGGGAGGGCAAACCTCACTGCAGGAGCTCGAATTTAATAATAATAACAATAATCATGGCGNGCTCGACGTTGTCGGGCCACGGCGCTGTAAGGCGCGTGCGGATTGGTCCGTTCGGCCCCGAGCCCAGCCCCCTGGGGGGTGGGATAGCTCCCGAGTGAGTGTTCCGGAGAGCACGTGTTAGGGAAGGAGGAGGCGGAGGGGAGCCCGCTGGGGCGGGGAAGAAGTCTGGGAGGGAGGCTAAGTGTGCCTCCCCGGGGAGACGGGAGGAAGAGGGGCTCCAGCGTTTCTCGCTCTGATTTCCCTCGGGCAGCTCTAATTATTCTGCGGACCTTTAGGGGCTTTTTGTTGTTGTTTCTCGTCCTTCATCTGCAGTTATATGTAAAGTGGAAGTGCAAAATCAGTTAAGGGGCAAGAAATACACAGCCTTTTATTGGAGAAGTAAGGTAGTTATGTAAGGACCTTTCCAGAAGGTCCTATCGTAGAATCAGAGAACTGACTTTGCAGCAACTTCTTTAATCACATTCGTCTCCCCAATGTCCCCAGCAACACCATCACATACCCGCACAAAAACAAAATGTGGAAATTTCCATTAATTTCCTGATTTAAACGATTCATGAGTTTAATGAAAAGTACATCTCTTCCACAAAGGTGTTCTTCAATTTATGATCAGTTGGATCATAACGGTAAAATCTTGAATGGATCTTTTTTTCTAGGGAACTCCTTTTTTCTAAGGAACCAGTTTATAACTTTCTTATCAAAGGCTTCCATAGCGCCTTCAAAAAATCAAGTATCCCTTTCCAGGCAAAGAATGAAAACATTAAGCTCCGTCTGCAGTTTGGGTAGATGTTCATTAAATCAGGGGTCCTGGGAAAAGTTCTTAATGTTAAATATCGCTAGTCTTCTGTTAATGCATTACATTTGCACACGGCTTTGCTTAGGAAGTTCTTTTGAGCAAAATACATGAACGTTTATTTCTAAATCAGGGTAGAGTAGGTACCCCCTTGAGACAGAGAATGGAACAGTTTTGTAGGTCACCAGCTTCAAAATTGGCCCAGATTAGTTTAGACTAAAAAGTGATTTCAAGGCTGGTATTTAGTCCTCACAGCAATGGGAAAGCAGGGTAGACCAATGGACACTGCTGGCTTTTGAGCTAGACAGAACTGGATTTGTGTCCTGTTTGTGCGACTTAACTATTTGACCTTGGTTACATCATTTAGCCTCTCATAATGTCTTTTTTCTCATTAGTAAAATATCCCATAGTAACAGATCTACATAGGGTTATGATGAGGTCTAGATAAGATAATGTTTGTCAAGTAGCTAGAGCAGTTCATAACACTTGGTAGGCTCAGCAAATGGAAGCTTTTATTATTCACAGTGTTCCACTATGTATGACTTTATATACTTATGTCTTTTAATATTCAACACACTATGGGGTAAATAATACATCCTCATTATACAGATGAGAACACTGAGGCACAAACAGTTAAGTGTTGAAGCTGAGACTTAAACCCAGGTCATCTAACTCTGATCACATTGCTCTTTCCACTATACCACAGCTGCCATCCAGTTAATAATTTAAAAGGAACAGATAATTCAAAGCCATAGGAAAAATGTGATATGATAAATGCAGTAAGAGTGCTATGGAAGTTAACGGAGGAAGTGATTCAAGCCAAGACAATTAAGAAAAGTCATTTAGGCTGAGCTTTCAAAATGTTCAGGACAAATAAAATATCTAGCTTAAACTCACTCATTTTATATTTGCCCCTGAACAAACTCCACACCACACCCATACATTGCTTCTTTCTTCCAAATCTTTCTTCATCTTTTCATTGTGCTTCTGCCCTGTTTCCTTGATTTACTCACCCCTAGTTTCCTAGTTCTGAGACTTACTCTCCTGGGTGAAGGCCGGTCTTCTCACTCATTCAGACTGCACATTTGAGGGGGTGCCTGGGTGGCTCAGTTGGTTGAGCATCCAACTTTTTGGCTCAGGTCATGATCTCGCAATCCATGGGTTCAAGACCCACATCGGGCTCTGGGCTGACAGCTCGGAGCCTGCAGCCTGCTTCAAACTGCACATTTGGTCTTTGATGACCATCTTGGTATTGCAAACTTTTTGTTATCCCAGGCTGGCACGTTAGGGAAAATTTTTCCTCTTCCAGAGACCCAGCACTTTGGTGGGCCACACTTTGCACAGAGAAAAACAAGAATAAAGGCATGGAGTTTTGCAAGCCTATCACATAGGGGAGGAGAGAATACAGATAGAGAATGGCGATAAGCAGAGTTCAAGCAGAAGCACTTTGAAGTATCCAAGTGCAATACAAGCCTAGAAAAGAAGACCAGGGGGAGGGAGGGTTCTTTTCTAATAATTTGGACTAATTCTCCTTTTTAAATCAAACGATGGAGAAATGAGACAGGAAAGGGAGAAACCTCAATGAAAGATGGTCTGATGCATGTTTTACTGCTGTGGGCTACTGGAATGTGATCCCACTGGGGACAGTCTGAGATACTGTGGGGGAATACATCTCAGAATTATCTCACTGAGTGGGGAGGAGGTAGAAGTATTTATCCATCAACTCCATACCTCAGTGGTTGAGGATTGTTCCTAGGGTAACTGCCCTCACTTGACGCTTGCCCCCACTTGTGGACAAAGCATAATCCTAAGGCCAAAGAATGAAAGAAAAATAAAGACATTCCCAAAAAAAAGGAGAGAGAAAGAAAGAAAAAGAAATGTGAGAAAGTTTTGGTAGTCAATCCATATTAAAGGGTATTGTTTAAGCAAAAGGAAAATGATTCCCCAGTGTAAGCTCAGAGAGGCATACAAGTATGAAAAAGTATGAACAGAAAATATGTAAGTATATGAATGTTGGCTGAGTAAAACAATCCAAAACATTGATACCAAACGCTGGCAAAAATGCAGAGCAACAAGAATGGGAATGCAAAATAGTACAACCATTTTAGAAGACAGTTTGGTGGTTTTGTACAAAACTAACATACTCTTAACATATGATCCAGTAATCATACTCAGATACCTTGGTATTTACTCACAGGACTTGAAATTTTATGTCCAAACAGAAATCTGCATACAGGTGTTTATAGAAGCTTTATTCATAACTGCCAAAGCTTGTAAGCAACCAAGATATCTTTTAGTAGGTGAATGCATAGTAAACTGGTATATATCTGCACAATGGGATATTATTCAGCACTAAAAAGAAATGAGTTATCAAGCATGAAAAGATATGGATGAATATTAAATGCATATTACTAAGTGAAAGAAGCCAGTTTGAGGGGCGCCTGGGTGGCTTAGTCGGTTAAGCGTCCGACTTTCGCTTAGGTCATGATCTCACGGTTCGTGGGTTCGAGCCCCGCGTCGGGCTCTGTGCTGACTGCCAGCTCAGAGCCTGGAGCCTGTTTCAGAGTCTGTGACTCCCTCTCTCTCTGACCCTCCCCTGCTCGCGCTCTCTCTCTCTCTAGAAATAAATTTAAAAAAACCTTAAAAAAAAAAAAAAAAGAAAGAAAGAAGCCAGTTTGAAAGGTGACATACTCCATGATTCCAACTATATGACACTCTGGAAAAAGCAAAACTGTGGAGACAGTAAAAAGATTAGTGGTTGCCAAGGTTAGTAGAGAGAGGGATGGGCAGGTGGAACACAAAGGATTTTTAAGGTAGTAAAATGATTCTGTATGATACTCTAATGGTGGATACATTTCATTTTAAATTTGTCTAAACCGATAGAATGTACAACACCTAGAGTGAAACCTAATGCACTCTATGAACTCTGGGTGACAATAATATGTCAATGTAGATTTATCAGTTTTAACAAATAGGGGATGTTGATAACTGACAAAGCTATACATGTACAGAGGCAGGGAGTACATGGGAAATTCTGTACCTTCCTCTCAATTTTGCTGTGAACCTAAAACTGCTCTAAGAAATAAAGTCTATTAAAAATCTTAAACAAATATCAGCAAAACCAATTCAACAGGATATAGCAAGGACAGTAGATGATAAACAAGTTGGATAATTTAACATGGAAATCAAAAAATGTAATTCACCATATTAATGGAAAGGAGAAAAATCATTAAATCATTTCAATAGAGATAGAAAGAGAATGCTAAAATTCGATAACTATTCATGAAGAAAATTCCTTAGTAAACTATGAATAGAAGATGTCCTTAGTTTTATAAAGAGTATTTCTAAACACCTTACAAGAAAACATTTGCCATGGTGAAATGTTGAGAGCTTTCCCCCTAAAAATTGGAAACAAGAATGTCTATTCTCAGGGGTGGGGGACAGGGGAAAGTGGGTGATGGGCATGGAGGAAGGCACGACATTTGTTGGGAGGAGCACTGGGTGTTGTATGGAAACCAATTTGACAATAAATTATATTAAAGAAAAAAAAAGATGTCTGTTCTCACCACTCCTTTTTAACATTGCACTAGGATTCCAGCTAGTGCGATAAGAGAAGAAAAAGGATTTTAAAGTATAGGGATTAATCTTCCAAGGCAGCTGCCAAAGTTAACGGAGGAACAGGCCTGGTAATCCATGGTTGACACCTACAGGATCACCTGGAGGCCAGAATGACCAGGGAGGTCGTGCTGGACTGGAAAGCGGTGGACATGCACTGTAAGAACATTATCATTTCTGGCAACTTCTACAGAATTAAGTGGAGGTACCAGGCTTTGGACTTCTTCCACAAGCACATAGACACCAACCCACCCTATCGTCCCTACCACTTCTGGACCTCCAAGCACATCTTCAGGTAGACTGTACAATGCATGCTGCCCCACGAGATCAAGCATTTCAGGCTACTTTATACCACTTTGAGATGTCTGACAAGGAAAAGCAATTAATTATTTCTCCTTAAGTCTGTGTGTCTGAAGCCCACACATAAGTTTGTCTACTTGAGGCACCCGACTTACAAGGTTGGTCAGAAGTCCCAGACATTGTCAGCCACTCTGGAGAAGAAGAGGAACAATAAGGCCAAGATTCGCCACAGGAGGAGTAGCTCACACGGGCCAAGGGCAACACAGAGAAGAAAACCACCAAATAAACAGAGGTCCTCAAGACTCACAGACTTCTGATCTGAGCCCAGGAAAAATTGTTATATATCAATTTTTACATATATATCAAATTATATATNTGGTTTTGGAAAGTAAGGTATAAAAGCATCATTATTTTCACAGGACATATTTTAATATATAAAAAATTAGAATAAGCAGAATAACCAGAAGTCAGGTTAATGTCCAACAAAAATTGAACTGTTTTTCTATACCAAAAAAACCAAAAAGAATTAGAAAATGAAAAATTTTAAATACATTTAAGATAATATAAAAACTATAAAATATCTAACATCTAAGAACAAATTTAAAAAGATATGTGTAAAAAACCGCTACACAGAAACTATAAAATACTTTTTTTTAATGTTTATTTTTGAGAGAGAGAGAGACAGCGTGAGCAGGGGAGGATCATAGAGAGAGGGTGACACAGAATCTGAAGCAAGCTCCAGGCTCTGAGCTGTCAGCACAGACCCTGATGCGGGGCTCGAACCCACAAACCATGAGATCATGACCTGAGCCAAAGTTGGATGCTTAACCAACTGAGCCACCCAGGCGCCCCTAAAATACTTTTGAAAGAAATCAAAGATGGTCTAAATAAACGGAGGAATATACCATGTTCATGGGCTAGTACAACTAATATGGTGAAGTTGTAAATCCTCCCTAATCTATAGTTTTAGCATCATTTCAGGCAAAATTCTGACACTTTTTTCTCCACCCCAGTGGAACTTCACAACTTGTTTTTCAAACTTACATGGAAATGTAAGGAGAAACAAAGAGATCAGTGAAATAATAAACAGCACAGACATTGACCAAAGGTTAATAAACCTATGGGTTTAACACCATAGGCACTTTAGGGAAGTTTGGAAAGAAGGGTGTGCAGTAAGTTGTGCTGGGATAATTGGATATCATTATTTTTTAAAAATTAAACTTCACCCTCTATGCACATCATACACAAAAATCCAGATAGACTGTAGATCTGCATGTAAAAGGCAAATAATAAAATCTCTAAGAATATAAAAGGATATGTATGACTTTAGGATAGGGGAAGTTTTCCTAAACTAGACATATAAGCTCTAATCATAAAAAAAAAAGGTCATTATGTTAGGCTATATTATAATTAAGAATTTCTGTTTATCAAAAAGACAACATTAAGAAATTGAAAAAATAAGCCCCAGAATGAAAGAAGATATTTGCAATACATATTACTGACAGAGGACTCATATCGAGAATATATTTTTAAATTCCTAGAAATTACATAGTAAAGTAAAATAGAACCAAAAAAAAATTTAATTGGCAAATGACCAGAATAGGCACTCCTCCAAAGAAATACAAACAATGCTCATTTATTCAAATGAGCAATAAACATATGAAAAGGTGCTCAACCTCATTAGTCATCAGGGAAAACAAATTGAAACACAATGAGATACTACTAAACACCCTCCTTGATGACTGTAATCAAGTAGACAATAAAAAGTGTTGGTGATGGCAGGGTGTTGTGTGGGGGGATGGGCTAAATGGGAGAGGGGTATTAAGGAGGACACTTGGTGGAATGAGCACTGGGTGTTATATGTAAGCAATGAATTACTATATTCTATTCCTGAAATCATTATTACACTATGTTAACTAACTTGGATTTAAATTAAAAATAAATACACTGTTCATGGCAATAAAAAAAAAAGTGTTAGCAGAGAGTGTGGAAGAAGGACTCTATTCACAGCTTTTGTACTTTAAAGGACACCGCCAAGAAAGTAGAAAATCCAATCATGGAATGGGAGATAGTGTTTACAAATCATATATCTGCTATGAGACTAGCATTTAGAATATATAAAAAGTTCTTACAACTCAACAACAAAAAGACAAAAATCCAATTTACAAAAGGATAAAGGGGAAAGAAAAGGCTGATAATGAGCTACAGTTTATGAAAAATTAATGAGAAAGGATAAAGCACAGGTTTGTGAAGAGGTAGAAATGGTTAACGAGTAGCAGAGAAAAGGCAGTGTTTTACTCCTCATTACTCCATCAAAGAGCTCAGTCTGAAAACTATAGGAAAATAAAGATTTTGAAGGTGGAGACGCCAGGGTGGCTCAGTCTGTTAATTGTCCGACTTTTGCTCAGGTCATGGTCTCACGGCTAGTGAGTTCAAGCCCTGCATTGGGCTCTATGCTGGCAGTGCAGAGCCTGGAGCCTCCTTTGGATTCTGTGTCCCACCCTCTGTCCCTCCCCTGTTTATGCTCTGTCTCTGTCTCTCAACAATAAATAAATGTTAAAAAAAAAAAGAGACAGAGAGAGAGATTTTGAAGATGAACGGTTAAAGCGCAGATTAGGAGTGAAAACTATCAAAGAAGGGGCGGCACCTGGGTGGCTCATTCGGTTAAGCGTCTCTTGATTTTTGGNCTCTCCCCCCTCTTTCTCTCTAAAAGATAAAAATCTAAAGATCCATAAGATAAAAATAAAAATAAAAAGAGTATCAGAGAGCACTGAGTTGTCTTAAATGAAGCCAAGCCTCTGGACCCAGGTAAACCACACACCATACTGCCAAATAAAAATTTTTAAGTCTTGAGGAAAAAAATAGGCAAAGGATGTGAGTAATGTTTTTCCAAAGAATATATACAAATAGCCAATAAGCACATGAAAAGATGCTGGACATCTTTAGTCATTAGAGAGATGCAAACCAAACCCTCACTGAGATAGCACCTCTCTTCTACTGGGTTGATGAAAACAAAAAAGACAATAGTGAACATTGGAGAGGATGTGAAGAAATGGAAACCCTCATACATTGTTGATGGGATTGTAAAATGGAACAGCCACTTCAGAAAACAGTTCGACAGCTTTGACAGTTACTCAAAAAGTCAGAGTTATCATAAGACTACTCCTAGGTATGTACCCAAACTTAGGTCCTCATAAAACCTTGTACACAAATGTTCACAGTACCATTATTCCTAATAGAGAAAAAGTGGAAACCACCCAAATGTCTCTCAATTGATAAATGGATAAATGTGGTATATCAATACAATACAATATTATTTGCTATAAAAAGGAGTGAAACACTAATACACGCCACAGCTTGAATGAACCTTGAAACCACTGTGAGAAGCAATAGAAGCCAGAAGACACAAAAGACCAAATATTGCACATTTCTTTTCACATGACGTGTCCAGAAGAGGCAAATCCATAAAGACAGAAAATAGACTAGTGGTTGCCAGGGCCTTGGGGGGAGGAGTAAGTAGAAAGTGACAGCTAATGGACATGGCGTTACTGGTGGGGGGAAGGCGGGTGTTAATGAAAATGTTCTGGAATTTTTTTTTTAATGTTTTTATTTATTTCTGAGAGAGAGAGACAGTGTGAGCAGGGGAGGGTCAGAAAGAGAGGGAGACATAGAATCTGAAACAGGCTCCAGGCTCTGAGCTGTTAGCACAGAGCCCAACGCAGGGCTCAAACCCACAAACCGTGAGATCATGACCTGAGCAGAGGTCGGATTCTTCACTGACTGAGCCATCCAGGCACCCTGAAAATGTTCTGGAATTAGATTGGTGCTGGTTGCACAACTCCATAAAATAGTAAAAACCACTGAATTTACACTTTAAAATGGTCAACTTTATGATATATTAATTACACCTTAACCTTCTCATTGCATTTTTAAAAAGTCTCTATCATTCATGCAAAGGCTGATTTACTGAGTGCCTATTATATGCCAAGCACTAAGTATTGTGGGTAGATGCAATGGGATAGGAAAGGCTCTTGGGTGTTGGGGGGGAGGGGGCTTATAATCCTACAGAGAGGGGTGAGAGAATGGGGTTACAGAAATGCCAAGAGATAAGTCACTTGCCCAAAGTCACATAGTTAGTAAGTAGGGAAGTCATTAAGGAAAGCAAGGTAAAGTCCAATAGGACATTAGTGGTCTTTTTGAACCTAGTACCCTTATTTCACAGAGGAATCTAAGGCTCAGAATAGTTACACTGCCCAGTGACAGGTGGATTATTACACACTGTCACAAATATAAAGCATCTCAAGTTTGGGAGCCCAAGGAGACCCTAAAAAAACTCTTTTTTGAATTAAAAACATTTTTAAAATTTTTTAAAAATGTTTATTCATTTAAAAAAATTTTTTTATGTTTTATTATTTCTGAGAGAGAGAGAAAGAGACAGCATGAACAAGGGAAGGTCAGAGAGAGAGGGAGACACAGAATCCGAAATAGGCTCCAGGCTCTGAGCTGGCTGTCAGAGCCCGCCACAGGGCTCGAACCCACGAACCATGAGATCATGACCTGAGCCGAAGTCGGACGCTCAACCGACTGAGCCACCCAGGCACCCCAAAATGTTTGTTCGTTTTGAGAGAGAGCGTGAGCAGGGGAGGGCCAGAGAGAGGGGGGCACAGAGGATCCAAAGCAGGCTCTGTGCGGACAGCAGAGAGCCTGATGTGGGGCTCGAACACACAAACCATGAGATCATGACCTGAGCCGAAGTTGGATGCTCAACCAACTGAACCACCCAGGTGCCCTGACCCTAAAAAACTCTCAGGGTCCATCCAGGTAAGACCTCTTTTGGATAACTGAACGGGGCTTGGCAGCTTAAGTTGCCCTCAGAAATGGCAAAGCCCTTCAATATGCAGTCAACAACTGACCATTGCTGTTTGCTGCGTGCTAGCCATCGTGTCATGCGTCGGGAACCTGGCAGTGACAGGCTGCAAGTAAGACAGATGCGGCCCTCTCCCCATGACGTCATGGGGTCTGGCAGCTCCCAAGTGCAGGTTGACACCTGTTTCAGTGACTATCTAAGAGTCAGCTTCGCAGGCAAAAATATCTATTTTCTTTGAACCCCTCCTAGTTATCATTGGTCTGGAGTAGGCCTTGGCATCTGTATTTTTAATACTTTCTGAAGGCCACTTTCATGAGCAGCCAGCTTTGGGAACTTAGTGTACCCCACAACTTAGCTCTTGGAGTTCAGGAAGACCTGGAAAGACTCACCCAATCCCAAGGCTGGATAAAATTTGTTTAATGTCCAAACCCTGGAGCATTTATTTGTTCATTAAGCAAATATTGAACACGTATAGTTGCTAGGAGCTAGGGATACGGTGAAGATAAGACACTACCTTTCTTACTCTCATGGGGCTTACATTTGATGGGAGTAGGCAGGGGGAGGGAGGGAGGGCAGAGGGAAAGCCAAGAAAGAAAGAAACAAGGTAATTTAAACTCTGATAATGGGAAGCTGTACAAAGTGAGACCAAGTGAGTGAGTGAGAAGAGAATACATTAGGCTGAACCATATAAAATTGTCAATATTTGACCATTTTTGATCTACAGAAACAACTGTGGGTGGTTCAGCTTTATAAATGGGCATTAGAGAGCAGTTGAGTCCTTTCTTACCGGAAAAAAACAAAAGGGAAGGTGGTCTTATAAGATAGATATGATTTGACCACAAGAATGACATATAAAAGCCTGGAGGAAGAGTTTTGTTAGAGGAGTCTCTGAGGAGAAATTGTGGAAAGAAGGGACATTCATTCTGGAGAAGTATGGAACGCTGGGTAGAAGCAGCACAGAGGTAAAAGAAGTGTGACGCACAATCACTATTCTTAACAAAGTTATTTACACTTTGATTAAAGACACAGTCAATAGGAGGGGTGCCTGGTGGGGGCGGGGAGGCTCAGTCAGTTGAGTGCCCAATTTCCAATTGAGTGTCTTGGTTTTGGCTCAGGTCATGATCTCACAGTTCATGGGTTCGAACCCCACATGGGCTCTGCGCTGGCACAGAGTCTGCTTGGGATTCTCTCTCTCTCCCTTTTTCTCAAAATAAATAAACTTTAAAAAAAAGACACAGTCAATAAAAACCACGAATAAAAAACCAAATACTCACTTCCACACAACAACTCATGCTATACCCATTGTCACAAACTTCCTGTCAAAAACTGCTTATCCTCAGTCCCTGGCCCAAATGCCATTCTCCATGTTGCATCCCTCACCTCCACTGTCCAGTGAGACTGCTTCCTCCACTGAACCTCCAAGGTTCACCCTTCACACTTCTCTGACTCGCCATCTACTGTACTGATTACATATAGGCTTCGCTCCCTTCTGTATGCAGTGAGCTCACTCATGGAAATGACTATGTCATAGCCACCTGGGCTTTTCCACCAGTGAGAAACTGTCACCAGTACTGGCTCAATAGGCCAAAATGAAGGCATGAATGAATGACGATGACCATCTCCAAGTTTTGTTTTGTACTTAAGTTTATGAAAGTATTCAGGGGGCGTCTGGGTGGCTTAGTCGGTTAGGCATCTGACTTTCGCTCAGGTCATGATCTCACGGTTCGTGGGTTCGAGCCCCGCGTCGGGCTCTGTGCTGGCTGCCAGCTCAGAGCCTGGAGCCTGTTTCAGAGTCTGTGTGTCTCTCTCTCTCTGGCCCTCCCCTGCTCACGCTCTCTCTCTCTCCTAGAAATAAATAAAAATATTTAAAAAAAAAAAGTATTCAGTAAATTGTCCCAAGTAACTAATGCAGGGATTAAAGTACAGTTTAGGTCTGGGGTAAGCTACCTGTCCCTTTCCCATGGACCCTTTAAGCTCCATCTCACAAGATTAACCTTTCAGGCTTAGGGGTCAGCCCATTTGCTCAACATGATTAAACTCCTTGACGGTGTCTTCCCCCCAAGTCAGGAAGAGGCCATCTGGCTGGATATATTCAGGTCACAAAATCTCTGGCGTTGGCTTTGGCCTGCCCCATCTTTCTATCTACAGAAAACTCCCATCTACTGACCCAACAGGTCTTCATCCTGGCAGCCTGTGAATCCTCTTTTCTGTCTGCTTGCTTTGTGTGTACTTGGAAATCACTTGGTTCCCACCCATTTACCTTGTCTTTTGAGGAAATAAGCCCTTCGGCCTGTCCTCATATGCGCCATTTTCCAGCCACTGAAGTCGCTACCAAGGCTCTCTACTGGACCCAGCCTCGTCAAGTCTATAGGATTCAGGAGCCGGTTATTCCAGTCTGTGAATTATCCCACCCATTTGCTTTTCTTCCTCTCCACTTATGCTATTTGTGTGTGAGGAAATTTTACTGCATGGTAACATCCCCCTCCGTGTCTGGGAAGAATACTAATACTTCCATTTGTTTAGTGCTCTGCAGTCTACAGAACGACATTACATATACAAACTTACTTTAGCCTCCTAACAGTCTTGTGGAATAGATTTCATTATTCTCCTTTCCCAGCTCAGCAATGATAAATGACTTGTCTGTGATCACGCAGCTAGAAAGTACAACAATTGGGTCTTGAACCCAGCTTCTGATTCTCTGTCCAGTGTCGTTACTCTTAAGCCTATCAGGGAATGCAGGTTTCCCATTTTGCTATCCATTAGAAAGGATGAAAAGAGCTGGATGGGAGAGTGGTTTCCTGATACCATGAGTAGGAATTACCCTCATATTTAATTCTCTCTGCCAGGCTGCCCCGAGCTTCCACTCAGGCAGCAAGGTGGTGGCATCCACCCTTGAGGGGTCCACCGCTTCAACAACCACACAGTCTTGGCCCCAGACAGGTACCCTTTCTGAGAAGTACACATTTTCACATTTATTGTCATTCTGGAGTAGTAACATGTGCACTCTATTGACACCCTGTCCGCCGGGTCACAGGATACTAATCACCCAAACAAACAAACCAAAATCAATGTTTACACTGGGCTTTACGACTTTGAAAGCATTTCACGACAACCCTCTGAGTCTCATATGGAAGAAACATGACATTATTTTAAAAAAAATTTTTTTTAATGTTTTATTTATTTCTGAGAGAGAGAGGCAGTGTGAGCAGGGGAGGGTTAGATAGAGAGGGAGACACAGAATCTGAAGCAGGCTCCAGGCTCTGAGCTGACTGTCTGCACAGAACCCGACACAGGGCTCGAACCCATGAACCATGAGCTCATGACCTGAGCCGAATTCGGATGCTTAACCCACTGAGCCACCCAGGTGCCCCAGGAAATGACAATATTAATATCCCCACTTTAGAGATGTGAAGAATAAGTCTCAGAGAGCAACTCTGTGCAACTTTCCATGGTCACACAATTGAGAACTGTGTGAAGGAGGCAAGTATCTTCTGAGTCTAAATCTTCTGTTCTTTCCAGAGAGACTAGTTATCCACAATATCCATATATAATGATAATATTTAACAGGTGTATAGGGCTTTAAAGTTTTATTTTCACACATATTAGTTCACTTAACCTTCAACATCCCCTGTGGGTAGACACTGTTATTAATTCTCCCAAGATTGCTTTTAAATTCCCAGCTATATCATTACTACACCCTTTCACCTTAGAGTCATAAATGTAACTCTCTCTTTTTTATTTATTTATTTATTTATTTATTTCTAGGAGAGAGAGAGAGAGAGAGAGACAGCGTGAGCAGGGGGAGGGTCAGAGAGAGAGGGAGATACAGACTCTGAAATTGGCTCCAGGCTCTGAGCTGGCAGTCAGCACAGAGCCCGACGCGGGGCTCGAACCCACGAACCGCGAGATCATGACCTAAGCGAAAGTCGGACGCTTAACCGACTAAGCCACCCAGGCGCCCCTAAATGTAACTCTCAAGAACATTCATTTATTTATTCAACAGATGTTTTTGAGCACCTATGCGTGAGTATAGGTGTTTTTATAGGTAGGTGTTTTTGAGCACCTATGGTTACTGCGGGCAGAGCCTATGTTTTCTGCACTCCTGATTCTCCTGGCACACTCTTACCAGAATTGGGGCATCATATTTGTGATTATCTGAGAAATGACAGAGGCAGAAAGACCAACTTGTATTTTGGGTTTTTTTGTTTTCTAATTTTTCTAATGTTTATTTTTGAGAGAGGGAGAGAGACAGACAGACAGACAGATAGAGTGTGAGCAGGGGAGGGCAGAGAGAGAGGGAGACACAGAATCCAAAGCAGGCTCAGGTTCTGAGCTGTCAGCACAGAGCCCGAAGTGGGGCTCAAACCCACGAACTGTGAGATCATGACCTGAGCTGAAGTCAGATGCTCAACCACGAGCTACCAGGTGCCCCTCAACCTCGTATTTTGTAAACAGAAATAGGGTGACTAGTTTTATAGAAGGGAAGTGACCCGCCATAGGGCAAGAGAAGCAGCCTCACAAATGGCACCAGACGCTTCAATTAGTGGCCGTTTCCACAGACTAGAAAATAGATTATATAGTGCAGCCTTAAAAGAAACATTAGCCTAGCCTTGGTCTACAGGCCCTGTTCACGTACAAAGATAGCAATCATTATGAGTAATGTCATCATCCTATGCTGAGAATAATATTACAGGCTATGGTTATTGAATCAACAAATGATTAAAGGTTGGCTCTGGAGCCCTCTCTTGCCCGAGTTCAAATGCTCATGGCCCCATGCATAGGAAAATGAGTGGTAGATGGTTTCAATGACTAAGAGAGGAAGAGGCCAAGGCCACATGCTATCTTTTCTTCACTTCTTCCTTCTCCTCTTTTTTACTCTTTTTCTATAGCTACCCAAAGAAGAAAGGTCAGTGATTACATGGAGACAAAAGAGATTAAATTGGAGAGGCTGTACCATACCTGGTGGCCCGGGGAGACTGGATTCCACTGGGGAAATGACAAGGTTGGCAGAGCTCTAGATTTGCCCTAATATTTTAATCCATATGAGGGTGACTCACCACTGGTCCTATTGTTCAGTGCCATTCTGACTGCTACCAAGATGCTGAAACAGCCTGGATACGGGGTTGATTCTTGTCACCTTTCCCTGAAAAGTGTAGCTGGNAGGGCTTCCAGCCCCTGAAGACAGTCTCCAAAAGTGGCACCACTTCACAATTATTTAGGTGCTATTTTGACATGAAAAGTCATCAGAAGCAGTGAAAAGGCAACACTATAAAAATGAAAGGAAGGTAGTCAAACAGCGCTAATGCTTTATGTGTTTGCCCTGTACCCGCGCTACCCTACATGCCCTCCGACCGATGGTGCAGGCCCTCCGCACCCCTGCTGGACAGTCTGTCTCTCTCCAGCCCCTCCACACCCCTCACAGTGCTCTTGTCCTAGGAGGCTGACTTCCATGTTGACTTCTGCATCAGTGCAGGCCCTCTGGCCTCTACTTGTCTTAGGTCAGTGGTGGCACTAAGAGAACTCAAAGCATTGGAGGACAGAGAATGATGGCTTTTTTCCCCCCCCCCCCCCCNCTGTATTCCCCCCCCCCCCCCCCCCCCTCCCTCCCTATAGGTCAAGGTTTCAGAGAGCTAGCCTTGCTGAAAGAAGGGCACAGCTGTCTCCTACACCTATGGCTTCCCCCAGGCACCAATATGGCTCCCTTCCCTTTCTTCAGACTGGACTGAGGATCTGGAGGTTACTCTCCTCCAAAGGCTTCACGAACACTTGTTGCTTTTTTGACATAGTCCCTTCATTAAATTTTATTATATCTCGCCTTTTAAGAGTGCCATCGAATTGAGGCAGACCCCTAACCACTATACCATCCCAAAGCTTGCTCCACCTCAGGTTTCAACCTGTTTACTTTCCAGCCCCTTCACAGAAATCCTCTTGCATTTCCCTCCTCCTTCCCTCACTTTACACATCCAAAGCTCCTAATCTTTCTCCTTGCCAGTTCCTTCGGTGTTCATCTACATCATTCCAATCAATCTGCATGAAAGTAATACACCCTAAGGCAATGCTTCTTGACCAAAACCAAAAAAAAAGAAAGAAAGAAAGAAAGAAATCCTCTCTAGAAAACAAGATTATCAGGCTGTTACAGTGAATTTCATCCTAAATATATGTAAAGTGAATCAAAACAGTGTGTCAAAGAGCAGTTTGGTAAATGAGTCTCTCCCGCCCATTTTGATATGCCCCATAAAAGGGGCTGCCCCCCCCAACTCTTGGGAATCTCAAAAATGTGGATGAGATTAACCTTAATAGGCATCCTTTGAATTAAAAAAAATATATATTTTTTTGGTCCATTCTAAATGAATCTGCAAAAACTAGAATAAAATGAGAAGACCTGAGCTCTTTTCCCTGGAATCTACTCTCTGGGTGGTTTCCTGTGCTCTGTAGTGAACTATAGCTACAATAAAATAATTTATCCAGGAGACTGTGGTGGGATTTATTGGGTAAGAAGAATGCTAAACCAACTTTGGAACTCCTGTCCACATTTTAGATGCAGGAGTCTTTATCTGGTCTGAGAGATTCAATGGAGGAAGAGAAAGAACAAGGGAATGCAGAGGAACCTCATGGACTTCCATTTCCAGAACTTTTGGGGCTTAAAGAACCTAAAATCCTTCCCTCCACAAACTCCTTTAAATGCTAGATAAAACACAGCAACCATCCCTTTAAGTGTGAAACTGAGCCCCTATGAAAGCAAGCAAGATCCAAAGGTCCAAATGAAAGATGGAACCTAAGACGAGAGGGAGAAGGGCCAGGGTTGCTACATCAGCAGTTTGGATGGGGGTGTTTGCCCCCTCCCAGGTAATGAGGACATTTGGGGTTTTGTGGCCACAAGGGGACAGTAGAGTAGGCAGAGAGTTGGAACTGAGAACTGGCCTGTAGCTACACCCCTGGAAGGGTTATGTCCTTGGGGAAGGGAAGAATTAAACTACCCATCCACCAGCATGGAGAGATAACAAGGAAGTATGTCTGTTTCAGCCCAGCCTCTGGGTGGAGAAAAAAGAGTTAGAGCTGGTTATTTCTAGTCGTGACTTACCCTCACATGAGTTCGGGGCTCCCATGTATTCCGCTTCTATGATTTGCAAATCTTCAAGTTAAGATACTAACATAGGAATGTGGTTCTAGGCCAAGGATTCTTCTAGCCCTCCAGCAGAAGCAAACGCACACACACACATACACACACACACACACACACACACACACACACACACCTCTGAAAAGCGTACCTTCAACCCAGGTTGCTCAGGGACCGTTCTGGTAAAAGCTTGCTGAAGATGAGATTACAATAGAAAATTCAATATTCACACTAAGTCCCAAGCAGAATAAATAACAATTAAAGTCACACCTCCTTGATATTTTGCAGGAAATTTCGCAACACCAAAGAGTGAGATAGAGAGAACAGGTTACCCACATAAGAGCTACACTTAGGCTGACAGCACAAGCAACAATGGAAACTACAAACTAATGGAATAATATTTTCAAAGTGCTGAGAGAAAATAGCTGTCAGCCTCGCTTACCTGTCGTGGTAGAAAAACAGTGAAAGATAGACATTTTCAGACCTCTGTGAGAGCTCCCCGCCAATAGAACCTTACTGACGGGACTATAAAAAAGTATGTTTAGAGGAAGTTGAATGTCCCTGTACAGTCCTAGTCTGGTTTGAGAGAGGCCAAACATGTGGCAACATGGGTTAACTCAAAACTTTGCCAAATTACACATGCATAGTTGAAGATTTAAGGGTAACCAGGAAAATAACAGAAATGGAATGAATGACTCCTAAATCAGAAGAGAAGAAAATGGATGGTGTTCTTAGACAGAGGAAAGGCAATTGCACTGGGGAAGATCTGGAAGGAATTGCCTACCCACCCTGGCTACTGCTCCCAGAGATGTCCAGGCGAAGATGAGAGGAAACAATGCATCCAGAGTGGGTCTTCAAAGAGACCAAGGCCATGGAATTCCAGGGAGGCTGAAAGGCCTGAATCCAGACACAGATATTTGAGCCTAGAGGTTAAAGGTCACACGAGTGAATATTTAGTGGCCAAGCTGTCCCAGACAGTTGTTTCTTTAAGATGTTTACATACTCGATGCTTGAATTATATGTGCTCTATGTTGTTTTCTGTTATTGATGAAACTTCTTAAAATAGCATTTATTTCTGATGTTAAAATAATATACATTTAAAATTCAGAGAGTAGGGCACCTGGGTGGCTCAGTCAGTTAATCTGACTTTGATTCAGATGATGGCCTCGTGGTTCATGAGTTTGAGCCCCGCATCAGGCTCTGTGCTGACAGCTTGAGGCCTGGAGCCTGCTTCAGATTCTGTGTCTCCCTCTCTCTTTGCCCCTCCCCTGCTTACTCTCTGTTTCTCAAAAATAAAACACTTTTAAAAGTTAAAAAAAAATAGGGGCGCCTGGGTGGCTCAGTCGGTTGGGTGTCCGACTTCGGCTCAGGTCATGATCTCACTGTTCATGGGTTCGAGCCCCACGTCGGGCTGTGTGCTGACAGCCAGCTCAGAGCCTGGAGGCTGTTTCAGATTCTGTGTCTCCCTCTCTCTCTGACCCTCCCCTGCTCATGCTGTCTCTCTCTCTCTCAGAAATAAATAAAACATTAAAAAAAAAAAGTTAAAAAAAATAAAATTCAGAGAGTACAGGGAAGAATTCAAATCCTTAATGCAATTATATGGGTAGAGCATGTCTACTGTATTTTGAGTTTTACACCAACTCAGCAATAGTCCTGAAAACCTCTCCCTCTGGAACTTCTATTCAAGTGCACAGAGAGAAGAGATTCCTCTTCTAACTCTACATTATCTTGGGGGTTCCACTCCTTTCTCTTCTACTGTGAGTAGAAATGCAGAAAACAGGATCAGAACTCAGAGAAAGAGCATGGAGTCATTTCAGTAAAACTGAGTATTCTGAAGTGGAAATCGAATCACCACAGTTGAGAAGCCTTTTCATGTTTAAAACCCCAAGGGAGGTTAGATAAAACGTTGTCTTATTCATACAGTCTTCCATTAGTGTGTTTTGTTACATATATCTGTTTCATCCTTGATTGTCCTCCATTATTGTTAAACAACTGTTCTATGCTAGGTCATCTGCAGTCTGTTTATCACTTGATTTATTTATCTTTCTTATTACACATATTGCTAATAATACACTAATTTCTATAAGCCTCGATCTCTTCCTTCTGTTATGGAGATGATTGTATCTATTGCACTGAGTTATTGAGATACAAATAAACTCATTTTATGTCTATTAACTGGCACTAAATAGGTGCTCAGTTAATATTAATGTCATCCATATTCTGGTAATCTAGAGATGGTCTGCATGCTGAATCCAGACGGTATATGAGTTTTATTTGTCTTCTAAAGTTTTGTTTTTAATTGAATTGTTCACTGAATTAAATATAAAGAGAAGTCATGGGGCGTCTGGGTGGCTCAGTGGGTTAAGCATCCAACTTCTGCTCAGGTCATGATCTCACGGTTTGTGAGTTTGAGCCCTGCGACGGCTCTGTGTCAACAGCTCAGAGCCTGGAGCCTACTTCAGATTCTGCATCTCCTCTCTCTGCCCCTCCTCCACTCACACTCTGCTTCTCTTTCTCTCTCAAAAGTAAATAAACATTAAAAAAAAATTTTTTAAAGAGATATCACAATAAAATCCAGATATCCAAAATCACTTAAATTTTTGAAGATCCCTCTCACCCAGATTCCCACATACCAGCAATTGCCCCCTTCAAATCGAATGTATATTCCTAGTTGGTCCTCACGCTGGGCCACCCTCATGTCCTCTGCTCGGCTCTTGTAGGCATTTGACTTTGACATTACTTTAATCTTTTATTCCTATCCTAGCTTACTGCATCAAATAATTTCTCAAAAACCCTATACTTATGGTAAAAGTCTTATTCAAGTACACATAAAAGATAAAATGTCAAAGAACTCAAGTCCCTTACTATGGGTCACATTTCATTTTCATCCAGTTACCAGGGCTTCACTATCAAATATTTTTACCCTCAATATTCATAATTAATCCATGAATTATATAAGTTGTCAATTTGCAATTATCCTAAATTTCTTTCTAGACAGTCCTGCCTATTTTCTATTAGTGAAAAATTACCTCCTAATCACGTCCTGCTTCAAACTATGTAACATCACAAGACAGCCTCTGAAATTATAATTGTTTCAATACCCTTAATCTTAAGCAACTTCAATAGCGCTCCAAAATATACTAGAATAAGAGAATGAACTTTATAGCTTTTGGTTATCATTTGCTTGAACCATGAAGCAGAGATCTTTCTGAACCTTTGGGACTGATGCCTTTCAGAAAGTTTTTAATTTCTTATCACTACTACCACTCCATAATTTTCTTCTTCTTCTTTTTTTTTAAAAATATTTTATTTATTTCTAGGAGAGAGAGAGAGAGACAGCATGAGCAGGGGAGGGTCAGAGAGAGAGGGAGTCACAGACTGAAACAGGCTCCAGGCTCTGAGCTGGCAGTCAGCACAGAGCCCGACGCGGGGCTCGAACCCACGAACCGCGAGATCATGACCCAAGCGAAAGTCGGACGCTTAACCGACTAAGCCACCCAGGCGCCCCTCCATAATTTTCTTCTATAGTTACCTACTTACAATAGATTTCATGAAAAAAGATATACTGTAGCTGGTACCTGAATTTATACTGCTGGCCTATTTTTGCTTTGTTTTACCTACAGTTTGGAAGGCTTTGTAGAACAAAAGGAAACCTTGCCCTAAAACTTTTAACACTTAAGTAGTCCAAATATCCTAGATTTTTGCTCTGCCAAAAATCTCTGTGCTAACGTTCTAATGCAATTAAGCTGTGGGAAGGAATATACACAACTTCTCGAAGGGATTCAGAACTCATTTAGAATTCATTTCTCACCAATGATCAGAGAAGAATCTCAAGATTTCCTCAAAAGCCCACAGAAATATTTTATGACCTTCTGCAGGGTATAAAGAGCAGCATTTAAAAAGTCAACGTATATAATTGAACTTACTTTTGAGAAGGCTGTGTGCCTACGATATAGAAAACTGTTTTCCAAGTTAGTGATCAAAAATTTCAAAGGCCTTTACCTAGCGCCTCTCAAAATTCTTTTGCTTGTTCTTTTCATTTCTTCCTTCTTCAACTTCTTTTCTTTTCTTGACTTTCTCTCCACAAAAAGTACACTGTTCCTCCCACACCTTCTGGTTCTTTTTCATGGTCTGACAATACAATACAAAGACAAAACAGTGTATCAGTTATTTGCTGAAGGGGGAGGGGGAGAATGTTGTGCTGTATTACAAAATACAACTTTCGGCAACTGCTCATAATTAATATACCTTTTAGCTATTCATAGAAACATG
>NW_027533334.1:4142162-4269401 GCF_008692635.1 Crocuta crocuta | reverse complement strand
TAAAGTGGCCATTAAAAAATGAAAAATTTTAAAGAAAGATCTAAAACGCTGCTGGTAATGGACATTACCTGCCTCACCCCGAAAGCATTTCAGTTTGCAGCCCCTGAGAGGGTAAAAACCTGAATCACTGAAGCCAGGAATCCATCACTTCAGCAATTCAAGGCCTTCTGTGGAGCCGGGAGGCTACTTCAGGTCCTACCCAACTTGGAATTGAAAATTCCTCTGAAAATTCATGATAACCAAGGAAACTGTCTCACATTTACAACGTAGACAGCTGCAGAGGCAGGGGGCCATGGTTAAGCCCAGAAAGGAAAGGCCTCCCTGGGATAACAGGCATCATTTTGCAGAAAGCTTAGAGTGAAAGAGAGCAACGCATAAAGCTACAATGGCCGGTAACAGCAGGTGTATAGAATTTGAGGGAAGCACTTGAGACGCTTTCTTATCAGAGGCAATCAGGACTGATAGTCTGTTCATTAAATAACTTACTTGGAGTATAAACTCTTAAAAGAAAAAAGAAAGACAAAAGATACCTTATATATTATATTTTAACTTAAAACACAGAAATACCGGTCTTCAAATGTAGAGCTAAGTTACTTTCTTGTAACATGGATCACTGGGACTCTGAGTTGCCTTTCCTGCATATGTCTTTCCTACAGACACTTATGAATTGACCTTGGTTTCCTAATTAAGCTGAGAAGACTCGTAAGGGCATTTGTGAAGCAAATGGAACATCTTTTTCTGCAAGATCTTTCCAATCTTCTTTCCAATCTTTTACAATTGTGGTGTTCACTACGAATTCAAAAGTGGCTTTTTTGGCAACTCATCAAATCTTTTTGAAGTAATAAATTTAGTTTTCAATAGTGTATTACTTTCCTATTGCTGTTGTAACAAATTACCACAACCTTAGCTGCTTTAAACAGTCCCCGTTTACTGTCTGATAGGCCTGTAGATCAGAAGTTCAGTGGGCTCTGCTTAAGGGTCCCACAGGGCTGAAATAGATGTGTTGATAGAGCTTCATTCCTTACTGGAGGCTCTTAGGGGAGAATTGCTTCCAGAATCATTTGGGTTGGTGGCAGAATTTAGTTCTATGAGGCTGTAGGACTGAGGTCCCTGTGTTCTGGTGGGCTGTTGGTCAGAGGTCATTATCATGTTCTGAAGGCTACCCATATCCCCTGGCTCCTGGTGTTCTTTCTGACTCTTCAAAGTCAGCACTTCTAGGGTGAATCCTCACACCTCTAATATTCCTGATCTTTCCTTCTGCCTCCTCTCTCCTGACTTCCTCTTCTGCTTTTATGTGACTACTTTGAACCTTTCTAGAACATCCAGGATAATCTCCTTACTTTAAGATCAACTGATTAATAATCTTAATTCCATCCTTTAGATCAATACCTAGATTAGAGTTTAAATAACCAGGGGATGGGAATCTTCCAGAAAATCTTTAGAATTCTGCCTACGCTAAGTAGAATCAACAGCTCTTTTGCTTTATGCTCATATTTTACAAGTTATGAAATATTTGAAATCAAATACTTAAAATGACAATTACAAGTGGCAAAAGCAATTTGGGCACAAACAACAATGGAACAACCCAACTCGGAGGAACAGAAGTATGTAAGTATCCTGGGAGGTAGCCCACTAGCAGTGAGCATGCAATACAGCATAAACATCTGTCAGGGTGCTTCCCCGAGAGACAGTGAGTATTGATCAGATAAATGTAAGTTGGTTGACAGAATTCTAGTGAAACAGATGAAAGGAGGACAGCCATGTGATCATCTTGAAAAATGCTGATTGGAAACTCTGAGTGGTTGGGGACTGGATTGTTCTGATTGCTTCTCTAAAAGGTATTGGATGGGGTCCTAGCCTCTTTTTGGCAATCCTCCCAGATGAAAGTGTATGAGATTTCTTCTTTGCTGGCTGATCACTTTCTCTGGAGGGTAATCCTCTAGAACTCAGTCTGGAGTGGAGCTTGTGATAGGAATAAGCCCAACCTCTAGTGTCAGGAGAGCCAAGCTTGGGAAGGGGGCCAGTGGTACAGAACGTAGACTTTAAAATTTTTTCTGCCATTGTTTTCAGCTCGTACTTTTTCCCTGTGTTCAGAATGACCTGATGCTGCCAATTGCTGGAGTTCTGCTGGTTCATGTTGAGTTTCTCGCTTGAATTATCCAGGCTTCGGCTCTCTCCTCCCTGCTCAGTCCTACGACTCAGCCATATGCTTTACAGTTTTAAAATTTTTGTTTCCTCTGTCTCGGTTTCTACAATATCTGAAACACATGTCCCCTTGCGTGGCACACAGTGCACTTTTCAAAACGTCCACACGTGATTTGGACATTTTACCACTTTTATTGGGTATGTGACTTGAGATTTCCTTCACATTGTATTGTTAAAAATGCTGTATTGCATTTGGGGAATGCAAACAAATTTTTTGCTATATAAACATCAGCCAGAAGAAACCTTATAACGTCATATATTTATGTCCTAAAACATTTGGATATTAAAAATTAAGAAGCATTTTATTGATAAAACATTGACTAAAAAGGCATTCTGAAGGAGTTACTTTCTTCATGAAAAGAAAAGGAAAGCAGGAAAGAAGAAGAAATGGAAATAAAAGTAGAAATGTCAAATAAGAAATAAATCCCAATATAATTTTAATTAAAATAAATGTAAATGGTAAAGTTACGATATGAGGGCTCTCCAGGAAAAGGGAACCCATGGGATGGATTTTTTTTTCTTCATATATTGTATATTATGTTGTCCTTCATTTTCCATGAGAAGTTAGATATGCATGAATTCCACCTAATGAAAAAGGGCATTTCATATCTTTGGGGCAGCAATAATCAACCACATGATTTCACACACTCATTAGGAATAAAAGTATTTCATGGAGTGATTTGAGAGTAGAAATACATCAATCTGTGCTGGTCACAAATCTCAAATAGGGTCAATATAAAAAAGCATATGCTGAAATTAATTATACCTGTCCAAAAATCCATTCCCTTAATCTTTTGAAGCGTATTAGTGAATGTATTATCTAAGGGGTTAACTTCCCTTTAATAAATACTTTGATTTAAAATAATGCCTGAAAAGAGTTACTGACTTATTGCTTTCTACTGTGAATTCTGTGATATTTACATTTGATTTTCACTTAAATACTTTCCTATCTTTTTATATTTTCAAAGTTATTTTATGTACTCTCTGGTGTTTTCTCAAGTGTATATTTAACAGAAAGTTTTAGTTGAATTAATTAAAAACAAAATATAATACATAATACATGAAGAAAATCTGAATGGAGATGACGTTTGTGGTTGATTTATGATATTGATGTAAGTTACCACGAAATAGGTATTCAGGGCATCATTATCCTGTGTTAGTAAGACTAAGGAAAGTTCTGAATTTGATGTAACATGTTTTACCAATTGGTCTTTAAGAAAAAGAGATGGCAGTCCAGTAAAATACTGACATATCTTCCTAATAGCAATAGTTTGAAGTAGAGAATATTAGCTGATGTGGTTAAAATGAAGAAATCTTCACAGGTATCAGAAGACAGCTAACTCTTCCTCAATAGGGCATACAATTGTATACCCACATTTCTTTTTTTTTCACAGTTTCTTTAAAAGCTTATTTTAATTATTTTGAGAGAGAGTGCATGCATGGGAGGGGCAGAGAGTGGGGAGAGAGAGAGAGAATCCCAAGCAGGCTCCATACTGTCGGTATGGACTCTCGATGTGTGGTTTGAACTCACAAACCATGAAATCATGACCTGAACAGAAACTGAGTTGACGCATAAGTGACTGAGCCATACAAGCACCCTTATATCCACATTTCTTAATAATTACTTCAGTCCTGAAAATCATGGACTCCCATATGAAATGGGAGTTTCCCAACTGTGAAAAATCATTACCCCCAGATCATTATATCAGCACAAGAATGCTTCTTGAATGCTTATATTCTGTATTTTGAACAAGGATCAGAGTGGATTTGAAATGCATAACTTAGTCTACATGTAAACTTAATATATTTTAATTAATAAAACATAATGGTTCTTACTGTATGTAAAAAAATGTGATTAAAAACTGGGCAGACAATTCTCGAAAGAAGACAGAGATGGCTGACAGACACATGAAAAGATGGTCAACATCACTCAGCAACAGGAAAATATAAGTCAAAACTGTAATGAGATATCACTCACACATGTCAGAATGGCTAAATCAAAACCACAAGAAACAAGTGTTGGCAAGGATGTAGAGAAAAAGGAACCCTCATACACTGTTGGTAGGAATGGAAACTGGTGCAGCCACTCTGGAAAACAGTATGGAAAGTTCCTCAAAAAATTAAAAGTATAATTACTATATTATCCAGTAATGCTATTCCTGGGTACTTAACCAAAGGATACAAAAACACAAATTCAAAAAGATATATGCATTCTTATGTTTACTGCAGCATTATTTACAATAGTCAAATTATGGAAGCAGCCCAAGTGTCCATCAATAGATAAATGGATGAAAAAGACATGGTGTGTGTGTGTGTGTGTATATATACATACACACACACACACACGTATATACACGCAATGGAATGTTACTCAGCCATAAAAAAGAAAGAGATCCTGTCATTTGTGACAATGTGGATGGATCTAAGGGTTCCTAAGGATGCTAAGTGAAATAAGTCACTTACAGAGAGACAAATATATAATTTCACTTATATGTGGATTTTAAGAAATAAAAGAAATGAACAAAGAAAAAATGAGACAAACAACAGAACTGATGGGTACCAGAGGTAGGGGGAGGATGGGTGAAATAGGTGAAAAAATATTTTTAAAATACTTATATACATAATGACATATAAATACATAAAACTGGCCCATGTGATTATGGAGGCTGGCACATTCCAAGGTCAGCAGTCAGCAAGCTGGAGACCCTGGAATGCCAACGATGTATTTTTAGTCCAAATGCCAGTAGGCTGGAGACCCAGGAAGAGCTGATGTTGCAGTTCAGGCCCAATGGCAGGAAAAGACCAATAACCCTGCTCAAGACAGTCCTACAGGAAGAAACTCCCTCCCACTTGCTGGAGGATCAGCCTTTTTATTCTATTTAGGCTTTCATCTGATTGGTTGAGGCCTGCACACATTGGGGAACACAGTCTGTTTTATTCAGTCTACAAAATCAAATATTAATCTCATCTAAAGGTGCCCTTACAGACATACCCAGAATAATGTTTAATTTTTTAAAAATGTTTATTTATTTATTTTGAGAGAAAGAGAGAGAGAGAAAAAATGAGAATAAGAATGAATGGGAGAGGGCAGAGAGAAGGAGAGAGACAACCCAAGCAGGCTCCACAATATCAGCGCAGAGCCAGGTGTGGGGCTCAATTTCTTTAGCTGTGAGATCTCTCGAGCTGTGAGATCATGACCTGAGTCAAAATCAAGAGTTAGATGCTTAACCAACTGAGCCACCCAGATGCCCTTTTTTTAATTTGAGAAAGAGAGAGAGAGATTCTTTTTTTTTTAAGTAAAAAAATTTTTAAAGCTGTTGGTGTACATGGGTGGCTTAGTGGGTTAAGTGGCTGACTTCAGATCAGGTCATAATCTCACAGTCCTGCACTGGGGCTCCAACTCTCAACTGACTGAGCCGCCCAGGCCTCCCCAGAAGAATGTTTGACTTAATATCTGGGCACCTTGTGGCCTAGTCAAGTTGACATATAAAATTAACCATCACAGTTATTGATTAAAACACAGAGATGCCCATGTTGGATTAAAGGAAAGATGTTATATGTGAAATACACATTTATGATACAAAGTTAGAAATAGAAGTATAGAAATAAATATGCCAGGCAAGAATAAGAACTAAAAGAAGGCTGAGATAGCAGTCTTAATATCTGACAAAATAAAATCCAAGTAAAAAATAGCATAAAAGTTAGTAAGCTTAGTAATAAAGATGACATAACCATCATGCACATGTAAGTACTTAATAAAAAAGTCTCAAATATTTAATAATCAACTGAGAGAAACACACAAATCAAAAATTATAGTTGGAGATTTTAGCTGACAGATCAAGCAGATAAAAGAAATAATAGGGATGAGGGAATTTCTGAAAAATGTAATTAATAGGCTTTAGCTGGTTGAAGAAAGTAAAAAGGAGAATAAGATCTTCCGCACAATGTCATTTGTATAGATTAAAAATAGGTCCACAAAGAATAATGATACATATTTTATTGGCACAGATACAAGCAGAAAGATATTTATCACCCATAGTAAAATGGTTGTCTAGTGGAAGGAGAGAGAAGAGTGAGGAACGGGGATAAATACATTTAAAAGAACAAGAGAGGGGTGCCTGGGTGGCTTAGTGGGTTAGGCCTCCAACTCTTGATCCTGGCTTAGGTCATGATATTGAGGTTCATGAGTTCGAGCCCCATATGGGGCTCTGCACTGGCGGCACAGAGCCTGCTTGGGATTCTCGTTCTCTCTCTCTCTCTCCACCCGTCCCCAACTCTCACATTCTCCCTCCCCCCCAGTAAATAAATAAGCTTAAAAAAAAAACAAGAGAGAGGACTTGCATGAACCGATAATTACAAGAATATTAGCTCAGGTCTTAAAATACAATGTNGCTCGAACCCATGAAACGTGAGATCATGACCTGAGCCAGAGTCGGACGCTTAACCCACTGAGCCACCCAGGTGCCCCTATGCGGTGTACATTTCAAACAGGATTAGAAATGAGTTGAGCTTCCTGTTTCAAGATGGTGAACTGATGGGGGGAGTCCATCAACTGCTGAGAATTTCCCCATTTCTGGAGACAGAAAGCAGAAAATGGAGTGTTAACTGATAGAGCAGAGCATAGGAAACTTTCCTGGATTACTTAAGAGGGGGCTGCCACTGAGAAGGAAGCTGATTTGTCTACAGAAACTCAGGTTCAGAACCCAAAGACTCAAAAATGGCAGGTACAACAGAGGACAGCTAGGTCAAGTGTGACAGAACACTGGCATCTGCCTGTGGAATAGTCACCTTTCCCCTCCCTGCCACAGAACACCAGGCTGCACCCAAGGTTAGGGTAAACAGGAAGGTACTTATCTAAGGAAACTGATCACCTGCCTGGAGACAAGAAGATAACAGTGCAGGATCTCCGCATTTTGGCATTTTGGAGTCCGCAAGCAATTGGTTGATCCACAACTGCTCACCTGAAAACAAAGCCAGTCATTTAACAGGGCCATCCACAAAGCCAGTCTCCCAAGGAATGAACTTTTCTCTTAACTTTATTTTTAAATACAAATGAGCAACCAAGAATCTCTAGGCATTGGAGAAAAGGCTGCAACAAGAAAAAGAAGGACCAGGGTGCCTGGTTGAGCTTCCAACTCTTGAATTTTGGCTCAGGTCATGATCTTATGGTGGTGAGATCAAACCCTGCATGGGACTCCACGCTGAGCGTGGGGCCTGCTTGGGATTCTCTGTCTCTGCCCCCCTTCCCAAATAAATATATAAACATTAAAAGAAGAAGAAGGAGGAGGAAGAGGAGGAGGAACAAGTTAAACAGAAACTGATCCAAGAAGAGATAAGAAATGCAGAGAATAGTGGATAACAAACAAACCAAAAAACTCTTGTGTATATTTAAAAATAACTGAGAAATAAGAATTGTGCTTTCAAAACAAGGATGCTGTAAAAATAGTAGAATTAGAGAACAAGAAAGAAATCTTGGAAATTTAAAATGATTGCCAAATTAACAAAATTTAAATGAAAGGGGTGCCTGGGTGGCTCAGTCAGTTAAGCATCCGAATTTGGCTCAGGTCATGTCCTCACAGCTTGTGAATTTGAGTTCTGCATCTGCCTCTGCTCATAACTCAGAGCCTGGAGTCTATTTCGGGTTCTGTGTATTCCTCTCTCTCTGCCCCTCCCCTGCTCATGCTCTCTCTCTCAAAAATAAATAAACACTAAAAAAATTTAAAAACATTAATAGAAGGCTTGGAAGATAAAGTTGAAGAAATCTTTGAGAAAGTAGAATAAGCAAAAGGGTGGAAAATACCAGAGCAATGAGGTCTATATCTCATTAATTAGAATCACATAGAAAGAGAACAGAAACAAAGGGTGGAAAAGAAGAAATCATGGGAAAAAATGGATTTTTGCTGAGTTCTTATACCTGTAGGCAATCTAAGATTGCAACTGACTAATGAATGTAATCCCAACATGAATCTTGGTTAATATTTTTCTTTACACTTAAGAATAGGACAAAAGTGAAATAATAAAGAGGTATGTCTGAACTTCACTCATTTGTCAATGACATGAACAACTTCACTGAATTGGACAATAGTCTTCTAATATTGGAAGAATATTTCCTGGCTTTTCTGTGCTATTTACAATGTAATTGCTACAGATGTGATATACTTGTAAGTTGAATCCGCATCCTTAACATTTTTTTCTTTACCTTCTAAAATTTGGAAAATCAACAAAACTCAAGCCATGATTTGTAGCATTTGTCGGTGTTTGGGGTGCGAATGAAATTGGCCACCATGACCCGTTTCAAACTACCAATATGCTACCTTTGAATGCAGAGCTGGGAAGAGATGGTCAGTAACACATACATCTACATATCTTGTATATTTCCCTTAGACAGATACAATGTACATAAACCACCTCAAGAGCATGCATAATAATAAAAGCTAGTAAAATCCTTAGGAGGTTTTGAGTACCCTTTTTAGAAAACTTTATTTAATTGTAAGGTTACATTGTTTAATTTGCAATGATGTCTGTGTTTAACAACTGGCTCATAAATTCCTGAAAATGAAAATAATTGGTTCTCATCGCTTGTTTGCAGGGACTTGCAGGAACTCCAGCACAGCCCTGGGAAACACCCAAACAACTAGTTCCAGGTACAACAGACTTTTACCAGTAGCCCAAAAGACCCCTCTACCCCTTTCCAAGCACCGCCACCCTTAAAGGTGGTCACTATTCTGATTCCAACGGATGCGCTTTGAAAGTAAAGAATTTTAGGGGCGCCTGGGTGGCTTAGTCGGTTAAGCGTCCGACTTTCCCTTAGGTCATGATCTCGCGGTTCGTGGGTTCGAGCCCTGCGTCGAGCTCTGTGCTGACTGCCAGCTCAGAGCCTGGAGCCTGTTTCAGTCTGTGATTCCCTCTCTCTCTGACCCTCCCCTGCTCACGCTGTCTCTCTCTCTCTCTCCTAGAAATAAATAAAAAATATTAAAAAAAAAAAAGAAAAGAAAGTATTTTATTTGGGAATGTTCCATGTATGATTTTAATGTTTGGAATTTTTTTGTTTTGAATGTTTGGAATTTTACTAAACGCCACAGCAACAAACAAAAAACAACCATGACAATTAAAAAACACTTAAAATTCATTTAAAATTGTATTTTAATTACATTTTTATTGCTTTTCATTATATTTCACAGAATACCTTGCTTCTTTTTCTATTTTGCATCTTTTTAAGGATTTTACTTTTAAGTAATCTCTACGCCCAATGTGGGGCTTGAACCCGCAACCCTGAGACCAAGAGCCTCACACTCCACTGACCAAGCCAGCCAGGCACCCCTATTTTGCATCTTTTTAAATAACTTCTTTTATTTATCCTCATTTTCCAACATGAATCCCCAGTTGATACTCAAGATCTCTGCTCTTCATTTTGGTTACTATGTATGTTAGTTACTGGTTAAACTTAGCCCAACTTTTGTGCAAGAAATGGGTGCCCAGGCCCAGAGGGTCACTGAAACTTTATATAAGCAAGGAATTCCACTTAGTGTGGAGCTCTTCCTCGGAAACTGGGAACTGAAGCCCATTTGGAGGCTGCTATGCACCAAAAGAGCCATTCACAAAAATGCCATTCACAGATAGCAGTGGCCTCCCGAAGCTGGTCACGTTGTCATTTCTCAGGTTTTCTGGGAGGGGTAAAGCTCTATCCCTTCCTTGGCCCTGCGCCCTTGATGTGCATGTGAAAGGCTTCGGGCTGTCTCAGGGTCATATTTGAAAGTTCTTAACCCTGCAAGGAATCCTTCACTCACTTGTGAAACCATTCTCTGGACCCCCGTGATACCCCTGCCACTTATTTGCATATCTCTGGCAAATAGGGACACTTGGTATTTTGCTACGAAGCTTTGCTTCCTTTCTTTCTGGCTCCTTTGATAATTCTGTCATTTCTTCACTGAAATCACTGTCAAATGCACTTGAAAGCATACTTTACAATCTTCCTGATTAATGACCTCAAAGGAGAACACCACAGCCTCCGTTTCTCAACTATGGAATAAAAAAGTACTTTAGCTTTTATGAAAAGTATCATATACTACAAAACAGGCTTATGCCTAAGTGGGTATTATTTGGTGTCTGGAAGAACTCCATAAATATAATGTCAAGGTAGGGTGAGGATGAGGTGGGGGGTTGAGAAGGGGATGTGGTAGGCCTGGATCTACCCCAAATTCCAGAGGGAACAATGATTCTCTCTCTCAAACCAGCCATGAAAATGCTAAGATGTAACACACGGTTCTATTTGTCTTGTGAAAATGTAAAAGTATCCAATTTTTCATGCACACAAAAAATAAAAACAAAGAAAAACTAGGGACCTGCTCTGGATGGAATGTTTGTGTGCACCCAACATTAAAACATTGAAACTCTGTGTCCCAACGTAATGGTGTTAGGAGGTGGGGCTTCAGGAGGTAGTTAAGATGAGATGGGGTCATGTGGTTGGAGATCTCGTGAATGGGTCTCATAAGTCATGAGGCAGCCTCCTTTCCTTCTCAGATCTCTGCCATGGAGACACAAGAAGACAGCTGGAAGCGTGTTCTCACCAGACACTGAATCTAACAGCACCTTGATCCTGGACTTTCCAGCCTCCAGCATTTCTGTTGTAAGGAAGCCATCCAGTCTGTGGTATGTTTGTTAGAGCAGCCTAAATGCATTAAGGACACCCTGGAGCATCGCGCCTAAAATGATAGCGAGTCCTGGCATTGGTGTGCAGTGAGTATTTTGCCTGTCTGCTCGTATGGACTTGTTTTTTCCTGTTAACAATCACACAGTTTTGTTTTTTTTAATATTTATTTTTGAGACAGAGGCAGACAGAACATGAGCAGCGGAGGGGCAGAGAGAGAGAGAGAGACCCAGAATCCAAAATAGGCTCCAGGCTCTGAGCAGTCAGCACAGAACTCAATGTAGGGCTTGAACCCACGAACTGTGAGATCATTACCTGAGCCGAAGTCAGACGCTTAACTGACTGAGCCACCCAGATGCCCCCAACAATCACACAGTTTTGCAAGGCGTGGTATGTGCATTTTGCTGTTGGTCTTCTTTAGAAGTGTGATATTTCAATTGTGGTCAGTTGTGTACATCTGTGTGATTTTGTTTGGGAACTGTAGTTACTGTAAAACATTATTTTTAAAAAGTCTCTTATTATTTACAAAGTGTGCTAATATTCCATGTTAAATTGAAAAATGATGCCAAAGATGGTAACGGGCAATGGAGAGCCTTATCACTGATCAGAGTTCATCTATAGGTGAGACTGTGACTCACCTTTCACTTTGGATTATGCATATAGTTTGACGTTCATGAAATTATATGATAGGAAGTATCAATACATATCTACCAGAAGACCACAAAATATCCCAGGTAAATTAAAAGCTTTAAGAAAGCAGTCTTAGTGGTTGGAATGCAATATTCCATCCAACAAAGAATGCAATTTTTTTTAATGTTTTTCTAATTTTTATATTTTTGAGAGAGAGAGAGAGAGACAGCATGAACAGGGGAAGGTCAGAGAAAGAGGCAGACACAGAATCTGAAGACAGTCGCCAGGCTCTGAGCTGTCAGCACAGAACCCGACGTGGGGCTCAAACCCATGAACCATGAGATCATGATCTGAGCCGAAGTTGGATGCTCAACCGACTGAGCCACCCAGGTGCCCCAAGAATGCAGTTTTCTATTACTTATATCTATTGGTCTCTGACACTTAAAAAAATGAGTCATTAAGAATCTCTGAAGGAAGGGGCGCCTGGGTGGCTTAGTCGGTTAAGCGTCCGACTTTCGCTTGGGTCATGATCTCGCGGTTCGTGGGTTCGAGCCCCGCGTCGGGCTCTGTGCTGACTGCCAGCTCAGAGCCTGGAGCCTGTTGCAGTCTGTGACTCCCTCTCTCTCTGACCCTCCCCTGCTCATGCTGTCTCTACCTCTCTCCTAGAAATAAATAAAGCATTAAAAAAAAAAAAAAAAAAAAAAAAAAGAATCTCTGAAGGAAAATAGCTTTGAAAATTTTTAGGAAACACTGAAAATTTTCAGAGAGCATGAAAAAGTTCTATATTTGAACACACTGCAACTCAAGAGTGGATATTGTTTTTTGTGGTAAAACCATTGATAATAGATTATGCCTTCACTTGTTCAAGATGATGCCTTCACTCATTCAAGACTAAAATATACCTGAAATTCTTAGGTGAAAATATTTTACTTTTCTTGGAAAGCACCATTTACTTTTAAAAGTTCATTTCATCTGTATATAAAAGCGATTTTTTAGCATTCACAAGTTAATTTCTATAAATGTATAAATTCACAATCGTTGGAATGAGAAAGACAGGATAGTTGCAGGATGTGATAAATGGATCCTTTCCCTCAGCTTATTCAGTACCATGTTACCAAAAAACTGATTGTTCAAAGAAAAGACACAACTACTGATTTATGTAAGATGATACAGAAAACATCGAATTCTATACTTAAAGTTAGATGATAAAGGCATGGCCAAGAATAGCTCTCCGTAGTTATCAGATTATTGGCAGTAAATCAGAGTCAATATGAATAAAATAAGATTATGTCTACTGTAGTGCAGCTAACAAGAACAGCAACTTAGCCAAGAGTCTCAGTGAAGAGTAACAAAAGCCAAGACTATTTCCCTAAGTACCCGCGTCATGCGTATCCTCTACATTAGTCATATGAGGTCTACAGGGAAATGAAAGAACATCACAGGTCTCTCAATACTGTAAGTCTTTGTTTTCTACTACTGCCACATCTATGAAAATATTGGCAATATAAAAACATTTATAAATGCGGTTGAAAGTATTGACACACTGAAAGCTATGTGACTCTTTTTAAACCTACAGAACTGGACATCACAGTTCTATATCAGAGTAAGGAACTCCCAGAGATTTTTGGGACATTCAAAAAACTTTTGCAATTGGCTCTTTAATTAAACAGGTAGTTAGTGAATGGAGCAATTTGCTGTTATAAATCCAAACTTGACTTTCTGCTTGCTTAAATCGTCTTTACCACGTGCTTCGTTCGTGTGTGGTGGAGTACCACACAATTGTCCCTGTTGCCATTTGAGTATTTCTAAAATCATTTCCCATAGATGAAATTGAATAAAATATACAAGTATCCACCTATGTTTTTATTAGGTCAGGCTTACACTGGAAATGTTGAAGGAAAGAAAGTATAGCATGACCACATTTTTGTGCTTTTTGGTCTACTTTCATTGCTGAATGCAATCAGAACCACGGCTCGGTACCTTGGATGAGGTAGGAATCTGCCGATGGAAACTTGAGACCCACAAAGCTGAAGGGGCACCTGACACCTCTACATCCTGAAATCTATCTCAGGCTGTGTGGACTCATAAGAAGAATCCTCCTTGGGAAATACCAGAATCTTATCACATGGATTCATCTCAAATCAAGAACCTTATTTGGAAGCATCCAACAAGATCGTTCATCCTACAGCTAAGCAAAGAATCGCCATGTGATTGGAGACAACTTGGCAAAGCCACATACCCTGAACTTGGACTATGAGGGGGCTTGAAGCTGAGGTGGTATTAATATCTCAGTTGATGCCACCCACCCCAAAATATGTAATATTCCTTTCTCATATTTTGAAGCAGACCTTTAAATAATTCAAAGTGATAATGTGTCTTTTTGTCATGGAAAAGAAGGAAATTATAGATATTCTTTTGTGACTTTCTGGGTTTTGTTCATTATTTGCATACTGACCAATGCCATCAGAAAAAAAAAAGTTTTAATTTTTGAAAATATACATACCACTAACTTTTTAAAAGTTTATTTATTTTGAGAAAGAGAAAGTGAGCACGAGGTAGGGAGGGGCAGAAAGAAAGGGAGAGGGAGAGAATCCCAAGCAGGCTCTGCACTGTCAGTGTAGAGCCCAACATGGAGCTCGAACCCACGAACCTGGAGGGCATGGCCTGAGTCGAGATCAAATCAGACACTCAACCAACTGAGCCACTCAGGCCTCCCACATTGGGCTTTACAGTGACAGTGCAGAGCCTGCTTGGGATTCTCTCTCTCTCCCTCTCTCTCTGCCCCTCCCTCCCTCATGCTCACTCTCTCTTTCTCAAAATAAATTAAATAAATAAAAACTTAAAAAAATTTTTTAATTAAAAACAAAAGTCTTCGCTAAGCAAACTGTGATGGAGAGAAAACTCCTAGCTCAGGTTCTAGGAGGCGCCCCTGGAAACTCAGCCTATGTGTTCACTTCGTCTTCTAGAAGAAAGCACTCTCTACACGCTGGTCAGCAGGCCCTGGGGCCAAAGACCCTATGGAAAGTCTTGTCTACGCAGTGGATATCTTCATCTTCCTCCAAGCCAGGACATTTTCACCATCTTTTTAAGAGATTTCGTCAAGTAACAGTAGCAGAAGATTACCAATCACACAGAATAAGGCAGGTCAGGAAGTGCTTATTGAATTTGAAGCACAAGTTTGTGTGGGTGCTTAAGATAAAAAGAAAGGGAAAGCCAATTCCCCAGGCAATGCTACTGGGAAGGGGTTGCTCCCAGCTTAGATTATTAGGCAGATCGTTTTGGTCATACTGACTGAGGCAAATCCTTCAGGTCTTAGAATCAGCAGTGCAGTTCTGCTGAAAAAATTAAACAAAACTATTAGCTCTTTTGGCCAAGCCTATATACTTGGAAGAATAACTTGGACAGGTGAAGTTTCAAACTTTCTATCACTGAAGCAAATGCTTCTACAGGCTGGAATTGAGAGTGACCATGAAGCTTTCTTGCTTTCTCTGCAGTCAAAAAACTATAGCAACCTGAGAGCCCTCAGAATACTTCTGAATGGTCCTGCTTAATCTTCAAGTGGAAAGTGAATCTGAAATCCTTCCCTGGTTGACATAGATAGCAGCAGTGAGGCAGACCTTGTCAAAGATGACTTCATTGACTTGAGAACAAAAGATATGAAGTGACGTGAATTCAACTTGAAGAACTGTAGAGAACCCTGGTGTTCTTGATCCAAGTCCATCCTTAACTGGCCACAGATTCCATCTGCTACCACGGACCTTAGTGAGTCAGGGTATCAACCCCATTTCCGTCAAACCAAACGTTAAAGTCAATTGTATAGTAATGATGTGTGTCCCACCTTTTCAAAAACCACACGACTTCATATGAAACCAAAGAAGCCTCCTTGGAGGCAGCTGTGGAAAAGTTGCTGGGGTAGGCAGAATTGTAAGATGGCATCCAAGGATCCTGTCCCCTGGAAGACAGTTTGTACCATCTCCTCCCCTTGAATGCAGGCACAACCTGCGAATATGGTAGGAGAGCACTCCTGTGATGAGGTTGCTAGTCAGCTGTCTTTGAGTTCATCCAAAGGGAGATGATACAGCTGGGCCAGACTTAAATCAGGTGAGTGCTTCAAAGGGACTAAACCCTTCAGAAGGCAGACACACATTCTCCTGCTGGCCTGGAAGTGAGCAAACATCCATGCTAGGAACTGCCTCAGGAAGCCACATGGCAAAGAACTTAGGGCAGCACCTAGGAGGTGAGAGTGCTCCCCGGTCAACACCTAGCAAGAATATGATCTCAGTCCTATCACTGGAATTCTGCCAACCATCTGAATAGGCATTGAAGGACACCCTAAGTTTCATATGATATCTGCAGGTTCTTAGCTTTACTGTGCCCAGACTTCTGGCCAAGAGAAACCCTGAAATAAGAAGGAAATGGTTGGTTCCTCCCCCACCCCCCCGCAAAAGAAGAAAATAGACCAACCAAAGGAACAGCAGCATCTTTTTCATTAAAATTACTTTTGAGCAGAATTAACATATTTTTGTTTTATATACACCTTTACTTACTGTAATTTTTTTAATTTAACATGTTTATTTTTAAGAGAGTGAGAGAGAGAGAGAGAGAGAGAGAGAGAGAGAGAACCCAAGTGGGGGAGGGGCAGAGAGAGAGGGAGACACAGATTCTGAAGCAAGCTCCAGGCTCTGAGCTGTCAGCACAAGGCCCAATGCGGGGCTCAGATTCACGAACCATGAGATCATGACTTGAGCCGAAGTTGGACACCCCTGACTGAGCCACCCAGGCACCCCTATTCTTTTACATTTGTTAAGGCCTATTTTATGGCCCACAGTGTGGTCTATCTTGGTGAATGTTCCATGTGAACTTGAGAAAAATGTGTGTTCTGCTTTAAGGCTCTTTCTGTCTTGAGGTTCTGCTGCCTTCTAGAGCCTAGGAGCTCTTCACTGCATTGTTTGCATATGGTGGCAGGTGATGATTGCATCTGAGGTTTTAGGGAGCAGGCCGAAAGTTTCATACTCTTCTGTTGGGCAGCACACATTCTATTGGACAAAACAGTCATATAGCCCCACCCGGATTATAGGGACAAGAACATGTGGCCTACCGATGTGCCAAGGAAGGGAGAGCACAGGTACTGGGGAATGCTTTGCCAGTCTCTGCCAACGTCCATGCTTCTGGTAACCAAATGTCTGGTTTCGCTCTTTCTTCCAGACATAAAACACTGCCTGGCACCCCAGCACCCCTGCACTGAGGAATAACTCAGTCTCAGTCAGTGATTACATTCAGCTCAACAAACAGATTCTGCAGATGATGTGTTGATGCGCCGTCCCATCCAGTCTGGATCTGGCTCCATGGTGCAAAGTCAGCACTCGCACCCCCTGGGAGTGAGCGTGTATCTTAAACTTACACTCTAGGCAGCTCACTTGCCTCGCCCTCGTACTGACCCTGCCTTCTGCACATACTAATATAAAATAGTGGTATGCAGAATTGCTGCATAATCACTCACATTTGGAAGACAAAATGGAAAACACACAGCAGCCACTGAGCAATAAAAATCTGAAATCCTCAAGGCATTCTTACCCTTAATGAGGTCCTAATTCTATTCTTTGGGAGGAACTTTCCATTGTTTTCTGTGGCTCCTGGATCTACCCTCCGGCATGATCTTAGCCCGTACCTCATTTTCTTTAGTTACAACTGAGGTGTGTATAAGCCCTCCTTAGAAGTAAGATCAGGGGCTTAAATCTTGAATCGTCAAAAGGTTTTTGGTCTGGGTTCCTACATTGAAAATATTTATGAGCTTCTCATCTCTTTACTTCCAGGCAGTACCATTTCTCCAACCTCACCCCAAATTCTTCCAGACATAGTTTATGAGCCTGCCTTATTTTCTGTTCCCAACCCACCCTCTTCCCACAGGCCTCTGCAACTTAATGGTAGCCACCTTCAAACTATCAGACCTGAGCCAGAAGGCCACACCGTCAATCTGATCTTTGACGCAAGGCTCAGCTGATTTGTTCAACTGAGAAATTTTTCTTGGGACTCTATTGCCCCAAACTTTATTTGTTCTTACATCTTCCAGTGTGAAGGCTACCAAAGTCCAATTTTCCAACCCTGTGAGACCCTGACTTTCTGGACTTTTCTCTATTTCCTTTTTACTTTTGCTGGTAAATTGGCCAATTTTTTCCTGCTCATCTCTTTCTTTTAAGAACCTGTCAAATGCCAATTTGTATGTACCAGCATACACTAGTAATGTGTTGTTTTCTAATTTCTTCCCACAGAGCTACAAGTTCAACAGGTAGACAGTCTGCATCCAAGATATCACAGGTGGCAACTTTACCACCTTGTTGCCACTGTATTATACAGATATCTAGCCATCAGCCTGCTATATTTGTTTTCTTGCCGCCTACCGCATGATACCATGAGTTTTGAGATTGCTGTTTTTAAAAGCATTGTCCAGTACTAATTTCTATATTAGTTGGGATGAGACATTCTGGTTGCTATAACAAATCAACCAACCCCATAACTCAGTGGCTTGATCCAACAAAATATTTCTAGTTGGCATGTCAGTCCTCTGTGGGTCATTAGAGGTGCCTTGCACCATGTAATCATTCAGGAATCAGGCTTTTTAAAAATCTGGGGCCCTGATACGGTCCCGGGCTTCAGACTCCACCCCAGCATCTTCTGCATTTGGGGACAGAAAGAGAAAGAGTTTGAAATATTTTACAAGAAATCTGAAAAACCATACCTGAATATAGCACCCATGCTTTTGCCGACATGCACTGGCCAGAATCCATCCCCATGTCCTGATGCGAGGGTAACAGGGTAAGTACTCCATGACTGTTTGCCAAGTGAAGACAGGGTCCTTTAACCTGTGCTTGTTAAGATGCATGGCTCCTTGTCCTTCCACTATATGCCCAAGAAAATCAGATTTATTGGAGTTCCTTTCTTTTTTTAAAAAATTTATTTAATGCTCACTTATTTTTGAGAAAGAGAGAGACAGACAGAGTGAGAGTAGGGGAGGGGCAGAGAGAGAAGGAGACACAGAATCTGAAGCAGGCTCCAGGATCCAAGCTGTCAGCACAGAGCCCGATGCTGGGCTTGAACCCACAAAGTGTGAGATCATGACCTGAGCTCAAGTCAGAGCCTTAACCGACTGAGCCACCCAGACACCCATACTGGAGTTCCTTTCTATACTGGAGTTCCTTTTATCTTTTATAGATTTCTGTGTCTCCTCCTGCTGGCAGACTGATAACCATCACTTCCTATCACGATTCATATGCCATATTGCACAGCTCTCTTCCTGCTTCTATGGTCCCAGTATGCTTGGGAGTTGGAAGCCAGGTAACATGCTTATTAGAACTGTATGTAGTACAAGACTACATGGACTGTTGGGGTGCCTGGGTGGCTCAGTTGGTTAAGCATTCGACTTCGGCTCAGGTCATGATCTCACGGTTCGCGGGTTCGAGCCCCGCGTTAGGCTCTGTGCTCACAGCTAGCTCAGGGCCTGGAGCCTGTTTCAGATTCTGTATCTCCCTCTCTCTCTGACCCTCCCCTGCTCATGTTTTTTCTCTCTCTCTCTCTCAGAAATAAATAAAACATAAAAAAAAAAATTTTTTTTTTAAAGACTGCATGAACTGTGAGTCAGGATCCAGTGGAGAGCCTTGACTTCCTCAGGGGCAAAAAATACACGAGTTCTTATAACATCTATTCTATTTTCTCACTGACGTGTTTCTCAGCCGTGTTCCTGAGAGGCTGCAGATTGCTGAGCTTTAGAGAAGTGGGGGTTTGTAAACAGGTAATATTTTTATCTTAAAGTAGGGAAGTATCAGCAGATAATTTTTGATTTCGGTAAATTTCAGATCCAGCTGCTTAGTTCTGAGTCACTGGGTGCCCCAGGAAGATGGCTGCCTAAAATTATAAAGCTTCTTTTTTTTTAAAGTTTATTTATTGAGTTTGAAAGAGGCAGAGAGTGCATGTGAGGGGGGAGGGGCAGGGAGAGAGAGAGAGAATCCCAAGCAGTCTCTGTGCTGTCAGTGTGCAGCCCAACACGGGTCTTGAACTCACAAACCATGAGATCACGACCTGGGCCAAAACCAAGAGTCGGACCTCAAATGACTGAGCCACCCAGGCGCCTCCCAAATTATAAAACTTTTACCACTGGTTTTGCAGGTGGGTTTTCCCATCATCTGCTTCAAATTGAGCCAGACTTTGGAATGAATCTCCTCATGTTTGTGGATTTGCCTCTCCACAAATTTGAGGGAGGGATTAAGAGAAATTGGTCACTACAATCTCTGCTAGCTTCAGAGAGACTAGAGCCTCCTGCTGTTTCGATCTGGCTTCTCTGGCAAACTGGATGCGATTTGTTTTTGAACATTTGTATTTCCCCTGCCAAGGGCATGCTATTTGCTTGGACTTCTGAGCTCTTTGCCGTGATATTTATTCTGTATGATTCCACAGACTCCATGGCAGGATTAATCATTCTTGAAACCTGAACATTAAACGTGCTAGTGAGTTATGGCATACTCATTTGGAGCTGCTGGAGAAGAGGGCTGCTTCCTTATGGACCCTACTCTTAAAGACAGATGCAGTCACAAATAAAAAATCCTCCAATACTTAGGAGTGAGAGCATGTGAAGGTAAACCAGGGGTTGAGCGGTCACCCATAGTTAGCGTTATAGATTTTTATGATTGTAAGTCCCGGTGACAGAAATTGTTATTTGCCCCCAATATTCACCCTCCCTTTCTCTCTCACAATAGAATGGATGGTTATGTGGGCCCTTAGCTACTCAGAATAAGCACAACCTTACCTAGACTTCTGTGCCATTTACTGTAACCCTGTCATGTGGTAGAGTCCCCTCCCTAAGGAAAGAAAACAACCTCAAGGCAACCTGACTGTACCCATAGGTGACAATATCCTCTCACAAGCTTGTGACATGAGAGCAGTTAGTCAGACTACATGTTTGTGTGTTACCATATATGTGAGACAAAGAAGGAAAAAATTATATTAAAAACTACACCACATGGTGTTTGGGGCTCAGTTCTTTGGGTTCAAACCCAACTGGGTGGTGCTGCAGGAATAAAGTTCTTCCTGGAAAGAAAAGCCTCGGTGTCATGACTCTCTGTGGGAGAATCTTGCTACAGTAACCCAGGGCAGGCCAGTGGGAAGGCACAGTCATGATTTTGAGGAAGTCTCACCATTGGAAAGGGTGTGCCCTATTCCTCTCTGCGCCACAATGTGAAAGCCTTATGTTGAGCAAGAAGATGGGGTCCCTTCAGTGCAGTGACATCATACCAGCTATGACCTGCCCTTTCTGACTTTTATGTAAAAGAGAAGTGAATTACTATCTTGTTTAAGCTACTGTCTCTGTGATTTTTTGTGTCACCTGCAGCTGAGTCTAATCCTGATAAAGTCTCTTTCTTTCTTTCTTAAAATGTTTATTTATTTATTTTTTAAATATTTTTTAAATTTTTATTTCTAGGAGAGAGAGACACAGCGTGAGCAGGGGAGGGTCAGAAAGAGAGGGAGATACAGACTCTGAAATAGGCTCCTGGCTCTGAGCTGGCAGTCAGCACAGAGCCCGACGCAGGGCTCGAACCCACAAACTGCGAGATCATGACCTAAGCGAAAGTCGGACGCTTAACTGACTAAGCCACCCAGGCGCCCCATTAAAATGTTTATTTATTTTGAGAGAGAGCAAGTGAGGGAGGGCAGAGGAGAGGGAGAGTGAGAATCCCAACAAACTCTGCACTGTCAGTGCGGAGCCTGATGCGGGGCTTGATCCCACGACCCTGGGATCATGACCTGAGTATAAATCGAGAGTCAGATGCTTAACCCATTGAGCCACTGAGGTGACCCTCTTTTTCTTTCTAATGCGGAGTCTACTTGCATATGAGATTGGAAGGGGGAGATTAAATCTAAAGGCTTTCAGTGCAAATTGTGACCTCTTCCTGGCTGAGAGCTATTTAAAACTCTGTCTTTGAGGTGAAATTTCTACTTTTGCCATTTACTCATGAATCACTGATAACCAAAAATCCGTTCCACCTACAGAGTGTTTTGGTAAATGAGGTAGATACTCTCTAAATACCTGCACTGACAAAAACTGGGAACATACGGTTATTAAAATATCATCAGATTTGAAGCTTATTATAAATTCCTCATCACTTACAAAAACAGAAAATATAGATCTCCAGTGGGAAGGTGAGAGTCTGGTTGTCAGACAGGGACGGGTGTAGATTCCAGGGAGAGTTAGCAAAGATAAAAACTTGGTGACTGAGATCGTGGAACCGAAGATACTGCTTGAGATGTGGGTGACTCTCACTGATTTATGAAACAAGGTCAACTGCTCAGATCTTTCCCTGACTGAAACCTGGTAATTGTACTCCATTTTAAATAATCGATCAGGGGGCTCCTGGGTGGCTCAGTCGGTTGAGCTTCCAATTTCGGCTCAGGTTATGATCTCGCGGTTGGTAAGCTGGAGCCCTGCATCAGGCTCTGTGCCAACAGCTCAGAGCCTGGAGCCTGCTTCTGATTCTGTGTTTCCCTCTCTCTCCACACCTCCCCTGCTCATGCCCTGTCTCTCTCAAAAATAAATACGCATTAAAAATATTTTTAAATAATTTTTTTAAACATTTATTCATTTTTAAGAGATAGAGACAGAACGTGAGCAGGGAGAGGGGCAGAGAGAGAGAAGGAGACACAGAATCGGAAGCAGGCTCCAGGCTCTGAGCTGTCAGCATAGAGCCCGACGTGGGGCTCAAACTCATGGATAGTGAGATCATGACCTGAGCTGAAGTGGGACACTTAACTGAGCCACACAGGTGTCCCTAAAAATTTTTTTTAAAATAGCTGATCAAAAATAAATAGGTGATGAATAAATAAATAAAATCATAAATAAAATTTATTTATTAATAAATAAATAGGTGATGAAAAACTTCAAGCTGAATAAATGCTTGGAAGAAACTTCCAGTCCCCCAAAGTTACTTGGAGGACTGCGTGGAACAGTTGGCTCAGGTGATTATCAACCTGACCACCTTCATGAATCCCATGGTTATTCTCTTCTCTGGTATAACTCAGGGTGTGGCTTTTGTCCATTTTTCAAAATAGCCATCTAGGGACTTCTGTGGCTGGGAAGATGGAATATAGATGAACTTTTCCTTATTCTTCCCACTAAGTACAACAAACAACCCTGAACATTATGTCTAAAATAAATGCAAGAAGACTCAGAGGTGGAGAGAAGGCAGATCAGCTAAAACACTGAAGCCTGAGGAACAGCACGGCTGTGAGCTCTTTGAGTTCTCTGTTTGTCTTGTAGACCTCAGATTTGGAGCTAAAGAAGCCAGCAGCCTAGAAATGCCAGCAAGCTAAGAAAAAACAACAACAATAACAACAGCAAAGTCCTGATGAAAGCCTGCTCTCTCCAGCCAAAGGAACAGAAAAAGGGCAGCCCAGCAAGAAGAGAAAACTTTCAGTTGCACACTGCTCTACTGTGGCCAAACACCATAGAAAACACCATGTCCCCACCCACACCAGTGCCAGCAAAAGTTGAGTGGGGAGACTAGATGTCTACCCTCATGAGGCTATAATGTAAAGTGTGAGTGCAAATGTAAAACTCGGAGTCAGGGTGGTGTGAGAGAGGGCAGAATAGAGAGCCAAGAATTCATCAGCAAAGGGCAGTAGCAAGATCTCAGGTAGGGAGCCTGGACTTAGACACCAAAAAGTCAGAACTTTCACCGCTGCCCGGCTGTAACAAGGCCACACCCCACCCTGTGGTGTTGGTTGAGGCCACATGTGGTACCAAGGCACCCCGACGCACCCAGCCAGAGCAGTACCAGGGCAGGCCTCCTGGAAAGTGGGAGTCCCATTCCCTCCAAGTAGTAATGAGAGTACCCAGCTGGGTATCAACAAAGCTGAGTGGGAAATCCGGATTTCAACCCCCTACTTGGTGCTAATGAGGCAGCACCCTTTCACCACCAAAAGAACAATGTCGGAGAAAGCTAGCTAAAATAGATTTTAATAAAGTCCAAATTCTCATGATACCCCAAATTCCAGGTTTAAATAAAAACTCACCCATCATGCCCTAATCCATGACGAGTTCAAACTGAATGGAAAAACACAATCAATAGATGCCAACAACATCAAGATGACGCAGATGTCAGAATCATCTAACAAAGATTTTAAAGCAGCCGTCTTAAAAACCCTTCACTGAGCAATTAAGAAGAGGCTCAAAACAAAACAAAATAGACCCTGCAAAGAAACAGAAAAGTCTTAGCACAGAAACAGAAGATAGAAAGAAGAACCAAGTAGAGCCTTTAGAACTGAAAACTACAATGGCAGGAATTAGAAATTGAGTGGATGGGCTCAACAGGAGAACAGAGAAGACAGAGGAACAAACCAGTGACGTTGAAGATAGAGCAATAGAAGTGACCCAATCTGAACAACAGAGGGAAAATAGACTGGAAAACAATAACAGTAACAACAACAACAAAAGTAGAACAACAACAACAGAGTCTCAGACCTGTGGGACTATAATAACTGACCAAACATTTCCATCATCAGATTACTAGAAGGAGAAGAGGAAGGGGATAGCACTGAAAGTGTTCTGGATTTCTTGAAAAACAAAAACAACCTAACTATACTGAGAGTGAAACAGATCATTTTAATAGACTTGTAACTATTAAGGAAATTGAATTTTTAATTTTAAAAAACTTAATGCTTATTTATTTTTTACAGAGAGACAGAGTGTGAGAGAGGGAGGGGCAGAGAGAGAGAAGGGGAGACACAGAGTCTGAAGCAGGCTCCAGGCTCTCAGCTGTCAGCATAGAGCCTAACACAGGGTTCGAACTCATGAACTGTGAGATCATGACTTGAGCTGAAGTCAGATGCTTAACTGACTGTGCCACCCAGTTGCCCCAGAATTTGACTTTTTAGTGTTTTAATTTTTTTAAAAGCTTATTTATTTTTGAGACAGAGACAGAGCACGAGCAGGGGAGGGGCAGAGAGAGAGGAAGACACAGAATTGGGAAGCAGGCTCCAGGCTCTGAACTATCAGCACAGAGACCTACGTGGGGGGGCTCGAACTCATGAGCTATGAGATCATGACCTGATTTGAAGTCAGACGCTTAACCAACTGAGCCACCCAGGTGCCCCTAGAAATTGAATTTTTAGTTAAAAGATCCCCAAAAGAAATCTCCAGGCAGATGGACTTTCACTGGAGAATTCCACCCAACAGTTAACGACAAATTAACATCAATTCTACATAATCTCTTCCAGAAAATAGAACACTTCCCAATTCATTTTATGAAGCTAGTATTACCATGATATCTACAGGGGCTTTGAAGGATTTAAGGGATGATCAAGGAAAAAAAAAGAAAAACCACCAAGGAAGTAACAGGCAAGCTTTATTAGGCTGTGTTTGGGCGGTGGTGCATGTGAAGGGAAGTCCCCTCATAGTACGACACCATCCAGAAGGCAAGGAGGGCAAGGGAACCCCCCAGAGGATTTACATTTTCCTAGACATGCAAGTCTAGGTGACTGCTCTCTGCAGCATGGTGAGGAGTCTCTGGGTGAGAGAACTTGGAAAGGCAGTACCTTATAACCACAAGATTCTGTCTTATCAAAGACCAGGAGATGCTGGATTACATTTTGTAGGATATGTGAATCAGGCAACCCCTAAATGGCTAAACACTTGCTTGTTGTTACTATTTTTAAATAATTGCATGTTAGATGTATAAAAATTTGAGTTTGATGCCAGTGTGCTTTTGAACAAATGGGTCTAAATCTGCAGTGAAGAATAAACAGCCTAGGGGCCCATGTCAGGCTCTGGGCTGACAACGCAGAGCCTGCTTGGGATTCTCTTTCTGCCCCTCCCCAGTCTCTCTCTTTCTCAAAATAAATAAATAAACTTAAGAAAAAAGGTTAAAGAAAAAGATATACAAATGGCAAATAAATACCTGAAAAGATGTTCAATGTCATTATCCATTAGAGAAATGCAAATTAAAACCACAGAAAGCTATTGCTAATATCTATCAAATGTCTAATAAAAAATAGTGACCAGGGGCACCTGGGTGGCTCAGGTGGTTAAATGTCTGACTTTGGCTCAGGTCATGGTATCATGGTTTCTGGGTTCGAGCCCCGCATCAGGCTCTATGCAGACAGCTAGCTCAGAGCCCGGAGCCTGCTTCAGATTCTGTGTCTCCCTCTCTCTCTCTCGGCCCCTCCACTGCTTGTGCTCTCTCTCTCTCTCTCTCTCTCTCTCAAAGATGAATAAATATTAAAAAAAATTTTTTTAATAGTGACCATACCAAATGCAGGCAAGGATGTGGAGAAACTGTACCACCGACATATTGCTGGTGGGAATGCAAAATGGTACTCTAGAAAACACTTTGGCAGTTTATTAGAGAAAAAAAACAAAACAAAACAAAACATGCAACTACTATATGACCCAGCAACTGTACTCCAGGGCATTTACCCCTGATAAATACCCTGTACACAAATATTTATAATGGCTTTAGTTATAACAGTCCCAAATTGGAAACAACCTACTTGTCCTTCAATAGATGAATAGTCAAAAACTGTTGTGTATCTATACTATGGAATACTTCTCAGCAATAAAAAGGAACCAACCACTGATAGATGCGATAGCCTAGGTGAACCTCCAGTTGAATGAAAAAAGGCAATCCTCAAAGGTTACATACCGTATGAGTACATTTACAAAACACCCTTGAAATGACATAATTATAGAAATGGAGACTAGATTAGTGGTTGCCAAGGGTCAAGGAGTGAGGGAGTGGGAGGGAAGTGGGTGTGACTATGAAAAAGCTTCATGATAACCCTTGTGGTGATGGAAATGTCTCATGCCTTGACCATATCAATGTCAATACCCAGGTTGTGGTCTTATACTTCAGTTTTATAGCATGTTACCATTGGGGGAAACAGGGTAAAGGGACACAAAATCTCGACATATTTTCTTCCCATTGCACATGAATCCTACAGCCATCTCAAAACAAAAAGTTTCATTTAAAAAGTGGAAAACTCTTTTCTGTGCCTAATTACAGACCTAGTAACTTATTAGATCTTCCAGGCAAAGGGCGACCAGTTTTTATGTTACAAAATCTACGTCTGGGTTTTCAGGCCAGTACTTAACACGAGGAGCCAGAGGTTTTAATGTAACTCTTCCACTATAAGCCACTATTAGATTCTTTGCTACCTTGAAGAGAAATCTGTCAACAACATAAATGGTGGTTCTTAACAGGCTTTTCCTTGGGCTCTGACTTTATGGACCTCAAATGAGTCTGGGCTAAGTTGCATGACCCCTGACCAGGGATGCTCATAAGATCTTACATTATAAACCATCTTGAGAGTCAGGGTAGGAAGTCTCCTGATAGAGCACTTCATAATCTTGAATGGGACAAAACTGGATTTGTTCAGGCCTCCCCTCCTTTAGCCTCAGACTTAATCTACATCACATAATATTTTTACTACTTTTGGGTCAGCTACATGCCTAACTTCCTATTACAGAGAACAGAAAGACAAACAATCTCTTGTATGCAGACTACACATGTGGATTTATCATGATCTAAGGATGGCCTTAACAGTCATTTGGTCCTAATGGCTAATTACTGCCAAAAAGAAGAGTTACAGGTCAATTATTCAAAAACCAAATTCACCGTTTTGAGTAGCTATTCCTCAACTTTTTACCAGTTTGTCTCAGATAATCCCATAAAACCAGCAAGCTCATTTATGGTCTGAGATTGATGCAGAAAAGGAAGAGGGACCTGACTGGCCTACCCAGAAATTAGAGAGTGTGCTTTTCCAGGGAAGATGATCAGACTGATTCTCAGGAGGCCTCAGGTGACACCTGTTACCTTTGGCAATTTTCCATGGTCTGCTGGGTGGCCCTTGGTTTTACAGGTTTAGGAACCTAGTTTTGTTAGGATTACCTTCACCAAGCATATGAGATTAGATATAAAACCAAAACACCAATGCACTGAGGTACTGAAAGGCATGTTCCATGCATGCTTTCATCAATACGTTGAGTCTACAAAGAGGATATTTTCTAAGAACCAGGAAGAGAAGGTGCCCACTGAGACTTAGGCCTACGACATCAAAACATAATAGAGACCGTAGACTGGAATACCCAAGTGGGCACGAGCAGCCCATTTTCTCCCTGTCGTCAAGCTGTATGGGAAGCCGAATCATAAACTGAGTAACAATTAAATTCATTTACCACATGAAAGATAATTGTTGTGATGGGAATACATGATGCCCATATTCTCCTTACAAAATTCCTCTGTAGGGACACTGACATGAGAAGCCGGAGTAATCAAGAGATTGCTCATCAACATGGAAAGAGAACAAGAGAAGTGGGATTAATTGAATGTTTGATGGTATCAGGCACACACAGCATGATACATTCAGCTCACATTAGGAAGGTTCTTGTCTAGGAATCTGAACGTTTGTGGCCTGGTGACAATCTCCTGCTTCTACCCCTACATGAAGAATGGCCTTTACAGGCAAAAAAAAAAAAAAAAAAGAGTCAAGATTCCAAAGCTTTTGACTAAGACTTCTTCTTAGGGCCCTACGCAGTGCCCCTTGGCTAAGCAATGCTTGTATTTCCCTCCATGCCAAGCCCCTCTGGGTAGCATTGTCTTCAGTGAAGATTTCCACTTCAGTCCACTATGTTTTGATTGTATAGTTTAGATCTCAGAAGACCATCTTATTCCAAGCTCTTGGGATGCAGCTCAGTAGCCGACAAATACTGACAAACAAATATTTTACAACTTGTTTATCTTGGAAACCACCCCCAAGAAGCTGTGTGGCTCAAATCAATAAAGATTTTTCTTTTATTGACCCAGGAGGTCATTGTATAACTTCTCTAAAACCCTTCAAGGTCAAAATAATTTCTGTATCTCTGTGGAGGTGGAGGCTTGAGGCTTTTTCCCATGGTCTATATTAGACGAGGCTCCAAACCATTTTCTAAGTAACCACTTCTACCCTCAGTATGGTGTAAATAAACAAAATAAGGCAGCATTGAGCCTACAATATGCAAGTCAGTAAGCTAAATATTACTTCAAAATATTTGTATTTAGTCTTTATAAGAACTAATGTGTATATCTATCTATATCTATATCTGTATCTATATATGGAAATAGTTTTTATTTCTGCTTTTAAAGAGTCTGCATTTGTCTGTTTTCCACCAGAGGTTCTGATGTCTTACTTCTGTCATGGGGTGACATTGGGTGACAAAGCGATTCATCTGCCACAAGGAAGCCCTTCTTGTGGCTGGGTTCATAAACATTATCTATTTATGCCGCTGACAGTAATTCCTCTTTTTAGCCATGACATTGCTAGTGAAAATCGCTTACATTACTGTGGAATTTTAAGCACGGAATTCCTCTAAGTGGAATGATAATGGACCTTTGTTCTTGGACACCCTTAATGCAGAGGTACTGGCTTTGTTCAGGAGTTTGTCATTGGCAATGAAAAAGACACATCCTAGTTTCTTCACCTGGGTCTCTGGTTCAAATCGGCTTGAATGATGACACACTTTGACTGCCACATCCTTTATCCATTGTCATCAGATAAAAGAAAGTGGACAAGGGATTCAAGTTTAGGTGCCCTCAGCACCAGAAAGCAGGAGCCAGAGGCATCCGAACCAGGAACTGAATTAGGGAGAGCTTCCAAGTATTTCAGGGTCAGACTCCAGGGTCTCAACCATGTGGTGAGCCTGGTGCCCTAAACTGTGCACATTTACAAACCCGACTTTCTGGGCCTTTCCACTACATATGCATGCCTGACAGAGACCCTCCCACTGCAAATATAAACCTAAGGGGTTATAGGGTGCCTGGCTGGCTCAGTTGGTAGAGCATGTGACTCTTGATCCCAGGGTCGTGAGTTTGAGCTTCATGCTGAGTATGGAGATTATTTATTTAAAAAAAAAATTATACAGTAAAATAATAAAATAAAATACCTAAGGGTTTAATATACCCAACACTGCCCCACCATCCCTCCCAGATTCTTAAGGGTTCTGTGTTGATGAAACAGACTAAAATCTGTGCAGGTGGCATGTGTTGTAAAGGCATTCACATAGACGTTTTTGTCTCATTCTGACCTTCATACATTTCTTTGAAGTTCATCCGTCCAAAAATCACTATATTTTTCCTGGAAAGTTATGCTTAGAAAGTTGCCTGACTGAAGCTCTTTCACCTCCTGACGTTTAGTTTTACTAGCCAACTGTCACTGATACTAATATATCAGACTGCTTGGTTCTCAGTAGAAATATAGCCACACACTTCTGTATGTCTTTCTTTTCAACCATAACTAATCTACCTCGTGGCCTTGCAAAAACAATTTGGCTTCTCTGTTCTACGTAATTCCTGTCCTGCAGACATCGGCGCATAATGTGAGATTATAATAATAAAACTAACACCAACCACCGTCACCACCCAAATAATAAGAGCATTGAGCATTTCAATGCTTTAAGCACTGTTCTAGGTACTTTACATAGATTAACACATTCCACCCTTACAGTCTGATCCAATGGGAATGATTATGATCTCCATTTTATAATGGAGGAAACAGAGGCACAGGGAGGTTAGCTAACTTGCCTAAGGTTATACACATATCAAGAGATATGTATAATTGCTCCTTAGAAAAAATATTTGTTTTTCATCTATAAAAATATGCATGCTATGTTTGTGGAGGGTTTTTCAAGTTCTTGAGTTTTAAGTTTAAGCCGGTTAAATGGCTGACTTCAGATCAGGTCATAATCTCGCAGTTTGTGGGTTGGAGCCCCACGTTGGGCTCTGTGCTGACAGCTCGGAGCCTGGAGCCTTCTTCTGATTCTGTGTCTCCCTCTCTCTCTCTCTCTCTGCCCCTCCCCTGCTCATGTTCTTTCTCTCTCAAAAATAAGTAAAACATTAAAAAATTATTTTAAGTTCTTAGAAGACTGAGAATTACAATTTTTAAAAGTTAAAAAAAATTGCACCCAATTCTATCATCCAGAGACAACCACTGATAATATTTAAATGAACTTTCTCCAGACATCTCTTCATATATTTATATATTTAGGATCATACTGATTTATGGTCATCACGGCATAAATGGGGTCAAGCACACAATATTGCTTCTGTGTTTTACTTTTTCTGCTCTATCACATGACCTGGATGTCGGGAGCCCTTTACAGGCATCACAACATTATGTGCATCCCTCTGGTTATTAGCGGACGGGAGCCTCCCGGCCTGATCAGAAGGGGGAACTTCCAGTCCCTGAAGGACTCTCGCCTTGCTTCATAGCAGATTTTATTTTAGTTTTAGTTTTTATTATTTTAAAAAATTTTATTTATTTTAAGAGAGAGAGAGCATGCACGAGTGGGAGAGAGAATCCCAAGCAGGCTCTGTGCTGACAGTGTGGATCTCATGAACTGTGAGACCATGACCTGAGCAGAAATCAAGAGCTGGTCGCCAACTGACTGAGCCACCCAGGCGCCCCGCAGATTTTATTTTAGTCTGATGTTTAACGTAGCCATCCTTGAGCATGCCACACACATTCTTCCTAGAATGCAAGCCCATATGTACTGCCGGCCAGCGACTCGGGCGTGAGAGCCTGACCCCAGCTCTCTGGGGAATTAGGGTGGGTTCTGGGCTGAGGCGGACACACACCGTTGGTGGTGAAGCTGAGCTGACAGTAGCCTGGGTTGTGCTATTTCAGCAGTACGGTGCCATGTGACCAGATGAGGGAAGTTCGAACCTCTCCAGAAAGCCACATAGGTTACATGACGAGGGCTGCTACCATGCACCACATGAGGACACACTATCTTCCTCAATCTATGTGAACAAAACCTTGAATCATGCTCGGCTACCGCCTTACGTGACAGTCCCACCACCGGTCAGCTGGGGGACCTGGAGGACTATGTAATATCCTGTGACCAGCTGAAAGACAATAATCCTAATAGAGTTCCAAGTATAAACGCTGATATCCTGCAGAACACCCTCACACCCTAACTTGAGGAATCAAGTTAGGACAGTGGCAGTTTGAGTGGAAGCGCCTACGTGGGGAAATGGATTTCCAGGCTGACTTGTGAAGGAGAGAAACCTCTGACGCAGACACGCTCATTTTGTCATTATGATCTCTTCGGGGCAGTCGGTGTCGGTCGATGTAGGAACAACTCCAGCTCACCAGAAACACTGCTAGCACATTTTAAGAACCATTTAAAATTCTATCTTCCGACTTAAATGAAACAAAAAATGGTGCAAAAAAGAAAATAGGTATCGTTCATGACTCCTTCACCCTCCCCCAAAAGAACCGTGGTTAATATTTAGGTCTATTTCCTTCCAGCTTTTTCTACTCAGCATTGTTTTTATTTTTTTGAAATGTTATTTTCATTTCATCTTTTTTGGGGGAGGGGCAGAGAGAGTAAATCTCAAGCAGGCTCCACGCTCAGTTGGGTCATGACTTGAGCCGAAATCAAGAGTTGGGTGGTCAACTGAATGAGCCATCCAGGTAACCCTACTTTTGTTTTTAAAGAGAGATAAATATCTATCTACACGAGTTCACTTAATATTTTAGACGTGTAGGGGCGCCTGGGTGGCTCAGTCGCTTAAGTGTCTGACTCTTGGTTTTGGGTCAGGTCGTGATCTCAAGGTTTGTGAGTTCGAGCCCCACGTCTAGCTCTGTGCTAGCAACACTGAGACTGCTTGGGATTCTCTCTCTCTCCTGCTCCTGCTCTCTCTGTCTCCAAAATAAATAAAAACTTAAAAAAATTAAAGATATATTTTACACGTATATTTCTCAGTATCATTTAAAAATGCTACATAAATGTAAAGTATAATGGTTGCACAGTATTCCATCATCCAAAGTTCTACCTCAAGTTCTATAGCCACCAAAATAGTCCTTTATAGCAATGGTCTTTCTTAAAGAGACTGTCTGGGAACCAGTGCTTTGATCCCTTCTCCCTGGATTCCTTACACACCTTCCATAACATCTTGTCCAAGCAGCCCAGTAGTGTGGGAGGGTGGCATCAGCGCAAGGACGTTCCTCTTGCTTTCATTTTTAATTTAAATAGTTTAAATTAATTCCTATATGGTAATATATGATAATCTAACAAACACCCAGCAAACATCAGAGTATATATATACATATATATGTAAATATGTTAAATATATATATACATATATATAGAAGAAAAGGTTCACTTCCCTGCCCACAAATTCTCTTCTCCAGAGGTGACCTTGCTGTCAGTCTCTTGGGCACCCTTCCAAAGACCGTACTGTGCAAATGTAAGCATGTATGTAACAGTCCTGCCCAATTCTGCTCACACAAATGACAGTGTGCACTCTGTACTGTTCTTGCCTTGCTTTGTGCCTTTAATACAGAGAGTGTGGCCATGTATTAGGACTTGGGAGCCAGATTCCCTGGGTTTAAATTCGACCACTACCATCAATTAGCCACTACCATCAATTAGCCATGAATCCTTGACCAAATTACCTAACCTTTCTGTGCTCCGGTTTTCTCATCTACAAAATGGTCCTAATAATGGTAGCTACCTCATCGGGCTTTTGTAAGGTGTTATGGGTTGAATGGTGCCTCTCCGGAAAAGATATGTTGAAGTCCTAATCCTTAGAACCTCAAAATGGGACCTGATTTGGAAATAGGGTATTTTGAGAGGGAATTAAGTTAAAATAAGGTCGTGAGGGTGGGCCTTAATCTAAAAGAACTGACGATCAGATAAAAGAGGAAATGTGGACACAGATATGGATACAGAGAGAAGGCCATGTGAAAATGTAGTGATGCTGCCCAAAGCCAGGGAACATCTGGGGCCACCAGAAGCTGGAAGGGAATAGGAAGGACCCTTCCCTACAGGCTTCAGAGGGAACAGGGCCCTACCGACACCTTGCTTTCTGACTTCCACCTGCAGAATTGTGAGAAAATAAATTGCCATTGTTCCAGCCACCTAGTTTGCCGCCCTCTGTTACAGTGGCCCTAGCAACCAGACTCACATGGACTAAATGAGTTAACATATGCCCAGAATTTTAGACTATATCTAATAGTCATCAAATACTATAGAAGTGTTAGCTGCCATTATTACACAGATCTGCCTCATGCTTTAAAAAAATTTTTTAACGTTTATTTTTGAGAGAGAGAGAGAGGCAGAGCACAAGCAGGGGAGAAGAGAGTAAGGGAGACACAGAACCCAAAGCAGGCTTACAGGCTCTGAGCTGTCAGCACAGAGCCCGATGCGGGGCTCGAACTCATGAACCGTGAGATCATGAGCTGAGCTGAAGTCGGACACTTAACCGGCTGAGTCACCCAGGTACCTCTGCTTCATGCTTTTTAATGAATGCATATTTTTTCCTGTGGTTTTGGCAAAATTTATCGTTTAAATATATATTATCAAGCCCATAGTATTGTTTAAAAAATTAGCACTTAGACTTACACTGAAAAATAACCCATCTTCAAACCTCCATTCTCCAAAGAATGGAGTCTCATTCTCCAAAGGTCAACCTTTCAGTCACCTGGATCTTCCTTCTGCTATTTATCTCCATCTTTCTAAGTAATGTGCTTATACTGTTACTTCTTGATTTATCAGTTTGAGACTCTTCTGCTTTCCTGTTATGATAAATGAGGATTTTAATATATGACAACCGTTATCCCTATGCGCACACACACACGCACACACACGTACACACACATCCTCTTGTGATAGTCACAATATGATTACATAACCATTTTTAGTTATGTAACTGTTAAAATAGATTTTTCAAGGCTCAGACTGAACGGAGATACCGAAGATGAGAACAGTAGGTACAAAGTGTCCCCACGTTCTAAATAGACATTCTAGACAATCCATGTAAGGCTTGCAAATCAGGTGGCCTTGAAATGATTCTTCCAGCCTTACCCACTAACTACCTGCAGTCTCAAGAATTCACTAAGGGGTGGGTGAGCCTGCCTGGCTCAGTCGGTAGAGCTTGCAACTCTCGCACTTGGGGTCATGAGTTTAAGCACAACGCTGGGTGTAGAGATTACTTAAAAATAAAATCTAAAAAAAAAAAAAAAGAATTAACAAGGGAGTTGAAGTGGCCGGGGCTGAGGACTGCTTTGGACAGAGGTAGCAGTGTTGTTTTCTACCACATCCCCACGGCAGGATGGAAGGACTCTGCTCCCACTCACCCTAAACTTAGTAAAGGTAGTTTCAAGAGGACCCTCAGAGAGAAGGAGAGATGTTCCCTGAAGTTTGAGGGGGCAGGTGCATACTTAGTGACTGACACTTGAAAAAAAGGATAAAGGCCAGAAGCTGGCCAGAGCGCCGGACAAAGAGGCAAGGTTGGCCAGCATTTCTGGGGATTAGGAGAGCAAGATGTGGTTTTCTGCAGGCCAGACGGGATTCTGTGGAGAAAAGCTGCTAATAGGCGGCTTTCAAAAGTTCCCCACCCAATAGCTCCACAGGGTAGGATAAAAAAAAAATGACTCCAACAAACAGTGGACAACCAGAAGCCAAGTGCCAACCGAACGACTGTCGGCGGTCAGCCAAATGAGGCACTTTCCAGCTACAACACCCCCAGAGACGGAGGTGCTCCCAACAGTCAGCCTTGGACTTCAGACGATGAAGGAAGGTACTTATGCCAGATGCCGATCCTGCAGGCCAAGGACCTTCCTTCCTCTCCTTTCTACCCTTTCCGTGTCTACATCTAACCCTAGAGGAGCCAAGAGCAGCAGAGTGAGCAAGATGGAATAAAGAAATGTCATCCCTCTACCTAGGGTGGCCAGATTTAGCAAATAAAAGTACAGGATGCCCAATTAAATCTGAATTTGAGATAAAAACGTGGGGTTTTTTTTTAGTATAAGTACAGCCTATGTAATATTTGGGCATAGTTCTCCTAAAAGTATTTGTTGCGTTCTGGAATTTACATTTAGCTAGGCGTTTTGTGTTTGATTTGGCAGCCCGCCCCATCCTTCTTGCCCATTGCAAATTTCAAGCCGGCGACAGGCCCAAGCTGTGGGAGAGGAAAAGTTTAAACTGGATAAGAGCTTGGTCTTCTGATATCAGATTACTCTGGACTTTGGATAACCTGAAAAAAATGGAGACTGTTCATTAATAACCTAAACGTACTTAGAAAAATTATAGAAATTGTCTGATATTTCATCCATGGGGCTGAAAAAATAAGAAGGCACAGGAGCCTTCCATGTCCATCTTCTTCAATAAGCTACTTACAGGTATATTAAGCTCAGCATTTAGGTTATTATTTTGATATAAATATTATTTGTTGCTGAGCCAAGCTGTGAAAACTGCATTTCTTTTACAATGTTCTATTTTTTCTTTGAGTTAATAACTGCCTGCTTCAAGCATTTTTCCAATTTGAAAGCTATTTGTTTCTTTCTCTGTGAACTGTATGCTGATGTCCTCTGTTGAACTGTTGAGCTTTCCCTTATTAATTTAGAGAAGTTTATTTATATATTAATAAAATTAACCCCAAAGAATGCTCTTCTAAGGGGAAACTGGAAATAGCAGTAACGGCGGACGGGTGGAAATTGTCCAACATTTGGTTGGGAAGCTGAGATTTTCACTATGCCCTGTTGTTAATATCTGGTCTTGCTCTTCCAAAACAGTTTCTCTCAAATCAATAGTTTCTTTAAATATTCCTTTAATGCTTACATGCTCAATTCTTGGTTGAAATTTTCCCAAGGAGGAGGTATATGATTAAGCCACAGCCTATCAGCATTTCTCCACTTTAGACATGATCATTCATCCTTGGGATTTATTTCCAAGAAATTAACCCACACCAATGAAACAGCTGCAAATAACACCTCACAGAAATTACAAGAAATTTCTCTTAAGATACTATTACTATGTGGTTGGAACACAGAACACAAAGATTAAAATCTCAGATGTGCTCCTTCCTCCGTTCATGATTTCATGATTCTAATCTCCTAACAAACCTCATTATTATTTTCAGTTTCTCATTAGGAAATCAGGACCTTGCTGAGATTTGGTCTCTGAGCTGTCTTTACGGTACCGGGAATTGCACGATAAGGTAAATGTTACATTCTAGACTACTGCCACCGCATAGAAATTTCCATTGTAAATGGCTGCAGACCCTCAGCTAATTTTCACACATGTAATTCTTTTCCAAGAACCCTTTTGTTCTTTAGGGACATAAAACATTCCAAAAACAAATACGTTAAAATATGAATTCAAAAATGATTTTAGAAAACAATGGAGAGAAAAACTGCATTTCAGATTAGATGTCAATGAGCCCCTCATTTATCACTAATTCCTCAGAAGAGCCCAGCATGAGCTCCATTTTCTTATTTTTATTTATAAATTCAATTTTAAGACTGCAAGGAGGCATGCCGATCCTCCTCTTTCTCTGTCTAATTAACTTATTTCTTTAGAATGAATGACATGGAGGGAGGGCTGGATTCCAGAATCCCTTGGCCCTGGAATAAAAAAATCTTTGCATGTCTTATAGATGCCAGCCCTGTTTAGTCTCAGCGATAGCATCCTCGGCATATGTCATATCTTGCATTCTTGTTCTGCTTTTCTCTCTCTCCATTCAATGGGAAACTAGCTTTTTGGGAACCCCCGCCTTAAAAATTGACAAATGTTTCCTTACTTTGTCCCTCAGCAGCACGAAAGTTCATCTATCAGGTTTTGTGCTTATTTGACAGAGTAACAAGATAAAAAATCCAATCATGCACAGATGAATCCATCAATCAAATGTAATGCAGGATAGCCAAAGCATGGTAGGGGAAAAACACGAGGGCTTCCTGAGGGACCATTATCTTCCTGGCACATGTCACGTGCCTTCATTTTTGCAGTTTTCTTGAACTCTTACAATGGCTTCCTCAAAGTAGAGAAGAAATCTGAAGGTCAGAATGTCAGCTACTTGCTGAATGCCTCCCCCTGGTAAATGTCAAGGTCTTCGCACTGCTCCCTGCCTCACACCCAACACTCCAGCTATGCTGAACCGTAAGCAGTTCCTAAGCTGGTAATCATTGTCCAATGTCTCTGGTTTGGGATACAAAAGTCACCATAATAAGAGTAACCCTGATGCAGGGTTTCACGAAACTGATGCAAGTGATATAGGAGAAATGCGAGAATCACAGGCAAACACTGATAAGTAAGAGTCTTGCAGAGTGAGACCAGTTAACAATTAAAGGGGAAGAAATGGGCCTAATTTTGTTTATTCTAAAAATTAGGACTGAGCACAGCTATTACCTAACTTATGTTAAATATATATAACAATATAGATTATATTTATAATTTTTCTTTTTCACTTTTCAATATCAAATTCTAATCAATTTCCCCACCTTTTATTTATTTTTATTTAAAAAAAATTTTTTTGTTTTTTTAAAATTTATTTCTGAGAGAGAGAGAGAGAGAGAGACAGCATGAGCAGGGGAGGGTCAGAGAGAGAGATACAGAATCCAAAACAGGCTCAGGCTCTGAACTGGCCGTCAGCAAAGAGCCCCATATGGGGCTCGAACCCACGAACCGTGAGACCATGACCTGAGCCGAAGCTGGACGCTCAACTGACTGAGCCACCCAGGCGCCAACCTCCCCACCCCCCCACCTTTTTCAATGTTTATTTATTTTGAGAGAGAGAGCACAAGCTGGAGAGGAGCAGAGAGAGAGGGAGAGAGAGACAGTCCCAAGCAGGTTCCAGACTCAGCGTGGAACCTGACATGGGGCTTGATCCCACAACCCTGGAATCATGACCTGAGCAGAAATCAAGTCAGACATTCAACTGACTAAGCCACCCAGGCACCCCAATTTTTTTCTTTTATCTTTCATGAAACTTTTGTGTTAGGTTCTATTCATATCTTCCTTAGACATTAACTATCTTTGACTGTGAGACTTCCTGTACTTGGTCTTGCTGTTCCATGCTCTGAGACTTTTCCGTAGTATTCTATCAGCCTGCAGGACCTTTCTCTGTTCTGTAGGGAAACACTTCTTCATTGCTCTCCCCCGTTTCCAATGTCACCTCTTGTGTAAGAGTTTCCTCTAACCTTTCCTGCTCCATCAGCCAAATGAATGAATATAGGAAGAAACACACAATTTAACAGAAAAGGTAAATTACAAATGAAGTAATTAATTATTTGGTGTCGGGAGACAGTTTTCCATGGTGGTCTAGGGTACAGACTTAGGCAACAGATTTCCTGGATTGAAACCCAAGCACAAAGAACATTTTTGCCATCACAGAAAGTTCTACTTGGCAGCACTGAAACATACTTGTGAAAACACAAGCAACAGATTAAAAAAAATAACAAAACACCAAAGACAGGAATTCTAGATTTCTTTTCTTTTCTTTTTCTTTTTTTTTTTTAATTTTTTTTTTTTAATGTTTTTATTTATTTCTAGGAGAGAGAGAGAGACAGCATGAGCAGGGGAGGGTCAGAGAGAGAGGGAGTCATAGACTGAAACAGGCTCCAGGCTCTGAGCTGGCAGTCAGCACAGAGCCTGACGCGGGGCTCGAACCCACGAACCGCGAGATCATGACCTAAGCGAAAGTCGGACGCTTAACCGACTAAGCCACCCAGGCGCCCCGATTTCTTTTCTTTTTAAGTAGTATTGCAGGAATGACTATGTGCTCTGGGACCATGTTGGAGGAGTCCTTCCCAATGCAAGAGGTTGGATGTAGAAATGATCTTTAAGCTAAGACTTGAGTAGGAATTAACAAGGAATGTGTGTTTGGGAGGGTGGGGGTGCCATGGATTGGTCTGGGAAGACAGAGAAGGAGACAGAACTCTGGACAGGGAGAACCTGAGGGAGGGTGGGCCGCGCACAGGACACCTTTGAAAGAAGTACACACATCCAATCCACCAGGCTCTAATTCTGCGAACAAATTCATGGTTGACACTGTGCCAGTACTGAAAAATAAAAGAGTATGTTCTAAATGTGAATTAAGTGCCGTAGGAAATAAGCTCTCCTGGTTATAGCAGGTCAGGATAATCAGAAAGGATGATATGTCAGGAGGTTTCCTATTAATTCCTTATTTTCAGTATTTGTTCATTTCACACTTATCACATGTCAAATGGCGGTAAGAATTCTATTAAGAAACTCATTGAATGCCCCAAATAGACTAGAGATGTTACATAATGAATGGAAGTTCATGATCTTTTTATCTTCAGAAGGTTTTTGTTCCAACTAAACTCACATCTTATTGATGGACATAGTAATTATGAGCAGAAAATCATATTTGGTTTCCAGTGCAGTGTGTCTAAAATGTGACATTTCAGAAGCCCTTGTAGTGCTTATTAAAAATGCATATTCCCTCTTTTCCTGCCATCAACAAGCTGGGCAGAGGCAGAAGCCCAGGTCCTTTCAAGATCTGGCTTCACCTGTAGGGAGCCAGGGTGACTCAGCCGCTTAAGTGTCCGACTTCAGCTCAGGTCATGATCTCACAGTTCATGAATTCGAGCCCTGCAATGGGCTCTCTGCTGTCAGGGCAGAGCCTTCTTGGGATCCTCTGTCCTCCTCTCTCTCTGCCCTGCCTCTGTTTACTCAATCTCTCTCTCAAAAATAAACATTGGGGCGCCTCCATGGCTCAGTCAGTTGGGTGTCTGACTTCAGCTCAGGTCATGATCTCACAGTTCATGTGTTCGAACCCCGCATCGGGCTCTGTGCTGACAGCTAGCTCAAAGCCTGGAGCGTGCTTCAGATTCTGTGTCCCCCCCCCCGCCTTCCTGCCACCTCACTCGCACNAAAAAAAAAAAGATTTGGCTTCACCTGTGAGGCACCATCATGACTACTGGAGGTGTAATGGATAGTAATGCTGCTTTATAAGAGGTGCTGAGGACTACCCTCTTCCACTGTGGCCTGGCATGTGGAATTCGCAAAGCTGCCATGTCTCGGCACTGAGGCCATCTTTTGTGTGCTTGCATCCAACTATGATGAGTCTATATGTGTCAAGATGGTGGGGGCCCTTTGTAGCTGAGCAACAACTTAACTGAATTAAGGTTGAAGACAGTAGGAAACTAGGGGAATGGGCAGGTCCTTGTAAAAGTGACAGGGAGGGGAATCCCTACAGAGCGGCTGGTTGCAGTTGTGTGGTAAAGCAGAGGGTAGCGAAGAATCTCAAGGATGTCATGAAGAATAAATACTTCAAATGCAAAAACTAAACAAATAAAACCCTTCGCACTGGTTTAAGACTATGTGTATCTCAAGCCCACTAGGAACGTACTTAGAATTTTTATGGTGGGATCTATGAAGCTGAAAAGTTCCCTGGGTGATTCTACTGCACACCAAAGTTTGAGACCTTTCACTCTATTGATGGGATTCTAAAGTGCTTAACGGCAGCCTGGAGCCAAGCTGGCTAAATAACAGCTGCCTGGAGATTTGTTTTTGTTTTTAATTATTAAGTTAATTCTACACTTTATGTGGAGTTCACTAGTCTTTTCCCACCAATATCCTTTTCCTATTCCAGGATCATATCCAGAATTCCACATTACATTGAGTCATTGTGTTTTATGGTCTTTTCTGGTCTGTGATGGCTTCTTAGAGTTTCCTTGTTTTTTCATGACCTTGATAGTTTTGAAGAGTCCTGGCCAAGTATCTTGTAGAATGCTGGAGTTTGTCTCATGCTTTTCTCATGGTTAAACCAGGTTAATGGGGTGGGGCAAGAATACCACAGACAAAGCATCCTTCTTATCACATCATATCTTCAAGAAGATTTACCACTGTTGACGCTAACCTTGATCATGCGGCCAATGTAGTGTTTGCCATGTTTCTCCACTGTAAGTTACTCCTCTACTTCAACATTGTAGTCTTTGGAATCGTAAAGCACAACCCACAATCAAGGGGGAGGTGGGAATTCAGCTTTACTTCCTGGAGTGGAGAGTATCTACATAAATTATTTGGAATTCTTGAAATTTTTTTGTAAGGGTAAGGTATCTCTTCTTCCCTATTTATTTATTTATTTAATCATTTATGCATACCAATATGGGCTCATAGATATTTATTGTATATTCTAGGTTATAATCCAATAGTATGTTACATATTTTAGGCTCGATTTTTCCAGCTTTGGCCATTGGGAGCTTTTTCAGATTGACCCCTGTGTCCCTTTGACATACCCCCATCCTTTTGTTTTTTGAACTTTTTTTTGATGTTTTATTTATATTTGAGAGAGAGAGAGACAGAGTATGAGTGGGGGAGGGGCAAAGAGAGAGGGAGACACAAAATCCGAAGCAGGCTCCAGGCTCTGAGCTGTCAGCACAGAGCCCAACATGGGTTAAGCCTGATGCTTAACCGACTGAGCCACCCTGTTTTGTGAGCATCTTAACAAGATACTCCATATTCATTTTATGTATTCCCTATACAAACTCTAGATTCAGCTATTTCTCCCAATAGAGTTCTTTTTCAAAATCTAAATTCCTGCCTCTCAACCTCAGTGACTAAAATCTAGTTGTTCAATGGAGAGCGCCCAAGAACATATTATATTTTTTTAATTAAATGAAACAGAACATGCTTATATATTTTCATTCATGTGTTAAGATATCACTAAACTAGCAAGAGTGAAACACTGGGCCAAAGGGTATATGCCTATAATCTTGTCATAGATTGACAAACTGCCATCCAGAGAGGCTATGGTACCATATACTCCCACCAACAATGTACGAGAATGTTCTTTCTTCACATTCTTGACAAAGAAGTACACTGTTAAACATTTTTATCTTTGCCAGTCTGATAGGTAAAAAATGGCACCTCAATGTTCAAATGTTCACACTTTAACTATGAGCGATATCAATTATATTTTCATGCGTTAATATTAGAATTTTTGTGTATGATCTTCCTATTCATACCTTTTGTCCTTTTTTTTCTACTTCTATTAGTACTTTTTGAGAGAGAAAGAGCAAGAGTAGGGGAGGGGCAGAGAGACAGGGAGAGAGAATCCCAAGCAGGCTCCTTGCTGTTGGCGCAGAGCCCATAAACCATAAAATCATGACCTCAGTCGAAACCAAGAATCAAGATGCATAACTGACTGAGCTACCCAGGCTCAGTATATTAATTAGGGTGAATATATTCCATGTGTCAGTCACCTCTACTCATACAAAAAGGTAATTACTGCCTAGTAGGTGTGGTGTAAGGGTAATGAATATCTCCGTCTGAAATCACCTCAGCTAGTGAGAGTAGGGATTCCCAGTGTTAAATACACCCTTCGAGGGGTAAGGCGGCAGTTACCATGGAGACCAGCAGCACACTGACCCATTATTATGCAATAGCAAGACCGCCCCTCCCCCTTCCTGGAATGGTCCCTAGGATTGGAAATGTGTCAGTCTAAGATAAGGGATACTCTTTTAGCATAATACTCTAGGACACAGCCATGGCACTGTTAATCATGCAGCATGAAAGTTCTGATTTTCTTGTATACAACATACTCTGGGGGCAGAAGTGATGGAATGTCTCTTCTCCCTTTTCCACCTTCCATTCCCCAGGTCCTGAAGCCTTGTGGTATCAAGATGTAAAGAATAAATCAAATGAGGGGCCAAGTAGGCCAAGGGGACAGGACAGACTATCTAGAAGAAAAGGTTCTTCCTCCAAAGGGAGGGCACTACCACTTGGGTGCCTGAAGGTCACAATGAGGCCCCTCTTTAGTGAGAGAGCCCCACTTTAGTGGAAGTGAGCATGTGAGCCACTCCAGACTTGCTTTGTGGTCTCCAGAATGGATTAGAATAGTCTGCTGAAGGTAAAATGAAAGGGCTGTCTTACACATAACTTTGAACTCTGTGTCTGGCTAACCATATCTACACTTCCAAGATGTTTGTGTAGAGGAAGGCTGTGTGTCGAGGGCTACGTTTTGGGACTGGACCCAAGCTGACGGATTAGGGGCACCTCCGATGAAAAGCACAGACCAGTGTTTCTCAGAGCCTGGTCCTAAGGCCAGTAGCATCAACAATGGGAAACTCATTAGAAATGCAAATTCTGGCACCCCCATGCGTAAACTCTGGGGGTAGGGCCTAAGAGACTTCTAAAAAGGCCTCCAGGTGATTCTGAAGCTAATGTTTGAGAACAACTGCTCTTGAGAGAAGCCACTGACATCTGCCTTGGCATCCAAGTTAGCAGATTGGAGCCTGTAAGCAAAAACAAGTCACCTCGGGCAGTAGGGGCACCCAGGAGAGTCTCTCTGGGGTAGAGGCACACAGTGTACCACTGCCATCTGGACCCTAAAACTTCTGGGTGTTTCTTGGGAATAAATGTTTTCCCCAGGGAGCTGGCGCCAGCACCCTGTGCATTTCCCAGATGGGTTTCTAGACAAGGGCCTCCGTGGGACGCCTGGGTGCCTCAGCCAGTTAAACGTCCAACTTCAGCTCAGGTCATGATCTCACGGTTCACAAGTTCGAGCCCCGCGTTGGGCTCTGTGCTGACAGCTTGGAGCCTGGAGCCTGCTTCAGATTCTGTGTCTCCCTCTCTCTCTCTGCCACTCTCTTGCTCAAGCTCTGTCTCTCTCTCAAAAGTAAATAAAAACATTAAAAATAAATAAAAAATAAAAATAGAATAAACAAGAGCCTCCTATGGGAGGTTCCAGGGAGGCCCTGGAGAACCACGGCTTGTCTACAGGCAGGAATTCTTACATCCGCTCTCCCCTGCAGAAGTGGGACTTTCAAGGAGAGTCGATTGCACTAAGGCTGGGCAGGGTGAGGGCTCTCCGTGGGCTCCCCCAGGTCACTTTGCCTCTCTGGATTTCAGAGTGGAGCAAACTGGGCTTTATTCACCCAGCCCAAAAAAGTTTACCTCGGTAANATAGATTTTTCATGGCTCCAAAATAATTCTGGGCCTGGATCATTATTTCAGTTGTCTCTGTCAGCAGGCAACCTTAATGAGTGCCATCTTGTGATTTATTGCCAAGTCACATTTTTTTTGCAAATATTTCCCTATAAAATATTTAAGGCTGCATCTGACTTTGGGTCTTTGGAAGACATTAAGTTTCTTCTAAATGTCTAATGCATTCTCTAGTGTTTTGGCCACAGTACTGTCAGTGGGAACGCAACTGTNACCTTCACATCAACTGGAAAAGTTGCAGCCGACCCAAAATTTTCAAATGATTTCTCCATTATATTCCTCTATTTTAATTCTTTTGCCGGGAGTCATATTCAAAAACTCCAAACACCAAAATGATTCTTCAAAAAACTGTTCGGTTTCCAAAGCCATCTCCGGCCCCGCCTGGGGTCAGGGGGCAAAAGGGGGCTGCGTGAGCCCTACATGGGGAGGCTCTGTCTCATCAGGGATACTGGGTGAAAGCCTGAGGCCTTCCAGCAAGGGGCGACAGAGGCTGGCCATGCAGGACAGGGACAGACATCAGGGTCCTTCTGCAAGACCAAACAGGTCTCTCTAAACATCCCGCTTCGGGGTGAGAGAAGCTAATTCCAAGACTGGGCTGCTGGCATTTACACTGGCATTACACTTCAGCATGCAAACTAAGAGCTCTGGAGATGCTGTGCTTGTTTTTTTTTAGGGTTCATGAGCTTTCACACACACACACACACACACACACACACACCCTCCCTCTTTCTCTCTCCCTCTCATTCCCCCACTTCAAACTGTCTTTCTGCAAAAAGATCATTGTGTTTATATTTTAGTTTAACAAGTCTCTCTGGTCTCTTTACCGCGCATCTCTGACAGCTGTTAGCCTGTCACCTCTGGGTCCCCTGCAGTAGTTCAGGCTCAGCCCGAGGCCCACCGACCGCACCACAGTATCTGCCGGGTTGTGAAGATGGACATTTTCCCTCCTAGAATCAAGAGGACACAGCTTTCATCGCAGGGTTGGAGAGGTCCATTGGTATTTATGTGGTTCAAATGTAACTTCCATGACAATGATGAATTTCTCTTGCCTGCAGGTGGACCTTCCTCGAGGCCCGGGTGAAAGTCATCCACCAGCATCTCCTCACCCAACACGGTACACACAACACACGCACATACACCCCGAATCAGACTCACAGCCCTATCGTTGTTTTCTGAGAAGAGAGGAATATTCTCCTTCAGGAGAGAGTTCTTATACCTCAACCCTCAGCCTAAATTCAGTTATTAGTATTTGTCCTTTAAGGATTTTTTTTTAATTAAAAGAGAAAAAACATTATAGATAAAATTTAGGTTCTCTTGATTCTTTTTTTAATGTTTTTATTTATTTCTGAGAGAGAGAGAGAGAGAGAGAGAGAGGCAGCGTGGGCAGGGGAGGGTCAGAGAGGGAGGGAGACACAGAATCTGAAACAGGCTCCAGGCTCTGAGCTGGCTGTCAGCACAGAGCCCAATGAGGGGCTCGAACCGATGAACCACGAGATCGTGACCTGAGCCGAAGTCGGACCCTTAACCGACTGAGCCACCCAGGTGCCCCTCGGTTCTCTTGATTCTTGACCGAATTCCTCTTTCTGAAAGTAACGACCACGATGAAGTCAGCTTATATCCCTTCGGCCCATTGTTTAAAGCTTGAACAGATATGTATTCCTGAACAATCTATACAGTGCTTATATATTGAAGTGGTCACATTCTGAATGCATTGTTCTGCAATTTGTCTTCTTCACTCAAAATTACACTTTTGGGGGTCTATCCATACTAATGTATATAAAAACCTAGTTCATGCCTTCCCGTTCGCTGTTTTAATGTTTAGATGCACATTCTATGTATCCATCATTGATGGATACTCAGGCAGCTTTAATTCTTGGATTTTATAAACATCTCCTTGAGCGAGTCTCCTTGTGAGAGCATCTTCCCAGGGCAGAGACCTAGAAGCGGAAGTGCCGGGCCATGGGGTATGCACATCTTCATATTTAATAAATACAGCCAAATGGATCTCCAAAGTGGAGCATATCGGCTTTCACTCCTCCAGCAGTATCTGAGATGACCTGAATATTTTCCACTGGGGCTCCGGTGGGAATGTACCTGATTGTAGACCTCCTCCCACTTTCTGCGCTCAGAGAGCCACTTCCCCAAGCACGGAGAAGAGCGCCCTCCACATAAAGGCGTGGGAGGAGAGTCTTTCCCAAACTGTGTTTAATCTATAAGGCATTGGTAACATGCTGTGCCCTACACGGGGGTTGTGGCCCCAAGCCTGATTGTTAAGACCCTTAGCTTTTATTTCTCCTGATCTGATACAAACAAGTAGGAACTCTTCATCTGCTTATATCTGTGCTATAAACTGACCCCACCCAGGGCCCCGATACTGACCGGGAAGGGACCAAGTAGCACCTTGGTTTGACCTCAGGTTTGCTAAGGTCAAAACTGCTGATTGGTTTGGCTCATCCATTCATTACACAAGTATTTACTGAGCACCCGAGTGAGGGGGTGCAAAGCTAAAGTGGACGATACTGTAGCTGCCATCCCGGGAGGGCAAGCGTCAGCCACTTACGTTCTTATCTCATCCAGTCCTTCCAACATGCCTATAAAGTAGGTGCTATTATTATCTCCATTTTACAGGACAGGAAACTGAGGCTTTGAGTTGGGATGATCTCATTTTCCCAGGCAGAGCTAAGATTCCAGCCCGCATCTCTGTCTCCAGACACCAGGTCTAAATAAATTATGTTATTTTAATGGGAAATGGCGGTGGGAAGGGGTAGAGGATGCACAAAGGCACAGGGTGGGAAAGAGCAGAATGTGTAAAGGAAATTGAAGGAGTGGAGCAGGATAAACAAACAGTGGGGGAGGGGGGTTGGATCACGCAGGGCCTTGAATGACAGGTAAGGGCATTTTAATGTAATTCAGTGGAGAGGATGAGTCATTGCAGGCTTTGGGGCTGTGAAGTGATAACCATCAGAGCCAGAAGCAATCAAGAGAATGGAAATTGTGGGCAAGAGCAGGGAAACTCGAAGTCAAGCTAGTTGAGGGAGGTGAGGGGGGCAGTGAGGACCGTCGCCCTCAACACCCATTCAAACCTGTACCATGAAGGTTGGGAAGCTGGAAACTATAATTCACATACTTCTAGTAGCTGGACTTCTGGACAAAGATCCATTTTGCTGACAGTGACAGTACAGAGGCAACAAAGTGCTGGCATCGCTTGCTTTCTGATTCAAGGAACTTCTGCAGTGACAGGAGTCACTTTCCAATTTCTGACAGAGACAGTAGGATTCCAAGGGGTGCAGGTTGGTCTCGGACGTTCTGTTTCAAACGCCCTCTCTGGATTTTTCAATAATGTGTCAGCTTTCAAACCTGAGTTCTGATTAAACTAGATCGAATGACTTCTATTTTTGCATATGAGCCCTAAAACGAGGAGGCAACAGAAGGAAGGACTCCAGAGGAGTCGGAAGCAATCGGCTTGGAAATTAGGAAGAATGAGTGCGTACATTTCAAAGGTAGAAATGTGCAGGATGAGGGAGAATTTGGGATGGAGGGTGGAGGAAACTGTCAGTTGATGCTGAGGTCCTACCCAGCAATGGCAATGATGTGGGGAGTGATGAGGTCATTAGTGGGCATAAATAGATTTTGAGAAGTGGGTTTTAATCTAGAACTTTGGGGAAGACCTAAATTTTGAGAGGGGGAGAGAAGAGTCTGTTATGATACAATTTCTTGTTTATAAGCTTTTTTTTAAATTTCTGAGAGAGAGAGAGAGAGAGAGCGTGAGCAAGGGAAGGTCAGAGAGAGAGAGGGAGACACAGAATCTGAGGCAGGCTCCAGGCTCCGAGCTGTCAGCACAGAGCCTGACACGGGGCTCGAACCCACAAAACGTGAGATTGTGACCCGAGCCAAAGTCGGCCACCCAACCAACTGAGCCACCCAGGAGTCCCTATAAGCCTCTTTCTATTCGAAGCTGGAGCTCCAAGACATCAAAACCTTTGCTAGCTATTCACCATCATGAACCCTAGGCCTGGCTCAGTTCTTGCTGTATTGCAGATACTCAAGAAATATTTGTTGAGCAATAAAGGTAGGTGTGCAAGGTGCAAGAAGAATTATGAAAGGAAAACGCATTTTTAGAGCAAGAGGGTAGGAAATAACGTAGGAGAGATAAAAAGAGGCAAAAAGTAAGAAAAAGACTATTAGGTAAGACAGTTGGTGATGGATAACACAAGATATTGTAAAAACTTTTCTAAAAATAAGCTTTCTTAAAAACTTGAGGTCAAACATACGTACAAAAAGCACAAATCATACATGTGTGGCTTAATGAATTACTAGAGATTATAACCACCTTCCAGGTCAAAACCCAGAATATTCCCAGGTCATCCAAAGCCTCCCTCATAACACCTCTCAATCAACACTCACTACTAAAGTGAGTAAAGGAAACCACTATCCTGACTTCTAACATAATAGATTCACCCGTTTTGAGCTTTGTATAGAGTCGCACACTGTATATTAAGTTGTGTCTGGCTTCTTTTGCTCAAAATTATGTTTGCAACATTCATCCACGTTGTTGCATGAAACAGTTTTGTTTGTTCAGTTTCATTGCTGTATCCCACGCATGTACCAAAATGTATTTATCTGTTCTTTTGTTAATGGAAATTTAGCTTGCTTCCTGGTTTTGATTATTAGTAAAGCAGCTCTGAACATTCTCAGATAAATACATCAGTAAACCTACATACATCTTTATATTGAGTACATATCCCAAAGCAAAATTGCTGGAATATAGGGTATGAATATATTCAACTTTAGTAGACACCATCAAACAGGATTCTAAAGTGGATGAATTAATGCCTATTCCATCCAAACACTGTACTTTATAATCATTCTGCATTTTCTCCAAAAGTAAGTGCTTTTTCTCCAAAAAGAAGTGCTTTTGGGTTCTATTTAGGAAATCTTACCCAATTTGGGTAATGTATCATGGGAGTTAGTCTCCTATTTTATCTTTTAGCAGATTTATTGTTTTTTTATGTCTATTTATTTATTTTGAGAGAGAGAGAGAGAGAGAGAGAGAGAGCATGCAGCATGCAGGGAAGGACAGAGACAGAGGGAGAGATGGAATCCCAAGCAGGCTCTGCACTGTCAGTGCAGAGCCCAACATGGGGCTCAATCTTAGCAACCGCAAGATCACAACCTGAGCCGAAAGAGTCGGTTGCTTAATCAAGAGTTGGATGCTTGACTGAGCCACCCAGGCACCCCAGCAGATTTATTGTTTTATCTTCCACATTTAGATCTATAATGTGCTTAGAATTGATATTTATATATGTGGTGAGATAGAAGGTCAAGATTACTACTTATTCCATGTAGACATCCAACTGGCCCAGAACCATTTATCTGCAAAGACTATCTTTACCCCACAGTTCCGTCATATATTCTGTATCTATCTATGTGTGAGTCTGATTATGGACGGTCTGTTCTAAAATTCGACCCCGCCATTTACCCAGATCCTCTAACTTTTCCCTGTTTGTTCTTTATTCTTTGTTCCAAGAAGTAGAAATTAGCAATCAGCCATATTTCCAATTTGCAGTGAATACTGAGATGCATAATGCATACTGTACTGCATTGTTCTCCTGGGAGCCGTTTCCTAGAATTCCTTTCTCTGTGTGACTCTGGGTTGAGGTGGCCAAAAGTGCAGTGGTATAAGATTTAGAAAGCAGGAATGAAGCAGGTACCATTACAGTCAAAGGTGGTCATTGGGAAGAGGTGGTGAGAAATGGACAGACTTGCTAGCAGGTTCCAATTTGCCTTCATCCTTCCGCACGCTGCCTCCAGCCCTCCTTCCCGTCTGCCTGCTCTGCCAGCAGCAACCCCGGGCCTGCCAGGAGATGCTGTGCTATGAATGTACAGAGGCAGCTATTGCCAAGAGCCAACAATCCCCTGTAGACTTCTACCCCGGCCCCCGCCCCTCTCCCAATTCTATTCCAGTGGCTGGATTTGCCTGGCTTCCACATTTCTCTGAAAGCCAGGGCTGGTTAGTGACTTTTCCCTGATTCTTCAACTTCCCTTTCCAGGCCTTTTCTTCCCCATCTCTTCCCCCAAATTATGTAAGGTCCCTTTCCTATAATACTTTCCTTGTCCCATAACCCATCGTAGTTCTGCTTCCCTGATCAGGTCCTAACTGATATACACATGTTGAAATAATCAACACCGTGTAACGGTGGCAAGCCCTCAAGCTGCACTATGGTAAAGTTTCCAAAAGATGAAAACTGGACAGAAGAACCGCATAATGGTATTCAGGGCTGACAACACTGGCAACATGATCACATTGCTGACTTTGAACTTCAGACCTTGAAGCTGGTGAATGAACAAATGTACCCTGAACGTACCTCCTTGCTCGTCCCTCCTCCACCCATTCGTAGCTTCCTTGCATCATTCCCTTTCAATATGTCCACATCTTTCTTTCCCTCCAGACTGCAAATTCATTTCAGGGCTTGCCTTATCCATCTGAGCACTCCCCTTTGCCTGAAGGGAAGTGTAAACCCAGTGCCACAACAATGCACGGAGGGAAGGAGCGATCGGCTGGACTGATTAGCTCAGGCTGGGAAAGCTCACAGAAAAGTCTCCACGGGGTCCTGGCACTTGATCTGCACCTAAATGTCTGCACAGGACCTCAGTAAGCAGAAAGAGAGGGAACTAGTAAGAATGAATTTTCCTGTGAATTCTGTATCAAGCACTGTGCTGAGGGCTTTACACATTAAGTTACTCACCCTCACCTCTCTTCTGTGAAGCATGTGCTGTCATATTCCCATTTTATACATGGAGAAACTGCGAACCAGAGTAACTAGGAAACTACACCATCACCATATTGCCCTACTAATTAATATCCTGACAAAAACTAGGATGGGGGTTGATTTGTCCTAGAATTTACGAAAAGCCTCTCCCTGGGGTGGTAATTTTAAAACTTCAGTGTGGTCCTTGAATATGTAAGGGAGGCTCAGAAAGTGGGAAGAATGTGTGTGGAGTAGGGGTGCTTTTTGTGTGTAGTTTTGTTTTCTCCTGAGACAAAGGAAAAGAAGCAAGGAGAAAGAAAGAAAATGAAGAGGAGGTGACATAACCTGGCAGAAATCAGCAAAAATGGCAGAGGGACGTTTTTAAGAACATGACCAAGGAGGCAATGGGTAAAGTAGGGGCGCCTGGGTGGCTCAGTTGGTTAAGTACCTGACTCTTGATTTCAGCTCAGGTCATGATCTCATGGTTCTTGAGCCCCACATTGGGGTCTATGCTGACAGAGATTCTCCTTCTTTCTCTGCCCATCCCCCACACACACTCTCTAGGACTCTCTCAAGACAAATGGATAAAATACAACCAAAAAAAAGACAGGCAAAAAATGAATGAGTAAAACAACTTGTCTGATTTTCTGTGATACCCAGCCTTCCTTCTTCCTGAAATTTTAGTAAAAATTAACGTCTGCCATACACACAAAGATACGGCCATGTGAGTTTTATAGAAAATAAGGAAACAGCAGAGTCTCACGTTTGGGTTATATGAAGCAGCAAGATATGCCCTAAGTTGAACTAATTCACGGGAACAGAAGGTCAGAACGAGAGGTAACCCAGAACTTAGGTCCTCCCTCCCCCAGAATGTGCTTGGAGAAGGCACCGGACTTCCCAAAGTCTGTGGAATGGGGAACTTGAGACAATTCCATCTGTGTCTGAAGGGCTAGAGGACTCCAGCTGACACCTTCATTATTTACAGAGCTAGGCAAGCGCACTGAGCCTGAAGGCAGGAGATATTCACTGCACTTGGAGAAGAGCCTAGTAGTAGAGGGAAGGTGGAGCCAGAATGAACTGCTATAGGGCTTGAGACAGGGAAAATATGGCTTCTTCTCATGGAATTCAACAACCGTTTGGGACTCAAAATGTAGAGATACCAGTAAGGGAGAGTCATACAAGACAGTATCTCATTTAGTGATTGATGGACTTCTTCCAACATCTATTCATCATTCAGTTATTTTGAATGAACTTCGATAGAACTTTTGAAAACAGGCAAAAGGACGCCTAAAAACACTAATCTCAAGGTGTGTATATAGCATGATTTATCAAAATTAGAAAGGAACAAGGAAATTTAGGACCTTTTGATCAGGGACTTCATTATTCCAAAGTATTTTTACCTTTGGGAATTTTCTAGAACTAGATCCTAATTAATCTCTAAGTGTTCATAGTCTCCTAGGAATGCCCAAGGCAACAAATATTTATAGCACGTAGACCACATCAGGCCCTGGGGTTACAGGGAGAGCCAAGACCCTCCCTTGATGGGCACAGTGACTTACAAGAAAGAACCCAGGCACGAGTTTTAAATGTGTAATGACTTGGCCAAATAAAGTCTTGGAGAAATGTTCAACATTTGAACTTCATAACGCTCTCTCCTCCTATTAACCCTCTTTCCTTTGGGGACTTTCCTCATCGAAAGGGTTTTTGTTAAATATTAAAATATCGGTGGGGGGGGGCACCTGGGTGGCTCCGTTGGTTAAGCATCTGGCTTTGGCTCAGGTCATCATCTCGCAGTCTGTGAGTTCAAGCCCCACATTGGGCTCTGTGCTGACAGCTCAGAGCCTGGAGCCTTCTTCTCTCTCTGCCCCTTCCCTGCTCACACTCTGTCTCTCTCTCTCAAAAGATAAATAAACATATACAAAAATTTAAAAATGAAAACAAAAACTGATGGCAAATACTTCAATATTAAAAAAAAAATATCAGGGATGTTCGTTAAGAGGTTTTTCAATAGGGCTTTATGTTTCTTAGAAGAAAGGGGATGTGCAAATCCAGTAACTACATGAAACAGAATGATGGGCGCTATAATGTTGACATCATGCCTGAAGTTGAGGGACATTAAATTTATTTTGGGGGGCTAATTAAGCCTGCAGCCCCCGAAATACCCCATCTCCAATCATTATAGAAGAGGGAAGCAAATGGCTTGAAATAATGAAGAAAAACTGCCAAACAGCATCTTAGGATTTTGTCAGAAACACTAAATCCTCCAAAGACCGTTAAGAGCAAAGTTAACCCCAAAGAGCTGATACCACCCGCTTGTCTGAAGGCTGCTTTTGGAAATGAGGACAGGCTCTGCCCCTCCCAGGTGGAGCACTCTTCTGTGCATGGTGCTTAGTACCAAGTCCAGGGCAGGGCCCACCTACTGCTTCTTACCACTGCTTCCCTTTCCAAGCTCATGGAAGTGTCACTGCCTTTCTCAAGATTTCTGATCATTCCCAGGGGCCCTCTGGCCTCTATCTGCTTCTGTAACACAGGGTAAATTCGTGAATTGGCTTTATTGTCCTCAAGTGTGGTCCCTGCTTAGCCTCCATCAACGGAGACCTGAAACTCTGCCCATTCCATAACTGCCATGAAAAGTCTCTCACACAAGGTGGTGCGTGTGTGTGTGTGTGTGTGTGTGGTGTGTGTGTGCATGTAGAAAAGTTTATTGGGGGCTCCTGGGTGGCTCCATTGGTTAAGCGTCTGACTCTTGATCTTGGTCATGATCTCATGTCGTAGGTTTGAGTCCCACATCAGGCTCTTGGCTCAGCTCAGAGCCTGCGTGAGATTCTATCTCTCCTCTCTGTCCCTCCTCTGCTTGTGCTCTCTCTCTCTCTCTCCTCTCTCTCAAAATAAATAAATTTCAAAAAAGTTTTAAAAAAGAAAGCAAAGTTTATTGGTTTGGCAAAATAGAGGGGTCGACGTCAAACATATTGGCGAGACCCTGTTCTTACAAGTCTTCACCAGGCTCATGCTCCCTCTCTTCACTTCCTTTCTTTCCTTCTTCCCTTCTTTTGACCTATAGTTCAAATTCTTCCCATTTGTTGATGTGGAACAATCGAGCTCTCCTTGGCTCCTGCGCCTGAACCTTTGCATAGCTAACTTGATTTAAATCTCCAGATTAAGTTCTTAGGTGAAGGCCGTCCTCTTCGCTTTTCAATATGTCCACAGATTCTCTGATCCTTCTTTCAAAGGGTGACGCCGAATCCCCCTCCCCCTTAGCATGGGCTGAATTTAGCAGCTCACTTCCAACAAATGCATGCGGCAGAAGTCATGTGTGACTTCTCAGGTAAGCACACAAAAGGCACTATGACTTTCTTCTCGCAGGTCACTACCCTGGGGCAAGCCAGCAGCTATGTCACCAGGACACTCCAGCAGGTCTGGAAACCTCTGGAAAGACACTTCTTTCTTCTCTTTCTCCGCTGCTAATTGTTCCCACCAAACGTAGTACCAGTCAGAGTGCGAAGTGTGAGGGGAAGGTGCCGGATCACAGCAGAGGAGAAGAATGACAAGCAACGCTGGGGTGGCTGTGTGCAGTGGAGAAGGGCACACGCTCTGGAGTCACAAAAACCTGGATCTGAGTCCCATTCCACGTGTTATTACTATCCCATCTAAGCTTCTGAAACTTTAGTTTGCTCATCTGTAAAATGGGGCATTATCTCCTTTGGAGAGGTACTGTCAGGAGCAAGTGGGCTGAGGCAGAGATAGGTTTGGTATCAGGCCTGGCCCAATGGAAGTACAGCACTCACTTAGAGATAGTAATTACTAAGATAATCACTGGTTGAGGGGCTCCTGGGTGGGTCCGTCGGTTAAGCATCCAAATTCAGCTCAGGTCATGATCCCATGGTTCGTGGGTTCAAGCCCTGTGTCGGGCTGACTGCTCAGAGCCTGGAGCCCGTTTTGGGGTTTCTGTGTCTCCCTCTCTCTTTGCCCTTCCCCCACTCATGCTCTGTCTCTCTCTCCATCAAAAATAAATAAACATTAAAAACATTGTTTTAAAGATCATCACTGGTTGAGTACCTACCGTGTGTTGGACTCTGTAGTAGCTGCATTAGGTACATTATATCATTTTTAATACTCACACAGCAACTCAACAAGGTCGAAAGGTTGCAATGGTGGCATAGTGTGGCCCCCAAAAGCTACATCCAAATCAGAATCCCAAGCACCTGTAAATGTGAACTTATATGGAAACAGGGTCTATGAAGATGTAATCCCAGTTAAGGCCCTAGGGATGAGATCATTCTGGATTTAGAGGAGGCCCTAACCTGGATGACTTGGTGACCTCAGAAGAGAAAGGAGGACATGAGACAGGAAAGGCCACAGAGGCAGACAATGGGAGTTATGTTGCCACAAACCAAGGAAGACCAGAACTGGAAGGATTTTCCTCTAGAGCCCTCGGAGGGTATGGCCTTGCTGACACCTCAATTCTTCTTGCCTCCAAAATTATGAAAACAATCAATTTCCAATGTTTCAAGCCACCGTGTCTGTGGTCATTTGTTACAGCAGCCCTGGGAAACGAGTTCGTATGTTTTTATCCCCACTTTACTGGGAAGAAAATGAAAGTGAACGAACTTGCTTGGGGTCTCTTCTTATGCAAAGCACCGATTTGTGCCACATAAACATAAAACCACTGAGTGCCCACAAGAGAAACGATCCGATCCAAAACAGGAAAATTAGGACAAATGTGTAGCTCCAGGTGTCTGCCAGAGAGAGGGAAAATGAGCGCACATCATTTCACTTAATGTGCAACTTCGCACAAATACCAGAGCTCACTTAATTAGGCCAGGAGAAATCCTCTTGGAAGGAAAAAGCTAGCAAAATAGAACTCAGGGTAACATGTACACCAGCTAGGTGCAACTCTGTGGAAGAGACCAGGCCAGCCCAAACCAGCCCGAACCAGCCCTGAGGACCCATGACTTAGACTCCAGGGAGCCCAGGAGCAGATTAAATTAATAGAGCAATTAGGGGGCAGGGAAGCAGGCTAAGCCTCTTAAAATCTAGGAATCAAAGTTTTCAGAACAATTTGGTTTGTAGGAAAGAATCGAGTCTCACACTTTCATTTCTCTTCGGTTTCTTTTTAAGATGCTGAAATGGCAAGTCTGAGGAGCAATAAATAATTACAGATTTCTTATGAAAAGCAAACAGTGGGGAATCATTAATTGTAAAGGTCTACCCATTTCCCAAGGAGCCCAGAAGCCATGCCTAGTCTTGCGGGTTTCATCTATTTACACACAGGGGGAAGATTTCTCCTAACCTGCACCACCCACTGTCCTCCCATGAGGCATCACTCGCCTTTCTTTCGGAAATTTGCATTTTCCATAGTTGCAAAAATAACAAATGCTCCATGTTCAAAACTAGGAAAACTTGAAAAAGCACAAAGAGAAGGAAAAAATAAACACCATAATCCCACCTCCCACGTGTTGAAATATTTTCCTCCGATATGTTCGATAGAGCTACACACACGCGTCATTCAAAACCAAACTGACTGTAGCTACCACCCCTGCAGCTCATGGGAGGGGCAGGAGATAACACATATCTGTGGAGAAAAAATATATATATAATAGGTAACATTTAATAGTATTTACTTTGTGCCAAGCACCCTGAGCACTCCATACAGATGAACTCTAGGGAACTTTTGCCTGCCACCAAATCCAATGATATTCTGTATTTAACTCATTCGATACTCAGCACCCCTTTATTTGTTACTGTAGTATTTATTTTGTAGACAGGGAAACTGAGGCACACGAAGACCGGTGCCCCAAATCACACTGCCTGTAGGCGGTGAGCCGAGATTTGCTAGGGTCTCTGCGGGGAAACAGGGCTCAGGTGCGTCCGCCCACACCGTTCACTGCTTCCCTCTAGAGACTAGCGGAGGGGAGGGACTCACGGTTCAGTTTCCCCTGGCTGGTCGGTGCTGGCCCAGAGTGACCTTGCTAGAGTCACCAAGGAGTCGTGGTTTGTAATCTTGCGTTGCAGAACAGGAGGCAAAGAGGGGGTAGGGAAACCAGTGGGAGAATTGCCTAGAAAGAGGGCCTGCCCCGGCCTGGCGTTCAGCCTCAGGCTGCGTCTGTGGCCACGCCCACGCAGGCCGCCCACGACCACGCCCAGCACTGTGGGCAGAGCCCGAGGGCCAGGGGCACCTGAGACGCTGCTGGCTCCAGGGAAGGTAGCCACCTAGTGCCCTGAACCTTCAGAAAATGTCCGCCACCCACATATTTGCCTTGTGCACGTGGTAGAATTCCAGAGAAGTGGCTGAGTCCCACGTCTGAGCTGGGGCAGTGAAAGGGGAAAGGAAACCTGAGTTTGCGAATCTGGATAAATCTTGAGTAGGACATTGTACATTGAACTTCAGGTAAACATGGACTAGAAGATACAGCCTATTCTATTCCAAGCCCAAAGCATTGAGTAATCTCAGCATAATCTGGAAGAGACATACAGTCACCTATGCATATACATATGCATGTATGGTTTCTATCACATGTGTGTGTTATGTTATATATAATATACATGACACAAAACATGTACAATTAGATGTGCAGATCATTCTTTACAAAAGTGACATCACACATAATGTAATAAATCTAATATACAGTGTATATTATATAAATGTGACAATGTGACACGATTAGATTATATAACAGTATGTTATATAACATATATACAACAAAATAAGCACATTTTATGTATGAGATATACAAGCACATATTAATATGCTTTTTATTAAAATGTAATATGTACGGTATTAATTTTCTTCCTCATTAATTTTTTCTTTATAAAAATGGGACATTATTATATATATACAGATTTGTGGGGTTTTTTTTAACTTAGGAATAGACTGTGACTGTTTTATCATTTCGGTAATATTCTTTTACAATATATCTTTATGTTCTATGTGGAGGGACCATAATTTGCTTACCCAGTCTCCTTTTTTGGTTATTTGGGCTGTTTTGAGTTTCTGTTATTATAAATAATTCTGCTAATGAACATTCTTATAAATAGATATTTGATTTGACACAGACTGCGGGCCACGTTAAGGCCTGACAGGAAACAGGTGGCACACTAAAACTGGGTAATTGAGGGATGTCTGACAAAAGGAGGGTATACAAAGGTGTGAAACCAGCTACGGATGGTACAGTGCCCTGACATTACTCCTGGGCTTGTGGGGCAGAGGGAGCGGTTACCAGAAGCTGGAGGGGGGAGCTTATGGGAAGGGTCTCCTGATGACCCTTTTGGTGCAGGGATGAAGCAAACCCAGGCCGCGGAGGAAGATGCTTCCTAGGTGTTTCCTGTGACTCTCAGTAGCAGGGCCCAGCCAGAGGCCAGAGCCCAGGGTCACCCTGGTCAGCCCCAAGGGGCACAGAACGATGCAGAAGGGTAGAGAGTGGACCTGGAGAGGCAAACTGAGGTTAGTGTGCCCTAAAGAAAAATGTTAATAATTTCAAGTCCAATTGCAGTGTGAGAGAGCACCTATTTCATTATAATATCCATATAATACTGAGCATTACCACTTTTAGGAAGCTGTGTAATGGTTCTCAACAATCAGGTCGAAATCCCTGGACCCTCTGAGTGTTACCATATACTGAAGAAAGATCTTTGCAGATGTGATTAAGGATCTTATGCCCAAGAGATTGTCCAAGTGGGTACTGTGTGCAATCACAAAGTATCGTTATAACAGAGAGGCAGAGGGAGATTTGATTCAGAAGAAGAGAAGGCAATATGATACAGAGCAGAGAATGGGGTCATGTGGCCACAAGCCAAGAAATGCCACCAGCTGCCCGAAAGTTTGCCTTTGAACCCAATTTCAACGCTTGTAAGCTGTGTGACCTTGGACAATTTCCTTCCCCTCTTTAAGCTGTAGTTACCCATTTGCAAGGTGACGATAATATCTCCTACCTAACAGTGTTAACAGGATTAGATGAAACAAAGTCAATGTGTTCGATGCAGTACCCAGACTGCCCCTCTTCATTGATCTAGCAGGGGTTAGCCAACTTCACTATAAAGGACCAAACTATAAATATTTTAGGCTCTGGAGGCCACGGTCTCTGCTACAATTACTCACCCCAGCCCCAAAGGAGTTATGGACAATTCATAAATGAATGGGCAAGGCTGTGCCAATAAAACTTTACTTATAAAAGCCGGCAGGCAGTGTGCAGGATTTGGCCACAAGCTGTAGTTTGTCAATCTTTTATTTAAATGAGAGAGGAGTCAGTAAACTATTTGGCCCATGGGCCAAATCTTGACTGCTTCCTGTTTTTGTAACTTGTGAGCTAAGGATAATTTATACGTGTTTTTACATGGTTGGAAAACAAAGAGGAGAAGAATATTTTATGATACCTGAAAATCATAGGGAATTCAAATTTCAGTGTCCATAACTAAAGTTTTATTGGGACACATTTTTTTTTTTGTTTATGTATCAGCTATGGCTGCTCTCATGTTGCAAAGACGGTGTTGAAAAGATGCGACAGAGACTGCATGTGGCACCCTCACTGATCTGCACTGTGACTCAGTGGCTATTGTGTAGTAAAGATGGGCTGGTCTGTGTTCCTGGAAGCTACCCTCTAAATTCTTGGAATTTCCCAAGTGAGAGGAGTGTCTTTGTTATTCATGGTGTGGCCTGATAATTTATGCTAGTGAGGTGACACATGGTGGGTCCCTGGATAGTTTATGCTAATGAGATGATACAGATTGGGAACAGACCACACCAGAAAGACCAACCATGTGATAAGAACCCTTTGACCCACTTGATAACAGTTTGACCTCGTTGGGGAAGGAAGAGGGACTGGAGATTGAATTCATTTGCTTGGCCATTGATTCAATCATGTCTGTGTAATGCAATTCCAATAAAAACTCTAGACACAAACCTTAGATGGGCTTCCCTTGGTTGTGGAAACACATAGAAATGCTGGGAGTCTGACACATCCTGAGAACACCGACAACTTCACATTTGGGACTGGGAAAACTTCCCCCTGTGCACCTTGCATTTGGCTCATCCTGATTTGTATCCTTTATAATAAAACAGTCATCATAAGTATAGCGCTTTACTGAGTTCTGTGAGTTATTCTAAGGAATTCTTGAACCTGAGGGGATAGTGAGAGCTCCTAAATTTATAGCCAGCTGGTCAGAAGTGAGGATGACCTGGAAACCCTGGGGTTTGAGACTGGTGTCCCAAGTGAGAGGAATCTTGTGGGGAATTATGCTCTCAACTTGTGAAATTTGACCCCACTCCAGGTAGTTTAGCTCAGAAGTGCGTGGCAACGGTGCATGACAAGATGCAGTGGCACGGTTATAACTCAACAGTATTTTCAGGGTCAATCACATTGCAGTGTGGTGGCATTAAATGCATGTTATTATTTTATGCATATAATAATATAAGCATATATGTGCATACCAGTCATGTCAAAATAAACATAAAAGGGGCACCTGAGTAGCTCAATTGATTGAGCATTGGACTTTGGATTTCGGCTCAGGTCATGATCTCGAGGTTTGTGAGTTTGGGCCCCTGGGGCTTCCCCCCTTCCCCAGTCGGGCTGGGCTCTGCTGACAGCATGGAGCCTGGTTGAGATTCTCTCTCCCACTCTCTCTGCCCTCCTCCCAACAAATAAATAAATACACTTTTTAAAATTTTTAAAAATAAACAAAAGAAGAGAAAAGTGGACTTTGTCACATTTTTGAGGTACAGGGGAGTGTGGGTTACTGTTAAATCTGATGGCAAAGCAGATGATACACGGTGGCTGTGTTAAAGAATACAGTGCACACCAGCATTACTAGTTGAATACTCATCACAGCGCTCCCAATTCATGCAGAAGCAACAATCAGAAAAGTTAGGAAATTTAAAATGGTATATCTCATGATAGGAAAATTTCTTCACAGACAGAAAAAAATGAAAATAAACCCACAACCAAAATGGCTCATTTTTGAGTGGCCCATTGTTAGCCAAACAAGGGAAGACAACTACCAATAAATGGTTAATTAAATCATGTTTGATCACAACAGCTGAAGAAATATGTCCAGAGCAAAGAAATGTGTTTATTTGATTTTCTTCAATCGCTCAAAGAACTGAGGACTTTGGGGCAACATAGTCAATTCAAAAACAAAGCAAATAATGCTTGTGAGTGGTTTTCTATGGCCCTTGATGAGTTGATAGATGTTGCTGATACTGGTCAGCTGTTTGAGAAGTCAATGCCAAGTTTGAAAGAGCTGAGGAATTAGCCTCTATGAATAGTCTGCATGGAACAGCTAGAGTGGAGAATATTTTCAAAGAAGTTAAGAAAATGAATTCTGTACATCCTGAAGTGGAATCTGCTAAGATGTGTTACAACTGAAAATAGGTTGGGTCAGAAACAGAAAGAGAAAGTATCTATTGGAAAAATTTACAAAGCTCGTGGGAATGTAGGATATTAAAAACCAGTGATTATTCCTTGTATTATTCATCAGCTGGAACTTGGCTGAAAATACTTCAGTCTATCGTGTGGGATTGAACCAGTAGTGTCATTTTTGGGGAATCATTGTCAGTTCTGTGGATTTTTGTCATAAATAGAAGTCAAATACCCTGACTTTCACCACTACACTCCAGTTCTGGGACTTAGCACTGGTGAAGATTTACAGCAATTTTTGAACATGGGCCTGAGATTCACATTTTTCTGAATGAGAAGCATTTCCCTTCATTATGTTATTTAAATAAACATTATGTTATTTAAATATTTATTTATTTATTTAGCATTCATTATTATTGAACACTGAATGGCTTTAAAAACTAACTTCTGCTGTAGGCTTGATAATGCTTCTTGAGGAATTCAATGTAAAATGAAAAGAAAACTGTGTATGTATCAAACTTACATACTGCAGTAAAGTCATTTTGGTGATACCTAATGTTGCTTGAATCACAAGTACTATCAAGCTGCTTTATATACTTTCCATGCTTTCAAAAGCTAAAATAGGGCATGAGATTTCCATTGCCACATACGTTTTCAGGGGAAATACTTTCAGAGCTCAAACAGAATTCTAGCAGCATTTTTTGAACCCCATGGAAGTATAAAGGGAACTTCAGTATTTTTAAAAAAATTTTTAAGTGTTTATTTATTTTTGAGACAGAGAGAGACAGAGTGTGAGTGGGAGAGGGGCAGAGAGAGAGGGAGATACAGAATCCGAAGCAGGCTCCAGGCTCTGAGCTGTCAGCACAGAACCCAACGCGCGGCTCAAACACAGAAACCGCAAGACCATGACCTGAGCCAAAGTCGGACGCTTAACCCACTGAGCCACCCAAGTGCCCCAGGAATTTCAGTACTAAAATCCAGTTGCCTATACTTGAGGGGCTTCCACATAACCTTCCATTAGAAGTGAGTATTGCATTGTAATGATATGCGAACAGGCCAATAAGAAGAGAATGCAGAATTCAAATAATGCCTTCCAAGCAATGAAGACGCTCAATTAAAATTATGTTTGTGGATTGATAGTGGTGCTTGGTAGTGCCTAGCTGTGTGAAAAGACATTTTCAAAGATGAAATGCTTGAGGGGCACCTGAGTGGCTTAGTTGGTCAAGTGTCCAACTTCAGCTCAAGTCATGATTTCACAGTCCATGAGTTTGAGCCCCACATCAGGCTCTGTGCTACAGCTCAGGGCCTGGAGCCTGCTTCGAATTCTGTGTCTCCTTCTCCCTCTCTGCCTCTTCCCCACTCGCACTCTGTCTCTCTCAAAAGTAAACATTTAAGGGGCGCCTGGGTGGCTCAGTCGGTTAAGCGTCCGACTTTCGCTTAGGTCATGATCTCGCGGTTCGTGGGTTCGAGCCCCGCGTCGGGCTCTGTGCTGACTGCCAGCTCAGAGCCTGGAGCCTGTTTCAGATTCTGTGTCTCCCTCTCTCTCTGACCCTACCCTGCTCGTGCTGTTTCTATCTCTCTCTCAAAAATAAATAAAACATTAAAAATTTAAAAAAAATAAACATTTAAAAGGAATTTTTTGAAAGATGAAATACATGGAATTTCATTACAGATTCATATTAACAGATGAACATTTGCAACAGATTTTGATGAGTGCTAGTAGGAATACTAACTTTGAACCCCAATTAAGCAAAATGTTAGGTTTTTTAAAATGTTTATTCATTTTGAGAGACAGAGCATGAATTGGTGACAGGCAGAGAGAGAGGGAGACACAGAATCTAAAGCAGACTCCAGGCTCTGAGCTGTCAGTACAGAGGCCGACACAGGGCTCGAACCCACAACNTAAAAAAAAAAGAAAAAAGAATTACATTCTTATGATTAGCAGACCTTCGTTACAGAAAATTATCTGTAGTTGTTATTTGTTATTATTATTGTTATTATATTTTGAATTTCATCAGTATGAATTTTATGGCAATTTGTATTTTCTCTTGTTGTATAAGTACCTACATAATATCTTCAGTTTTAGCTCTTGGTCTATAAAGCCTGCCATATCTCCTATTTAATCCTTAAAGGAAAAATTTGCTGAGGTTGGATCTAGAGGATGTATACCAAAATGTTAAGAGTGGGTTTTCCTGAGTACTTAGATTATGAATATTTTAATTTACTTTTTATCCCTGCTATTTGTTTGTTCTCATTTTGTTGGCATTGGACACACATTAACTATGTAACAAAGAAAAGAAGCTATTTATAAAATCAGTTCTCTAAAGAGAAACTATTCACCCAGTGAAGTTGATAAATGTATCACTCTGTTGCATTCTTGCCAGGGCAGTAGGCTCACTTCTATGGGATTCATTCTTTCTCATTAGGAGTGGAAAACTGCACTGACACGGAAGACTTTCCATGAAGGGAAGCCCTTGTGTTTTGCTCCGAACCACACTGGAGTGGAGACTTTCTAGGAGAGCACTGTCATCCGCCACAAGGTAGAATCAGACTTTTCAGAAGCCCCACTCTGCCTCGTGGGGACAGGCAGAATGGGTGACCTCCAGGGTGACCTCCAGCCACGACGTGTGACACCTGAAAATGCTCTAGAGCAGAGTGCACCTTTGATTGGAAGTGACTGTCCCAAGACTGGATCCATGATCACAGTTTAGAGGAGATCTAGGCAGCTGAAGAAAAATGAGACATGAACTCTCTCCATTTTGCCCAGTAATGGTCTACACCGGTGGCGGTCTGGCAAACCTTTGGTCTGTTTTCAAAACAACTTTACAGTAAATTCCAACATATATAAATCCAGTTTTAGATCCATATTAATTTATTTTATAATTTCAAGTGACAATATTTACTGCTTATAGTAATCAAACAACAAGGGAAGTGGGTTGTTTGGTTAAAAATTCAAATTGAAATTAGGTTTAGGTTATGTTCATATTATGTTTCTGTTGCATGGAATCAATAAAACCCTGATTTCCACCTGTGTGTGATTCCAAAGGGTAACAGCTTCTAGCGGCCAGCTTTGTAACTTCAGGGTACTCTCCCATTAAACTGATCCAAAGCTTGAAAGGAGGGTAATAGAAACTTTTTAATCTCAAAAACTGAATCTCTAGCATTCTCTTCTAACTGCTAATATTTCTTATCAGGAGTATAAAAGGCAATCGAGTATCACCCAAAACTATGATAAACATTAAAATGATTAATATGTGTTTATCACCAAAGCGCCAATTACTACATGACTCATTCTGATGTTGGGTTCAGTTTTAAGTGAATGGATATGAACAGATGTGACTATTTTTCAGAAAGGAGGATAAAGCTATGATCTTCCTAATCGATATAGTTACAGGAAGGTCATAGAAGCATATAGTAAGTACATGCTCAATGAACATGTGCTAATGGAATGAATACATGAATGAGATTTTCTCTACAGGGGGTTAGTCTGGCAGCACAAGTTGGTGCTGTGGTAGTGTCCACCATGTTGAAATCTGACATGGAAAGTCAGATCACATGTTTGTGTTTGTTTATGAGAGCTTTTAGAGACACTGTCGTGAAGAAGTTACAAACAAAGGCTCTGGAATCAGATTCCCTGATGTCGAATCCCAGCTCTATCATTTACCAGCTACATGGCCTTGGGAAAACTACTTAGCTTCTTTATGCTTTAGTTTTCTCATCTGTAAAATGAGCGTGATAATAGCACCCACTTCATAGGGTAGTTGTAAAGATTAAATGAGCCATTCATGTAAAGAACTTGATAGAGTTTTGCTCTTTGAAGCCAGTAAAATAATTAAAATATACTCAAGAAATATAAATTGAAAGCAAATGGGTTTTTTTTAAAATTTATTTTAATAATCTCTACACCCAATGTGGGGCTCGAACTTACAACCCTGAGATCAAGAGTTGCTTGCTCTACTGACGGGGCCAGCGATGTACCCCAAAAGCAACTATTTATAGAATTCTCCAAGGAACTGTAAGACTTCAGGGAACAGAGCTTGGAAAACAGTTGTTCAAAGTGAAAATGAGCATGTGTTTGTGCATCTCAAAGCAAAATGACCTCCTCCTCTCAGTCATGTTGCTCAGTTTATCCTGGAGGAACTCTGGCTGGTTTCTGCACCCCTGCTTTGACCTACTTCCCAAATCTTCATTTCTATCCTATGCATAACCAAGTTTCCTCCATTAGAAGGATGGTGTAATCATTTCCTAGGGTTGCCCTGACAAATCAGCACAAAGTGGATGGCTTAAAACAACCAACATTTATCCTTTCACAGTTCTGGAAACTAGAAGTCTGAAATCAAGGTTTTGACAGGGCCATGCTTCCTCTGGAACCTGAAGGGGAATCCTTCCCTGCCTCTTCCAGCTTCTGGAGGTTTGCCAGCTATCCCTGTCCGTCCTTGGTTTGTAGGTGGGACGCTCCAGTCCTCAGTCTTCCCACGGTGTTATCTTGGGTGTCTTCATATTGTCTCCTGTGTCTATATTTTTCCTTTACAAGGTCGCCACAGAGATTGGATGATAGCCCATTCACATGGCCTCATTTTATCTTGATTACCTCTGTAAAGACCCTATCACCAATTAAGGTTATGTTCTAAAGCCTTGAGGGTAGGCGTATCTTTTTTCAGTGTATCTTTTTTTAGGGGAGACACAATTCAACCCAAGCTGCTAAGGTTTGAGTGACTGCTAAGCAGCCTAGGTGTCCCAGAGGGACAAAACAGGCCGCAGGGATGTGAGTAGGTGAGAGTCTGTGCCTAGTTGGAGAAGGGACCTAGCATGAGTTGAGTGCTGTTACATGCACGGTGCTATAGAAAGCATGTTGTCAACATCACCTGTTACAACCACACTATCCCCTTGTGATGTAGGTGTTATTGTGACCATTTTACAGATGAGGAAACTGAGGCCTGGTGAGGCCAACAGACCTGGACTTGATCAATCTGGGCTTCTAGCTGTGGTCTACCAGGGAAAGTGGGCTTTGCTGCTTGTGCTCGTGACTACTCACTTCCATTCCTGCTCTATTCCTGGACTGTTGGTGTGTTTAGAATCTAGTCAATGATTACAGAAACAGTCCCCTCTCTCAGTCTGAGACATGACTCACTGAGTCACATCCTTTATCTGGATTTAACCATGAGCATCATATGAAAGAAGAAGTGAAACATTTTGCTCTTTTTCTCAACGGTGCCACAACTCTGACCTTCATGACTAGGCACTGAATTGAAATGCTGATTTTCAAGGGCCCAACGTGTGCTGAAAGACATTTTTAATTGAAGAACGACCTGAAACCCATGCCACTGAGACATGTCCAGAGATGGTACCCAGAATCAGTACTCCATACCGGGCCCCAAGCCTAAGCTTGCACATCTACTTTCTCACTTAACTAACAATGACGTTGGTATTCTAGCTTCATTTCCAGATGAAAAAATGGAGGCTCACAGTCTAACTGAAACTCCTTTAAGTGGAAGAGTCAGGGTTTGTTTGGTTTGAAAGCCCATGCTCTGAATCATGACTGGCCTCCAGTTATACAACACACGCACCCACACCCACACCCACACCCACACCCACACACACACACACACACACACACACACCATCACCCCCGACAACCAATAAACACTCAGCAGAGGTCAAGTTTAGGGAGATGCAAAGATCTTCACCTTGAGCGTGTTCACGCCCTGCTCTCCAAAACTGTTGAGAAGGGGCCTTCCCCCCACCCATGTGGTGCTGTAGGAAGGGCACATGCACCCAGGGGCCCCCTCTCCCTGCTGGAGCAGGTGGCTATCTCACATTGAACGTCAGAGTACAGAGACTGAGTTTCCTCATGCTGCATTTCCTTTGTCTCCCACACCCACACCCACCCTCTCTCACTTTGTACTTATTAACACTGCAGGCTTACCCAGCACCTTTTATTTTTAGGATCTCAAAATGTGGAAACAAGACATTTTTCTTATTCTCGTGTGCTCATGACTAGGGGAATCAGAATCACATAGACTTACGATCGAGATGACTTGGACGGTTATGCAACAAATAACACAAGATCAAAGCATCAGAGGTCGGGGGCACGGAGGGATCTGGCTCCGAACAAGGAGCAGAGAAGCCACATTGCTGCTACTAAACCCGCTAAACTCCCCCTGGGAGTCCAGGCTTGCCAATCTGTGTGCAAACGGCTTCTTCCTTCCAGGAGCCGCTGCTGCAAGGGGCGTTCTTGACGGGCAGGGAGGCCGACAGCCAGGCTGCCTCCAAGTCAAGCGTACCCGCGTTAGCCATTTTACCCATGATTTAAAATTCATTTCAAATACTAGGAATAGCAGTTTGTCACTTTCTCTGTTGTTGTTGTTTTTTTCCACAGACATATTAATATGGATGCGGCTGGCGGGTTCTAAGCTCCGAATTGTGCTCATTAAGTCACAGCTGGCTGGGAATACGTGTCAATCTCTGCCTTTATTTCTCAAGCTGGTTTTATAATGAAATTAAAATGGACTCTTCCAGACAGCCCCTTCCCAGCAAGCAAAGCAGTTTTACCCTCTGGGGAGTGGAGACTGTGTTCCGATGATGCTCTTTTCTCAGAAGAAATGCATATATAATTTCGGTAATTAAAACATTTAATTTGGAGATTACCCTCGCAAAAAGGAACCACTTGAATTCACCGTGGTGGGGGAACATTGCATCCAGCTGTTACAGCCGGGGCTTTCTGGAAGGAACAGCCCACCTGCTTGGGGGTGATCCGTTGCCACTCACCATATACTAGTTTTCTAAGTGGATGTGTCGCTGGCCAGCTGGCCCCCAACATGACTCACTTTCCTCTGCTGGAATGCATGGTTGGATTTCTGAAACTCGGTATTTATTTTTGAAAAGAGCTATGGAAAAAGCTGATTCATTGTTACTCCAGAGGAATTCCTTAAGGGAAGATTAATACCCTTAAGACTAGACATTTCATGTAAAACTTTTTGCTTTAAATAAAACTAGCTAATATTACATAAATTCACCCGGTGAGCTTGTTGAACAAGAGGATTCTGGGATCCATCCTGGACATAGCGAAACAGGAACCTGGGCAGAAGCCTGGGAATCAGGGTTTTTAACAAGCTCCCTGGGTGATTCATTTGCATCCTATCCTGAAGTTCGGGAGTCACGGTGCTGAGGTGGGGGGGCACCCACTCATCATCAGTGCAAAATTGGGGCGCGACTGTGAGTCAGGTCATGATGTGCCTGATCTTCAACTGGGTGCAGCTGAGCTCACCTGGCAGCCCTCTGCGCTTCATCTGGAAACGACAGATTAGAAAATGATGTGCAATTAAGCTTTTCCAGAGGCAGGTAATCAGTTCACTCCCTCTTGGACCTCCGAGCCAGCCTTTGTGTCCCTGGGTAATCAGGAAGCGTCACCGAGACTCTCCGTGTCTTACGGGCTGAGGGATGACAGAGCAGAAGCCCTCAGACGTTGCCTGTCAACCAGGAAACAGAACAGGCTGAGTGAGTCCTGCAGCCTCACCCCAGCTGGCTCTTAACAACTCACAAGCTGCCACGGAGAAGCCGGGCGTATCCGTAGACATTTATGCAATGGTTTCCAAAACCTGCCCCACCCAGGGTTCTGGGCCCCTGCCCCTGAGCTACGCGGAGCTTATTCAACATACAGATTCCTGTGCCCCAAGCCAGAGCCACAGACAGACTGTAGTGGAGGCTGCGCCTTGAAATCTGTATTCATGGCAATCCTCCCTAGGGTTCTGGAGCCCCCGTGAACAGACAGCACTGCCTGTTGGCTCAGGGGGCTATCAGGAACAAGCCCACAGAGAAGTCAATGTAATGAAAAGAAATGAGACATCCCATGGCAGGCGGACTGTAATTCTGCAGCCGATGGCATCTACCAGCTAATCCTAATAAGGGGACAGCGATCGATGAGGACTGAAAAAAAAAGAGGGCCCTTCCAAAGAGGTTGTGTAATTCACATTTGTTTTGCTCCCACTTAGCACTGGAGCTTTCAGAGAGGTGGGGAGTGGCATGGAGAAGATTCTAAATGCGCAGGCTGCTGGTTCCTAGGAGAGATGTTTTTAAAGGGGTATTTCCAGTGGTGTGCTGTCAGTGGGTGCTCTGGGAAGGAAAAAAAAAATAGTCTTGTTTTGTAATGTTTGCTGGTTTCCCTCGGGGAAATACTGCCCCCCCTGGCTGATTTCAAGCTACCAACACAATATTACTGAGCATGAAGTGGAGAGGAGAGGCACGATCGAGCCTCTCCACCGTCACCAGCCTGCTTCAGCACTCCTCAGGCTATTCCCCAAATTCAAAGATCTTCCTGGAAAAAAAAAATCTAGCAGTATCTGCAGGGTCATCACCAAAATGTGCCATCCTGGAACCCCCTGGGACAGGGACAGGCAGAGGAACTGGGCCTGAGGGTACACTGATCGCACTGTGGATGGCAGGCTCTGCAGGAGCTGATGCTTGATGCCCAAGCACGTGCTTCCTGAACAAAAAGTCAGCAGCCCGCCTCTGGCAAACCCCGGTTTCCTAGGGAAGTGGGGACATGCAGACAAAACAGGAACTAAGAATTTCAGGTCTGGGAAGTGGGTAGGGTTTTCTTTTTGGACTCTGCTAGTGATCGCTCAATGACTCAGAGTTCATCCTAAAGGAAATGGAGATGTTGCCTGAAGCCCTGGTATGTGGATAGGGAGGTGCTTCAACATCAGCTGCAGTGGAGGGCGGAGGTGGGAGCTCTTGGCAGAACACATTTCGCACACCCTGAATTGAAGTGGAATACAAAATATCCAATTAATCATTCAAATTTGTGTCTAAGTAACCCTGATGCTCAGTTATGAATTTGAAGTACTTTAAGGAACTGCTCTGGGGAGAGACGCGAAACCCATGATGGTTATAAGATTAACACGTTTTCCCAAGTAGGCTAACATGTGTTGGGTAAATGGAAAGAAAGCAGAGGTTTTGGGAATTGCCTCTTTCGTACGAATGAAGAAACGAAGAAATGAAAATGCAGATCCCGTGTTGGATGGGAAATATCCTTGCTGCTCTCAGCCCTCAAGGAGAACTGGTTGTTCTTGTGTGTCGAACAGATTCCGAGCAAAAGATGGGGGGTAGAGAGACAGCAGGAGACATGGATCGCTTTATTTTCAAGCTACTTCCTGTTCCGAGAATCCTAGCCTAGGAGTGGGAATAAGACAAAGCTAGTAAAATACCATTTAAAAACAAAACAAAACAAAGCAAAACAAGCAAATGAGATCCTGTCATACAATAAGCTACTAAAAATATTTGCTCCTGGGATTGGTTGACAAACGCCGGAGCCACAAGCTGGTGGCACTGGCTGGTGAAAGCCAATGGCGTACAGCTCTTCTCAGCGTGGTACGTCATTAATGATAGCACACTGCTACCTTAAAATAGGCCATAGTAGGAACATTTACACCGTGGTGACTGGCAAAGCCAACACATCGGGCAGATTTGTCCCTGGAGAAGCAATCGTCACAGGTCTACCGCGGCTGGCAACTCATCCTGTTGAGAGGTCAGATCATAACCAAGCCAACGCTCTGAGGAGGGCAGAGAGGGAAGAAGCCCAGAGACATGAAGTCTTGATCAAACCATGCCTGCAGCCGTGCTGTACACACATGCAGATTATTTATGTTAATTCTTTCAGTTGACAAACCCCTTTTATTTTCTAGTCTTGTTTGCACTTTTTCCTGGGTTTTCTGTTACTTACGGACAAAACAGTCTTCTTAGGGGTGATAATACGAGAGCGTTCCATGTGTGAGGGGTGGGAGGTGGTTCAAGGAAGCTGTAGGTACCAGTTCGGTGTTTCAGTTACATGCTCATACATCCATTCAAATCACTCACACTCGACCAACTAACGGGTCAGACGTACATATCCCAGGATAGAGAAGTGGGAATGGTTGGGGGTGCAAGAAAGTCCTGCGGGGGGGGGGAGCCCATGGCAGTGGAAGTGGAGGAAGTCATCTTCAGCTGTCCCCCCGAAGGTGGCGGCAGTGTGGGAACCTTAGAGCCCCCCTCAAGGATATGCCTGGGCTCTGAGTCAGGGAGGCCAGTCTCATTCTGTGGCAGCCAAAGGGGAGGAGACAGGTGGGGGAGGGTGGGGAGAGGCTTCTCTACCCCTGAAAGTGACTCTGGTAGGGGCCCAGGAGCATGTCTTTCTGTCTTTCTCTCTGACTCTAACAGATGCCGCTGCCTGCCTGGGTGCTTCCCCGCCGTCTCTGCTTCCCTACCATCAGCTACAGCCTCACGCAAACAGTCCTCTCCGTTGTCTAGTGTGTGACAGGCACTGTGCTGGGCGCTACACGCACAGAGGTTGGGCTCTGGACGCGTAAGCATGCTGTCCCCGCTGCGATGCATGCATGAGACAGGACGCGGCACAGGACAGAGGAGGCGGACCCCGGGGAAGCGGTGCTTGAGCCGAGATCTGAAGCCTGAGTAGGGTTAGCTAAGCAGAGGGGTTTGAGTGTGGGCGACACAGAGCAAGCCGCTTTGCAAAGGCACTGAGGTAGAAGGAGCGAGGTGTGTGCTGCCGTCTGCAATCACTCCTCTGCTTTGCTTTGGGAGTGTCTCCTGCCACCCCCTCACCCAGCTCAGACGAGCCCCTGAGTCCTNAACAAAATCCTTCAGGGGGCACCTGGGGGGCTCAGTGGTTAAGCATCTGACTTCCACTCAGGTCATGATCTTGTGGGCTCAGGTTCGTGAGTTCAAGCCCCATATTTGGCTTGCTGCTGTCAGAGCAGATCCTCTGTCCCCCTTACTCTCTGCCCCTCCCTGCCCTCAAAAATAAATAAATAAAACAATAAAAAAAAAACCTTCAGTATATTATTTGAAAGAAAGAAAGAAAGAAAGAAAGAAAAGAAAGAAGGAAGGAAGGAAAGGAAGGAAGGAAGGAAAGAAACAAAGAAACAAAGAAACAAAGAAAGAAAGAAACAAAGAAACAAAGAAAGAAAGAAAGTTGGAGACTAAGAGATTGTGTCCAGAAAGTAGAGTTTCCTGAATTGAAAGCAAGCAAGTCAAGACGCTAAGAACCCAGATGGATGCCAGCCTAGGAGTTGGCAGGAGTCAGTGAGAGAGGCTAAGAATGACCTGGCTGAGGACAAGGTACAACTGCTGGGTGAAAAGATCATGTCTGAGACCACAGGCCCTTCAGCCGTCGCCATGGCCCTGTGAGAGCGTGGGGAGCTTGGAAGGGAGGCTTCTGAGGGCCCTGGACCATGCGCTTCCCAAGCNCTAGGACCCTGGGACAGGCTGGGGTTTGGGGACAGACCTTTGAGAAACATCAGGAAAACAACACTCTGGTTTTATTTATGTAAGAGATAAACATTTGTTTCCAAAACTAGGAGTAAATAAAATTTAAAAAGAGAAACGAAAACTCAGGCATTATTAGTATTCTGACTGTACCCTGGCTCTCTGGCCACCCAGATGCACCCCCGGAGGGGGAACTTCAACAGTAACAAACCACACTTCTCTGGGGGGGCGCCCACCCATGGTTGAGCACCCCCAGCCTTCTGCAGGGCCTTTCCCAGTTATTTCTGGGAGCTCTGCACAAGCATTACCAGAAGCTCACAACAGCCTCTCGGGCCCCACTGCGAGTCTGCTGCTCTGCTCATCTCCTGCTCTAGCTCACTCTATGGAGGTTCCTGGTCCTCTAGCCTAGAGGTCACCTGCAGGTTTCTGTCACCTTTCCCAGGACAGTTCTGACATCCTAGCCAAGGGTGCCATCTCCTGGGGCTCCCAGCACTGGTGCTGCTTCTAGCAGCTTCCTGGGACTGCACTGCTCCTAGATGCTTCTGTTAGTACCACTGGGACCTCCTTGACGTCAGCTCTGGGCACAAAGGGGCCATCGCTAATGAAGGGTGGAAGGCGACAGAGCCTTGCTCTGTGTCCCGGAGTCTTTGATGCACCAAAGCCAACTCCTGCTTCATGTCAAAGTAAGAGACTATTGCCCTCCTTTTCTGTGTGTGATCCAAAAGTCAGCTGAGGTCCCTCTGCCCCTGAGTACTTAGAGGCTGGACCCCTCTGTGCATGCCCACGGTGCCCTCCAAGTTCCCTGTAGGAGACTGGCATTCTCATGGTCATCCCAGGGTCTGGGCTTCTGGTGTCACTCACAGCTCATGGAACACTCACCAGCTCCCACATGCTATTTTCTGTTTTACATCAGCATGGCTCCACCTTGAACCTTAGCTTATTCACTGATTTTTTTCAAAAAAAAAAAACAACCCTCCATTCATATAAGTGATCTGTGAGATGTGCTTGATATTACTGAGCCTTGAGGAGGGGATGGAAGTTTCTAGCACAGTAGCACAAGTATGTACAGAGACTGTACATACTTGTGCTAAATATCCACTTAAAATAATCCACTACCAGGGCGCCTGGGTGACTCAGTTGGTTAAGCATCCGACTCTTGACTTTAGCTCGGGTCATGATCTCGCAGTTTGTGGGTTCAAGAGCTGCATTGGGCTCTGTGCTGACAGTGCAGAGCCTGTTTGGGATTCTCTGTTCCTCTCTCTCTGCTCCCTCTCCTGTTCTCTCTCTCTCTCTCTCAAAGATAAATAAACATAAAAAACAATAACCCACTACTGATTGCATATGGGTACACACACTCTGCAAAACTGTCTAGCCATGTGTGGTAGAGCTGATCACATGCATATACTGTATTCCCTGACCCAGCAATTCCCATTCCACAGAAATGCTATAAATGTTCACCAAGGTGTGTATGAGAAAGACCACATGGCCTTAGTCCCAACAGCAGCCCCAAATGGAGAACACCTAAACGTCCCCCAACAAATGCCCATCCACGGAGGAAGCATATGTAGCCGTGGCAGATTTAGGTCATGGATTACCACACAGCAACGAAAAGGAACAAAACACAACCGCAGCGACCAACGTAGACGAGCCCACTATAACGTGCCGATTCGGCGATGTGAGACGAGAGGCAGATTTTTGTATATTTCCATTTACCTGAAGTTCAAAAGCAGGCAAGTGAGCGTTTGGCACCAGAGAGCAGGCAGGGAGACTGACGCCAAGAAAGGGGCAGGACAGGGACTTCCGGCATGCTCAGCGCGCCCTTTTCCTTGATGAAAGCCGAGTTATATGGGTATGTTTACTTTGTGAAAATTCACCAGGCTGGATGCTCCGAGTTTGTCACTTTTCAATAGGGATGTTATTCTTCAATAAAGCATATGTTAAAGAAAAGAAAGGCCTCCGGCCCAAGGCATTTTCTATTGGGCATGTTGGCCTGCACCTCACCTTCTTCCTTCTCCACCCCCTTCCCACTCAGGTCTCGGATCTTCCAGGTCCTGTTCGTAGGTTTCTAAGGCTCAGGGAGCGAGCTGTCTATCTGCCCAGGCTCCTGACACCTCAGGGTTCACTCCTCTGACCCCTCTTCCCCTCCCCCCTTCTTGAATAGAGTTTCTTCCCTAAGAAAGATCCTTGTGACTGCTTCCAAGAACGTGATCTCCCACTGGAAGGGTCAGGGGGGCTGCCAGACGGGGCAGGCAGCCCTGCGTCCCCCGTGATGGTTGTGCCTGGGGCTGTTGGGATGGCCCCAAGCACACCCTTTTCTTCTGGGACTTGTCAGCTGGGCATTCACGGGAAAGTGCCTTTGCTGCTCTGTGCTGGGAACACTCACCTGTGAAACACCCAACTCGGAGGGCTGGCTGTGAGGACGGAATGCGCAAGCACGTGACCAGCACCTTGAACCTTTGTCTTACAGAATAGCTAACAAAGACTTGCTTTCTCTCTCTTTTTTTTTTTTTTTGAGAGAGAGGGGGCGCAAGTGAGCAAGGAACAGAGAGAGAATCCCATGAAAGGCAGAGAGAGAGAGAGAGAGAGAAAGAAAGGGTGGAAGAGAGAGAGAGAGAAGCAGGGCTCACCTGAGGCAGGGTTGCTATTGACCTTTGGAAGTTTGCTACAAGAACAAACAAATGGGATAATAAGTTAGCAATATGTTACAGCAGGAGTCTCATCACTGGAGATTAGAAGCAGGACCGAGAAGCCATGAAGAACCAAGGACTCCACAGCTAAGGAGGCTGACCCACACTGGCAGCCGCAATTTCTTAGCTCAAATTCCCTTAGTCCACGTTGCCAAATGCCCAGGTCCCAGAAGAGAGAACCCAGTGACTAGCTGTGGTTGGGGACCTCTCTCAGTGCAGAAATTTACACGTAGGGTGGGAAGCAGGTCATGACTTAGATTCTTACCGGAGTCCCCCAAAATCTTCCCCCGGATGAGTGGGAATGGGGTTCAGTTTTTTTGTTTTTGTTTTTTCGTTCTTTTGGGTTTTTTTGAGAGAGCGAGTGAGCACAAGCAGGCGGGTAGGGAGACAGAGAAAGAGGGAGCTCAATCCCAGGCAGGCTCCATGCTATCAGCGCAGACCCGGCTGCTGGGCTAGAACCCACCAACCGTGAGGTCATGGCCTGAGCTGAAACCAAGAGTCAGACGCTTAACCAACAGAGCCACCCAGGCGCCCAGGAGTTCAGTTCTTCGAGAAGGGAACCAACAGGTAGGTAGAGGCCTCAAAAGCCCTATAACAAAGTTCTACAATGTGAGGCTGACTTAAATGTTTTAGGGAAAGTACTTATCATGACTTTGAGGCACCAGGGTACTGAATACCTTCCAGAACTATAAGTAAAGCAGCGATTCTCAACATGGGATCCCAAGACCCTTTCAGGGGTGTGAGACGTTCTTCTGTTTTCAACTACACATTTGTGCAAAACAAGATTCTCTTTTCTACTTAAAGCAAACATACGGTGACAAAAGAGGACATATCACAACAGGCTGAAAGGCAGAAGGAGATACTTTAGCCATCCTCTATAAAGCCAGACATTGGAAATATTTGTAAAAATGCAAAATATTGCCACCATTTTCATTTTTTTGTTTTGGAAAACAGAGTTCCCATAAAACGCATTTCTTGTATTAACATGTAATGGGTTTGCTATTACTATTTTTAAATGATTACATAGTCTGCAAACTTTTCAGTGTTAATTTTTACGCAGTACATATTGGTGAATAAGACCCACCTAACCACTTCCTCCTCCTTGGGCTGCCTGTCCCTCAGCTCAAAGAGACCCTGGGTCTTGGCTTCTCTCTGGCTCTGGCATTGAGGGTCATCCCTTTTTCTCTCTCTGATGGGTTTCTGCAGCAAGTTGAGAAAGAATTAGGAATCTGAATATATTTCAGCTCCCGAGAGCTTTCCCCGCAGAGCCAAGTCAGACAAACATTACGTCAAGAGAGAAGAGAAATTGTTTTAAGGGTCACTGGTCTTTGAAGACACAGAGACCAGAAGCTGACTGCCTGGGTGGAACCCTACCTTTGCCACTTGCTGGGTGAAGTCTGTGCCTCAGTCTTATCTGTAAAATGGGCATAAGTCTCTGCTTCATAGGGTTGTTGTGAGGATTAGCCTAACACAGACTCAGGCACTCATTAAATGTAAACTATTATTACTGTTCAAGTAAGCATCTGTTAGGAGTTCCCCATACATGGTGATAGTTGGAGAATAAACATTCTCGACCCCCGCAGGCTAATCAGGACACTGTCTAAGGTAGAAGCAAGCCCATTTGTTTCTGGCAGGCAGACAAGGAAATGTGCTTTTATGTGTAAACAATTCCAGCGTGAAGTTCAAGGAAGTGTTTTGGTCACTGTCCTCATTAAGAACAACCCAAATTGGAGCTACCCATTTTTCTTGCTGCAAGAGAAAAAGGGACCTGTGGGTTTATGAGAGGGTGGGGGAAAGAGGAGTCCGAGCCTACGGCTGTCACAGAGAACTCAGGGCTCAGAATGAGGCTCCTTACTAGCCTCAGTACTGTGAGATGGTGGCTTGAGCTGAAGTCAGTTCCTTAATCGACTGAGCCACCCAGAGAGCCTTAGAAAAGAGAATCTAAAAAGTCATCTATAATTCCACTACTCAGAGATAACCACCGTTAATTTTTGAGGAGGTTTCTCACCTTCTCTGGATTCTTGTTAACTTAGCTGAGAACACATTGTATATATAGGATTTGGTATTCAACTTGTAAGTATCACGTATCGATCTAGCAACTGGTAAAGGAGAATCTTTGTAACATTGGCCGTTGGGTGGACTTGACCTGTAGCTGTCTACCTGGTAGAAGAGGTAGAAGGACTTTCTTTGGCTTACAGTTCTACCAACACTGAGGACCAAGCATCTACTTTGCCTAGTCTGGGAAATTGCTAGAACCTGCAATAGGGGAGGTTCTATCTGGACATGAGCCAGGGTAGATGGGAGCCCCCACAGACATACCGCTAGGTAAGAAAGGGCCCCTACCCTGTTAGAGCCCATGGAACCTCCTTGTGTTTATGCTTCAGGAGATTGTGACTGTAGATCCTTCCTATGGGTTTCTGTCAAATCTGGTGAATTTCTACTCCTTCTGACATGAAGAGATCCCATTTCCATCTGATCTTTAAAGGAGTCATTACCTTTGTTGAGTCACTTGAAATGATGTCAAGAATATGCTTTGGGGTGAAGAGTAAAATCACTGGCAGGATAGGACCATGGGAGAATCCTCGCTAAAATAAAGCTGTAACCATCTTCATAATGTGCCATGTATATTCAGGTGTGTGTACTTAAATTCCTGAACCTGTGTATTTAAGAATCGAAAACCAAACGCTTGCTTGTTTTAACCTTTGCTGACATTTGCTAAGGGATAGAGTTCATCATGATACAAGAGTTCAGAAGTCTATCACTTGGAGCTAGAGAAATCTGTATGATTCCTGCAGTGAGCTCTCAGGAAAAAGTGGGCCATATTCCTACTGACAGAGTTCACCCTTCAGAGCTGGGTGGAATCAATCTTAAAAGACTTTAGCATTTGTTTATAGAGGAGGATGATTCATTTTTGCTTTAACATTTCCCCCACATGAGTCAGGGGCCAGCCTCCCATTCTAATACCTCCGGGGAAACTTACTTTCTTTACTAAGACTTCTCATCTGCACATCTGGGGAACACTGGGGGACACTAGGCTTGGTCTAGTCCTACACAAGGGACTTCAGTGTAGGAGGCTCTCACCTCTCTGACTGCTTCTATGAGTAATCATGAACTCTGTCGCTTCCTCCATTGCTTGTTATTATTCCTTGAGCAATTCTACCTGAGCCCTCTTCTTTTCTCAATCCATTCCTTCTCCTGAATGTATATCCCTGGCCAACCTTTCTGTTGAGTTCCAGACCCACTTATGTCACATTTCCACCGGAAAGCTGTCAGTAGTACCTCGTATTCAGTATATCCCCCCGACTCACTTTTCTTCCTCAGTCAATGGCGATGATTCTACCAAGCTAGAAACCTAGGAATCATTACAGATTCCTCCCTCACTCCATCCTCATTCTGTTCAGGAAGTTCTGTTTAATTCACCCATTTGTTCACCCAGTGAATAAGTTTTGAGCCCTAGGCTTTGCATTAGGTATCAAATAGTGAGCAAAAGTAGACAAGGTCCCTGTTTCATAGAGCTCACAGTCTAGTTGGGGAAACAGACGAATGATGTTATGAAAGGAATGTGCAGAGTTATAAATGCTTAGTTGGGGAACCAGGAGGGCTTCTCTGAGGAAGTTTTAAAGAGGAGATTTAAAGAATGCCTCAGGAGTTAACCAGATCAAGGGCATGGGGTGGGGAGTTTAATTTCTAAGCAGAGGGCATAGTGTACGCACAAGTCCTGACTGAAGTGGAATGAGTGAGACTTTGAGAAAGGCCACTGTGGCTGAAGCATAATGAATTAGAGGAATAATGATGGGGGAGGAGATGGGGAGGTAGGCAGAGGCCCTATTATTCAGCATCTTATAAGGATTTGGGTCCTTGCTCTAGGAGGACAGAAAAGGGTAGGTGGGATTGGGCGATGACAAATTTACACAGGAAAATCGCTCTGGCTGCAATGTGGAAGCACATCGGAAGGGCCTGAGTGGATGGGAAGGGAAGGTGATCCCACTGGGTTCCTTCTTGCCATCCTACAGCCACAATCGCCAGTCCGGACTTCGGCAGTCCTTGCTTTCCAGCAGAAGTCACCTTTGCCGTTGTCCCCTTACAACGCCGGGGACTGTATGAAGCTATCAGACTTACCTTTCAACTTCTCTCAACAGAAAAGAAAAGTAGTCATTCTTCCTGGTCCTCAAAATGAAGTTCAAACTCCTTAGTCGGCCCATAGGTCCCTTCAACCTGGCCCTTCTCTCCTCTGGTTGCCACATCCATCCCACTTGTCCTCAAGTACCCTATGTCTTACTTCATTGCAAGGGGGATTTAAGCCAGATAGCAGGTTGAGGGGAATGGCCCAGAGGAGTGGAAGTCCCCGAACCAAGGCGGAGGCTGAGCCCGAGGTCCAACATATTGATCCCGCTGAGAGCACAGGAAACTGGCCCAAAGGAGGGTTTCGGGGAGTTGCCTTCAATCAACGTCAGGCAATTGGCTATAAGAGTATCAGGGACCAATCCCTTGGGGACAAGGCATCTAGAGGCTTGGATACAAGCCCGGAGGTAAAGTTTCTGGGAGGTGGTGACCGACAGGAGCCTGAGCACTAGGAGATGGGAGCTTAAGAGCGGGATCCCAGGCACCGGAGAGCTGAGGTTCCAGGATAGCAAGGATACCAGAGAGCAAAGAATGGGCAGCACTCTGAGACTTGGGGTTAAAGGTTAAGGACAAAGGCTGACTTAAGAGGACTTGTTAAAAAGAACCACAGGAAAGCTCTGTAAAGAAAGCAAGCTTTTCACATATAGAAATGTTGGGGCCAGAACAAATCCTAGAGTGTCAGGGGCAAGGCTAGGGGTCAAGTCAAGGCTGGAGCTGGAAGAGCGGAGAGAAAGGAGCCAGGCAGCTCCTTCCATCACCCACACTAAGATCTTCGCAGCCGTAACCAGGCCTGCGGATATACACACAAGTCAAGGACATTGACGGTTACACCCATGGACCCCAGAGAACCATAATTGCTTGAGGGGGCCCATCCAACTTCAAGGTAAATGAAATCTCTACATTAGTATGGTTCTGAGGGTAGCTCTGTAACTCTAAGGAGGGTATCTGGAGACCATGACTGTGTGCAGTTCACACGGTAACCAGAAGACTATGACATACTTTAGAGGGTGATGAGGTCATAGAACACAAGCTTTAAAGTAAGTGAACCATGTGTGCCTCATTTATTTTTAAAAGAAACTTCTGAGAAGAGCTTAGAACAATTTTTCCCCCCCGAGTGCCATTTCCCAAAGGTACTCACAAAACAATAAGGTGTGACTGTAATGGCTGCACTGAGTTGTCTTTTGGACAGTGTTAGAAGGGACATTAAGAAGGTGGACCGAGAACTAAGGCAGTTGAGATGCATCGATGAATGCACGCGATGCCTCTGCGACTTGTACATGCACCCATACTGCTGCTGTGACCTGCACCCCTACCCGTACTGCCTGTGCTACTCGAAGCGAGCGCGCTCCTGCGGCCTGTGCGACCTCTATCCGTGTTGCCTGTGTGACGTCAAGCTTTACTGCCTGCGACCATCTCTCAGAAGTTTGGAGAGGAAAGCCATTAGAGCCATAGAGGATGAAAAGAGAGAGCTTGCCAAGTAAAATAACTGTTTAAGATTTTTTTATAGTCGGTGTATCAGCCTTCTGAGTTGAAACGGGGGAGGGGATGTAACTGTTGATACTCGGACGGAGATGGAAAGGGTTCCAGATAATAACCCTGGTGACTTAGCCAAGATTTAAGAAAAGAAGAGTAAATGGGTTCATGACGGGTATCGTAAGACTCTCAAAAGACAACGTAATGATGTCGATTGGTAAGGTTGTGTTGGTTTATAGGAGTGCCAACATGATAAATAATGTGGCTTTAATGAGGGAAAGAAATAGGGGGTGTCATTAAAAAGCTATTGGAAGCAGCAAACTACACATTTTTTCTGGTTATGAGTAAAGTGATTTGAGTATATTTGGGCTTACAGAAATGACTACAGGAGAAGCAATAACAATTGATCAAATCCTTAATGTTTGCCAGAGGCGTTAAGAGCGGGGGAGAAAATTGAACAACAGAGGCGTTCCCTTGGTTTTGTGGGAGAACCGTTCTCCCGTTCCCCAGCCCCAGGCAGACTTCACGCCCATCTGGAAGTCTGTTATACCGGCGCCCTCTCCGGCAGTAGCAAAGGCTGTGCTCATGAACTACAGACCTGAGGGTCGCAGCTTTCAGAACAGAGTCGAGAGGGTTTTAATTGAATTGGGTAATTTTTAAAGCTACTTTTTACGGTTTTGTTTGATTATATTTCCTTTTATGGCCTGGAGAAAGTTTTCTAACTTTCCACTTTACGCCATCTCGTCTGGTACAATTGATGAAAACAATTGTTGAAAGCACTGCCCTCTGGTTAAATAAATTATGGTATGTCTATACATTGGGAAGCTAGGTAGATGTAAAGCAGACTAATGAAGTGTTTTATGTGTTGATGCATTAAATGAAAAAGGCAAGAAAAACTACTTAATATGCTACTACTTTGAAAAAGATGGGCACAAATGGATGATAGATTTTTGGATTGAAATATACTTGACATATAACATTGTGTAAATTTAAAGCGTATAGTGTGTTTGACACATTTCTATATTGTAACGATTGCCATTGTAGTGATAATTAGCACCTTTATCGTGTTCCATAATTATCATTTCCTTTTAGTGGTTGGAATATTTACATTCTAGTCTCTCAGCAAGTTTGATGATTATAATACAACATTGTTGTCTATATTTACTATACTGTGCATGAGATCTCTGAGACTTATTTACTACTCATTGCTCAAGTCTCTATGCTTAAAACAACATCCTTCCTGTCCCGATGATAGATTAATAGATTAGATAGGTACATAGGTAGGTGGATGGATGGATGGATGGATGGATGGACCGATGGAAAGATAGGGAGTCTGAGACAGAGACAGACACTTGATAGCAGTGACTGGGATATTCCACAAGAAAGGACAACAGGGCAACTATTGTCCAAGTCATCAGTCACCAAAGATCAGGAACGGACCTCTCTCGATAATCTGGGCTGAGGCCATTGCCTTTAAACTCATCTACACTCAATTTGAAATAGTTTTTTTTTTAAGATTTTATTTTAATGTTTATTTACTTTGAGAGAAAGAGAGAGAGAGAATGTGTGTGTGTGTGTGTGTGTGTGTGTGTGTGTGTGTGAGCAGGGGAGGGGCAGAGAGAGAGAGGGAGAGAGAGAAAACCCCAAGCAGGCTCCACACTGCCAGCGTAGAGCCCAACTCTGGGCTCGAACACACGAGCTGTGAGATCATGACCCGTGCTGAAATCAAGAGTTGGACGCTTAACTGACTGCCTTTGTCCCTCTGAATCCTTGAATACCCTTGATCCAAGTTCTTGCAACCTTTGTCTCCTGGCCGGCCCTCCTCTCCAGACTCGTCAGCTAAGAGAGCCCCTCTGTTCTTCACCCTCTGGGCGCCCTCCACCAGCTGCAGGAGCCCTTATTTCTTGGCATGCAGTAGACAACTTCAAGCTACTTCTTGGCAGTGTGGTTTATATAAGAGCTAATGCTTCCTATAGCTTGTGATACTTTTCCTGACAATATCTGGATTTTTGCTGATTTTTTTTTTCCCTGTGCCTGAGGCAGTATGTGAAGCTGATGATGTCTTTACGGTAATTCCCCGGCCTCTGAACTGATAACTCTGAGTCCATTCTGGAAATGACCTTGGTCTTGCCCTCTTGTGTCTCCTCCCAGCCACTTTCCTCCCATTCATACACCTTTGAAACCCTCCAATGCTCTATTTCTGATAGTTTGACATTTCACTATCCAGAAAGCTTAGTGTCACCTGCAAACCTAAATATTCATTTCTCTGACCATGGATGAAAATGTTAAATCCTGATCCAGCCCCGATCCCAGAGGACTTCTACTATTAATACTTTTTCTTCCAGTAAAATGCTTCTTTTCCCTTATCTCTCAGCTAGTTCACAATCCATGACTAAATAGATCCAGAAATATCATGTTGCTTCACTTTTTTAAACAATCTTTGCTGTGAAGACTTGCCCAAGGCTTTGTGGGTTTAGAAGTCATGTTCGTATGGACTTCTATCCCTTTAAAGAATGCTAACGGGTTGGTTAGGTATGACACACCCTTTCGGATGCCAGGCTGTGTTGTCCTGAAGGTTCTTTGTCCAACAGGAAAGATTCCCTGGTCTGTAGTTGCCATGGCCCCATTGGAATTGTTTTTGTCTGAGAGTCAATCTGCTCGCTCTTTTAATAACTGGTTACAAGTCTCATTTCTCCTGTAAGTTTCCTGAGCATTCCCATGTGTATGTTATTTGATTGATGAGTGTGTGTTGCACATGTGTGTTTCTAGACCAGGTATAGAAGGTCCAATCCATTTCCAATGTTTATCTCTTTGCTTCAAAAGACACCTTGGCAATATCTTCCTTACTGTAAGTACTTCCATTTTTTCGTTAGCTTCTTTGATATTCTCTTTTCCTCCCCAAACTACCCTTTGCACCGCAAGCACTAGCAATTCCCCTGACCCTTCCTTCCTCTTCTGGATTTAGAGGGACTGCAGTGACTGAATCTGGTTTCCTTTGTAAGAAGCCACGCCACCAGCCTGTCTTAAATTTGCACCCGATTCGCTACCACATTTCGTGGGCTTCCCTTTCCTCTGTACCGAAGGGGCACAAACAAATGCATGCCAGCCCTTCCTCAGTGCAGCCCTTAGGGGTTGACCATCTAATGGATGGATGCCCCGACCCCCGGTGCTAGTTCTTGCAGACAAAGGCTGGATTTGCAGCAGGGCTGTAGAGGCGCATTGGGCTCAAGCTCACACCCTTTGCTACTTAGTGCCCGAAACTCAGCCTGAGACTGTGATTCCCTCCACTCACCCAACTATCTGTCATTGATCTGATTCTCATCAAGAAATTCCCTTGAAATTCTCCACACGAGGGGCACCATCTCCTGCAAACCTCAAAGACTGGCCCTCTTGTTTCTTTCCTTGTTAACCCCTTCACGTTCTAAGACTATGGTTTTCACTGACTCACACTTATTTGGTGAGGCTGATAACTCTCAGCCCCCCGGTGAGTGCTCTGTGGGCCTAGGAGCGCCTCCCCAGGTCTAAGCCCTCAGGGAGCGCTTTCTACCTCTTCATGCTCTGACCCACAGGCCAGGACACAGCGTTCTCTCCCTCGGAGTCCCTGCAGAGCGGGAAGCAAGGGTGGCCCCTTGTTCTCTCTCCCCTTTATTCCTTCATACCCACAGGTCTCAGAGCCCAGTCCAGCGGGATAGGGGTAGGAATGGCTGTCCCGCAAGGCCAAAAACCTATCTATCATTTGGTTTGACCTTATTGTTTAATGACACAGGACTGGGGCTTGGTCACATAAAGCCTTAGGTTTCAGGGAACTCTGAGTAGGGCAGAGCCTGGGACAGCCTGATAAAGACACTTACCCTTTATTGAGTGAACATTATGTGCCGAATTTCATCTTCATCGGATCCTTGTAACATCTCGGCTGTCTTATGGATGATGAAGCAGACTCAGTGTTCTTGACCGCTAGGAGCCAGGAAAGCCAGATTTGCCTGAGTCTGGACCACCTGGTCAGTGGTTCTGAGAGAATGGGCTCGGGACCAGCCTCAGGTGGAACTCCTTAGAAATGTGAATTCTTGGCTCCTCCCTCGAACCGCTGAGCTGGAAACCGGGGGTGGAAGGCAGCCACCTGTGTTCTCACAAGCACCGCCGGGGACTCTGATGCACCTGTATTTGCTACTTTCCCCACCACGGAGTGACACTGTCCTTCAGGATTATCCAAAGGTCAGGAGAGAGACACGGCAGGAAAAGGGAAGAGAGAGAAGAAAGAAGACAAAGGCAAAGATGAGTTGGAAAGGAGGGATGGAGTCTGGTGGCTCTTTGGAAGGGGTCTAAAATTAGGAGAAAAAGTAAAGTACTTCAAGGCCTACCTCCCTTTGCTCCTGGGTGGTGACAGGCCTCTTTGACACCTTCATTTTCTTTAGTACCAGGCTGCACCTCGCTCATGTCTGTGTGAAGAGCTGACTATAGAGCTCGTCACTGTTGTGGGCAGTGTGTGCACATTCAGGAGTTTGGGGAGACATCCAGGTGAACCGCAGCTTGAGTCGGGAGAAGACGCAGTATTCCCGCGTGGCTGATGCGGACGCCATCTGTCCACTGGCTTTCCCTCAGCCTCCCGGAGAGGATTCTGCCCTGCGCCGGGGGGCTGATTTCCCTATGTTTACTGTGGCCCAGCTCCAGCCTCATGATCACAATTACAGGAGGCAACCCCCTCTGCCCAGGATACCACAGAGCCATGGAAAATCCCTTGTGGGGTAATAGGTGCATGGCCAGACAAGAGTCAGTTCAATCTGGGAAGCTCAATGAGGCTCCTGCGATTGCTCCAAAACCACACATCCCCACAGATAAGCCCTGGCCAAGAAGCAAAAGGAAGGAGACGCCTAACCTGGCCAAGAATTTTTAGGCAATTCCCAAAGACCGATTAGTAAGACCCCTGGGCAGCTGCCGCAGGGGCAAAGGGGCCAGAGTGACCTGGCCAGAGGAAGAGGGGAGTCACAGCAACAACAACATGCAATTGCACTCCGAGACTTAAGATTGCTGACAGGAGGGGGCCCCTGGGTGGCTCAGTCGGTTAAGCGTCCGACTTCGGTTCCGGTCATGATCTCATGGTTTGTGGGTTTGAGCCCCGAGTCCGGCTCTGTGCTGACAGCTAGCTCGGTGCCTGGAGGCTGCTTCAGATTCTGTATCTCCCTCTCTCTTTGACCCTCCCTGCTCATGCTCTCTCTCTGTCTCTCAAAAATAAATAAAATCCTTTAGAAATTAAAAAAAAAAAAAAGATTGCTAACAGGAGGAGAAGGATCTGGAAGCCTACTTTGGCTTGTAGAACTGGCTTCCAGATCATACCCCAATGGGGGCAGGAGGCCTTTGGCAGAATCAATGTGGCAGTAGTGAGGAGCCCTAGCACCCCTGCTTCATTTTGTGAGGCCCAGCCCCCTTCACGGAGGGGTTTGAGGTTTCTCATTCCACGCCCACACCATGGGAGGTTCTGGAGAGATCCAGGGACATCCATTCTGCTCTCTGTTTCACTCTTGCCTTTGGCTGTTCGGGCTTCTGGGTCCTGGCCCTCCAGAGAGGGCATGGGACATCTTTGTGAGCTCTTCTCTGGCCATCCAGGGGGAGCAGAGTGCGTTTTCTCCTGTTTTGTTTTTTTCACAGAGATTAAGATTTTTTTTAAAGTCCATTCTCTTCCTTTCTCCTTAGCACGGCCCGTGGGTACCGCGGCACACCCAGGGCATGAGAGACACCTGTGCCCTACACCCCCCAGGTTCCTTGGGGCAGGAGGTGGAAATGCAGCTCAGTGACTCTCCCAGTCCCCTGGGTGCCTTGCACGAGTCGTTTCTATTGGCCTCGGTATCTTCCAGGATGGCAGTCCATTTTGTAATTAGTCTCTAAGAGCCTTATTTTGAAACCTTTGGTACAAGGGCTCACACGTGTTAAGCTAATCATATTAGCGCTCATCAAGTGAAAAATACAGATTCAATGCAGGATGCATAGCGCGATTTCCTAAGAACACACACAAGGATCTACATGTGTTTGTAGAAATACATACACACAGAGAGGAAAATCTGACCCCAAAGTGTTAGCTGCTATATAGGATTATGGGTATTTTACAAAATATTCCATTTTTTTGCTTCTCTGTATATTTCCTAAGTTCTCTACAATGAACTTCTATAGCTTCTATAACAAACAGAAGGGTCTAAACAAAATTCAGCATAAAAAAAAGAATTAAAAAGGTATCTCAAACCAATCATCCAATTGCAAAGCTCAAACTGGTCAAACTGGAAGAGGTTCTAGAAATCAGATGCTCCAAAACTTTCCTTTGGAGGCCAAGTGATGCAAGATTTGCCAGGAGTGTCTCTTAGAACACAGATTTTTTTTTTTTTAATGTTAAAAGATAAAAAGAAGACCATTTCAGAACATTCGGTTGTCTTTGGAAGGATCACCAAGTAGAAAGAAAACAGGCCCTAAGGAAGGCCAGGGCTCACCAGGCTACTGCCGGCTGCCCAACCTGTGTGCCCAGCATTACCATAAATCCTCCTCATTCATTAACTAATTTAAACCTCGCAGCAACCCTGGAAGTAGGTTACTATGAATGTCCCAATTTTACAGATGAGGAAACTGAGGCACAGAGAAGCTAAGTAGCTTATCCACATGGCAGAACCAAGTTTGAACCTAAATACTCTGGCTCCAGAGCCTGTCCCCTTAGGCACTTGGCGTTGCTACTTCTGGATACACCCTAAGTGTTCAATTAGCACGAGCAGCTGCTGTTATTTTGTTAGTATGAAGGATTCACACAGGACTGTGGAGCAGCAACAAGGCAGCTCTAAAGGGACCCCGGGGACCTGCGTTTCTGCACCAGGGGCTGTAGACAGTGGTATTTAACCACTAGCAATGTGGGGATGGGAGACAGGATATAAAAAGCCTTCATTTGTAGCGTTTTCCAGTTTTCAGAGTGTAAATATCCCATCACGATTGATTTCAAGCTACCAACAGGAGGTCAGTGGGTAGGAGGTGGCCAGGGACAAGCACAATCAGCGCTCGCAAGCTGGTGGGACCCCGATCCAGTTCATGGTGCCTCCAAGCTGACCGTTCCGGCGGGTGCCAGCCATCCAGGGTTTGGAGCAGCCTCACAGCAGCGGGAAGAGGCAGGCCCTGGTGGGCAGGGCTGAACCCGGGGCACTTTTGCCTTGTCATTTGTTGATGGAATGTTCAGGCTGGGTCTGTGTGATGGCCCGGCAGTGGCTCCAATCTTGTGGGTAGCAGGGCTGGGCTCTGAGGCTGAGAGAGATCTTTATAATGATTTTAAATAGTATCCTATTAGTTGGGCACCCTGAAAAAAGAACGCTTAAGAGTCTACATATAATAGTAGTAATAATAATGATCACAGTAATAATTAAGCCAAACTTCTAATGCATTAAGCACAGTGTTAAGCAAACCTCATCATTTCATCTAATCTCCCAAAAGCCCTATGGTGTAGGTACTGTTTTTATTTCCATTTTACAGATGAGGAGGCTGAGTCAGGTTTCCACGATTGATAAAAGGAGGACCTGGGATTTAAATGCACGAGAAAGATCTGGAAGACCAAGCAGCCACCTGTTGTTGACAGAGGTTTACCTGTGGGAGAATGTGATTTTCACGGGCAGATTCTCAGTTTTTACTTTATACGCTTCTAGAAAAGTTTGACTTTTCACAATGACTAGTGTTTCCTTTTGCTACCAAAAAAGAAAAGAGAGACACCTTCCCACAAAGGCGTGTCTGTAGTTCCCTGTCTTTAGACACGTAAGAATTGGAGGAAAAGAAACCTGGATTTGGAGAAGTCTGGGGTCAGCTTGCTCCCTGCAGGCTCAAGACCAACCATCCAACAGAGAAGCATCAAGTGTAATGCATCTTAGTTTTTCCAACGGAATTCTAGAGATTGCTGAAGGCAAAGAAAGGAGTTGTTTTTAAAAGAAGTTTGGTAATAAGACATTGAGGGTGTATAAATGGGGCTTAGGGGACAAAGCTGTCAGATCACCCATGGGGGGGGCATTTTTCACCCTCTCATTTTAAAAAGAAAAAAAGAGAAAGAAAAAATAAGAGAACAGGCGCCTGGCTGGCTCCGGTGGGAGAGCATGTGACTCTTGATCTTCGGGTCTGAGTTCAAGCCCCAAGTGGGGCCTAGGGCTTACTTTAAAAAATAATAATAATAATGAAAAATAGAGATCAAAATATTGCTTCTCAAGCTGTGTCTGAGATCTGAGCTTCTTCCTCCCGCCCTTTCCTCTTTCCAACTTCCAGACTGAGAAGAACCACCAATAGAATTCTGGCCTCCTCTTGCTGTAGCAGTAACATTTTAGGATCCGTAAACGTGTGCGGCTTTGAACCTGATCAGGTCAAAGTGCGGGTGAAGGACGGAAAGGTGTGCGTGTCGGCCGAGCGGGAGAACAGGTATGACTGCCTTGGGTCGAAAAAGTACAGCTACATGAACATCTGCAAGGAGTTCAGCCTGCCGCCCTGTGTGGACGAGAAGGACGTGACGTACTCCTACGGGCTCGGCAGCTGCGTCAAGATCGAGTCTCCCTGCTACCCCTGCACGTCTCCCTGCAACCCTTGCAGCCCCTGCAGCCCCTGCAACCCCTGCAGCCCCTGCAGCCCCTGCAGCCCCTGCAACCCCTGTGACCCTTGCAGCCCGTGCTACCCCTGCGGGAGCCGCTATTCCTGTAGGAAGATGATTTTGTAAAGCGTAGGAACCCATGACTTAGTGAAAGGCACGTACTCAGCCCGGCAGCTCTTCCAGTGTTTCTCGCCCCCCTGCCCGCAGCCCGGGTTAGGCAAGTCTGTAGGAAACTGAATACATAACTGCAAGCCACCGGCGCTGTGTGCGACTCTCTTGCTTCAGTCCCCTGCGGGAACCCTGCCGGGTGGGGGTGGGGCACGAGCGAGGAGTTGGGGAGGAGAGCCCTCCTCCTCCGCACCAGCTCCCGCCCAGTTCCGGGAAGAGGTGCTTTTGGGTTGGGTATCCCCACAAGGTTTTTCCAAACGATCCAGTGAAATGGCCTGGCCCCGAAACCAAACTGGTAAAGCAGACACCGAGACTCGAGACTCTTAGGTAGAAGGCAAGCACTGTTAAAGCCTCGGCAGCAGGGAGCAGCGCAGAGCGAGAAATGGGCTGGGGGCTTTACTGGGTCAAAGACCCAAGTGCAAACGCGCGGGACTGGGGAGAGGCACGTTCAAGGACTGAGGACAGGGTGTCCATAGGCAGCTTTCGTTTCTCAACATACCTGATTCGGGAGAATGGCCAGCTCGGGCTCAGGATGGTTCGCAACCTCCTTGTGATTAATTTCAACTATCCGATTTTCTCAATCCCTGAAACTTCCTGTAGGCGCAGAAGTTCGGTTCAAAAGTCATGAGTGGAAAAGTACAGCTTTCCCAAAATGCTAGCGTAGCACGGAATAACAGCCTAGTTCACCTGAACGTGGAGCCTCATGGACATGCCCCTGAGCCATCCATGATTGCCAAGACAGAAGGAAGTGTGAAGGAGGAAGGAGCCCTTGGGGGAGGGATCAGAATGAGACATGGGTGGGTTGCAGAGCGGACCCCTGCAGGGACCCCCAAACCCTCAGGTTTGCACAGTGAGTCATTCAATGGTCTCAGCTGTGAGTGGGTTAAACAGTGGTTCTCAGCCTTGGCTGCACATGGGAATCACTGGGGGAGCTTTGAAAATATGGATGCTGGAAGGAAGGAGGGAGGGAGGGAGGCAAGAAGGGAGGGAGGGAGGAAGGAAGGAGGGAGGGAGGGAGGAACGGAGGAAGGAAGAAAAGAAAGAAAGAAAAGAAAAGAAGAGAGGGTGGGAGAACGGAAGGAAAGAAAAGAAAGAAAAGAAAGAAGAAAAGAAAATAGAGAGGGTGGGAGGAAGGAAGGAAAGAAAAGAAAGAAAGGAAGAAAAGAAGAAAGAGAAAGAAAGAAAAAAGAGGGAGGGAGGGAAAGAAAGAAAGAAAACAAGAAAGGAGAGAGGGAAGAAAGGAAGGAAAAGAAAGAAAGAAGGAAAGAAAAAAGACAAAGATTAAAAAGAAAAAGAAAAATGAGACCTTTCTTTTAAAAAAAAAAAAAAACCCTCAAAACCTGATGCTTGGGTATGGTCTCCAGAGACTGTAAAATAGTAGATTTAAGGCACAGCCTTAGCATCAAGACTTTTAAAAGCCTCCCCAGGGAATTGAACCATGCAGCTAAGGTTAAGAAACTCTGCATGGGATCTTAAAGCTCTCCCAGCCTTTTTTCTTTAAAAGCTTCCTTCAAGTTCAAGGTTAAAGAATATTGATGGTGATAGCAGACCTATTTTGCTTTCAATTGAGGGAGGTAATGGCCCTCTAATACAGGTGGTGAATGAAAAACATTGAACATCTCAAAAATGTATTACCCAGGAACGAGGTATAAATAAGTATGTTTGTGTGTACCAAATTGTAGAGTTATACTTACAAGTGTCTTGCCATGATTTGATTTATAAATATTCTTGTTTCGAAGTCACAAATTTTCGAAAATGAGTTTGAAAAAATTTCACCCTGCGGAGTCCCTGGAATGCCCACATGGGTCTTAAACAAGCAGGAACCTCTGTCCCCTGGAAGGCTCCGTTCCAGGGTGCTCTTGGCAGTGTTCGTTCTTCAGTTCCTCACTTACCTACTCACCCACCTGTTAGTCCAGCAATTCATTCATTCATCCAACCTGCCAGTCAGACTTTATGATTTTAAATGACCATACTGTGCTCTGCAGCAAGGATGGGAGAAGAAAACAGCTCTTTCACAAACACCTCAAATTAAATTCAAGGAGGGGTAGTATGGAGGGACTGGGGAAGAAGGGAATGCCAAACAACTGAATTTACAAGGGCTAGGAGCAGCCAGAGGGGCCTTCCAGGCCTTGGACATTTCCATGGAATGTGTTGTGGACATCACTGCCTCGCGGGGTACCTCAGGGAAGCCAGAGGCCGCCCCTCCGCCCACAGCCTGGCCTGCAGTGGGTTGGTAGCCCGAGTCTGCTCACCGTCCTCTCAGTGAAAGACTCAATATAAAGGCAAATGTTTATATGCTGAGCACCTGCTATGAGCAAAGCACAGTGCCTGTTGCTATCATCAACGAGCAGTACCTGTCCGGAAGCTTGTCAGGGCAGAGACAAGACTAGCACCGTGACCTAATTGTCAAGACACTTGGCAGTGTGGAATGAAGAACTAAGAGTACGGTGTAGATGTTAAGTGCTCTCCGTTCACGGAGAAGGGGTGCGGGAGGGTGAGGCCTGCCAGAGGAGGCAGAGCTTGGGCTTGGGTCTTGTCCACATCTGGGAGGAAAGGCATAAAGCAGGGTTCATTCCATGAACTAACCAGGTTCTAAGAAGAAAAAGCAGATACGGGAAGGAGAAAGAAGAAACATTTGTTGTTCTCAAAAGTGTCTTTCACTGGTCGGATGGGCTGCTGGGGCTTCAATAGCTCTGCTGTGGCCTTTGGTACTCACAACTCAGGGTCCAATGGAAACACCATTCTTCATCCACCAAAGGGGGAGATGGAGTGGGCAGAGGTGAGAAATTGGCCCAGGGGGTAACCGAAAGTTGAAGGAGCCTCTGGACCATTTCACTGTCCAGTATGTTATTGTGAATGGACACCCAAATTAATATACCACCTCCTAATACACGTGCTTGGCAAATACAGAACTAAGATTGGAGATGAAGATGGTTACATTTCTTAGTGAACATAGAATACATTCTAGAGCCAGCGAGCTGTTTAGTAGTACCCTACTTAAAAAGCTTCTCAGGGACAGGATTCAGGGGAATCCATACCCACTGGCTACCATGTATTGAGTGTTTTCTTTTAAAACTTGTGTAGGAAAGTACTGTATAAAATGACATTAAAGATCTGCAGTTGACTGTTCTTCAGTCATTGTGAAGTAATTTTAATTACAAATTGTTCATGTCCCCAGAGCTAATGGAATAAACTCCCCCAGAGAGACACACATGACCCCGCACAGCTGGAATAACTTCTGCCCTTAGCAGAATGGGGACCACCAAACATTGGAGTGTCTGGAATCCCCAACTTCTCTTCCCTACACAAAAATTCCTTCTGTTTCTGTCTCTCTCTGTTTCTCTTTCTCTGTCTCCCTCCCTCCCATATAAACCTATGAATGTCACAGATTGGAAAAGGTTGGGACACTCCGATTTAGCCTTCTGGCTGAGGACATTATGCTGAACGTGAAGGTAAAAGTGATACCGAAGCCGGAAGAAACTGTGGGTTTGTAAAAAAAAAGTAAGGGAGGGAGGGTCTTGCTGGGTGGCCTGGATGAACTCAAGCGAAGTTTGTAGGGTCATTGGCATGTATCATAGCAGCATTCTCAACAGACTCTTGGATGAGTCGCATGATTTGAGATCATGGGTACAAGATGAACTCAGAAGTTGCCCTCAGGGAGCAATTGCTTTCCATGCTGACCCAGAAGCACTTCTTTCCAGTCTGGAGCTGTACAGCAAGTATTGGGGGCTGTTTCTAAAATTATAAAACAAAAACTAAATAAATTACTGCTCAGGCCACTGGATCTTGACGAATGGCTAAAATTTGACAATCAAACTTAAGGACTCTTCTCCCTAACCACTCCCAAGCTCCAGTATGACTCTTAGTCACACAGAGGTCAATACACCTGGCAGATGTAGCACCACACCTTGAAGGCTCATAAACTTGGCTTTTGACAGATGATGAAGTCCATGATTCCAGAGCCTTGGGTGTGTTTCAGAAAACGTGTCAGTAACAGGAAGACTCCTGGAGCCAGGATGTCAGAAGGGATATTAGAAATCCAGCAGTCACTGTTCCTGAGGCAACTGGTCCACCAGTTAGAACCTTTTCCAGTAGGGTCAGTTTTCTCTCTGCACAGTCGAGAATTCCCCCATAGGCACGCACGTGCCCCCGCATGGCTGGAATAACTTCCCCCCTTAGAAGAATGGGGACCACCAAGCATTGGAGTATCTGGAATTTCTGGTCCAGAAGGTTCTAGAGGAAGATACCCCTTCTTTTCAACTCAGACTTGAGCTGTATTAACTGTATTTTTGCACACTAAACTAAAGACAAGGATCTGAAAAGAGTTCTACCCTGGTTTGCCAATTTATTTTTTACACTCATGGATCCATAAGTAAGAAATTCAGACAGGGCATGCCAGGAATCTTCTGGAGGCTTCTTGGCTCACTATCTGGCACTTGGGATGGGATGACTCCAGGGTTGGGCTTAGCTGACATGGTCACCTAGTCAGTGATTTTAGATGAAAAATCTTACAGTGGTACTCAAAATGTCATTATTAGATGTGTAAACAATTGCGTTTATCAAAAGCAATACAGTATTAGTAAAACGTCATAATACTCAGCATTTAAAAATACTTTTACTCAAGTGGAACATTTGAAATTAATACTGAATTAAAAAATTATATGAATCCGGTCATCACGCCTGGGAAAATAACTGCTAGAGTCAAACACAAATAAGTTTTGTTCACTAGGTTCTTTCCCATATGCCTGTGGGCATTAAAACCATTTAAACTGAAAATGAATTAAGGTTTAGTGTTGTTTCTATAAATATAATGAGTCTATATCCCAGATTTTCCGGGACAGTGCTGGGACTGAGCCCTGGTTTCAGGAGGGAAGAGTGGGGTCCATGTGTATTGTCCATGTGGGGGTCGGGGTCTGCTGACTTAGGTGTTAAGGGGCTGGGACACGTTATTCAGATGACAGCAACAGAATGAAAAGGCACACTAGCAAAAAAAAAAAAAAGTGAGCCAAACTGGCAGCCCTTGAAGCAGCTTCAAAGGAGGCGGGAATGCCTGAGACCAGCATGTGTCGGGGCAAAACAACCCGATGATAGAGTAGGCAACTATTTTGGAAGAGGAAGTTGGTTTTCTTGAGTCAGCAGCTTAGTCACCTTCCGGTATTATCAGGGTCCAATATTTTTAGCCTTCAGGGCGAGGCCCGGGCCTCCTGAGGTGGATCCACCTCCTACGAAGGGGTGGGTTCTGGAAGAGTGGGCCCATCGGGGTCAGCTGTGGGAGGAGCCTTCGTTTCTTCTTCATGTGAAGCCACACAAGGACGCGCTCTGTGCCCGGCAGCCTGAGGGAAGCAGGATGCAGAAATGGCCCACACCCAAATCTTTGCCTTTGAGGAGTTTTCAGTCAAGCGTGGGAGACACATAAAGTGGAAAGTTATAATTACACCTTATCGAGGATTCCTACTGAGACAGAACCAAGCACCGAGGGACACACAGAGGACAGAGCCGCTAGCCGCGGGGTAGCTGGGGTGACTCAGGTGGCCCATCAGGGGGCAGGCCTCACATAAGCCCTTTCTAAGTCCTCATTCCCTCAGTGGACAAATCAACTGCTCCTCCTGGGTTTAGATGAGCTCTTCCGAGGAGCCCCCTGATCCTTCCCAGCTCCTTTTGCTGCTTTCCCTATTTTCTGCCCATTAGAGATCTGTCAGAGTCCAGGCACGAAACTGAGCCTACGCTCAGCTGGAATTCTTTAAAGACTTAAGTAATAAGGGATGTTGATGCCCACAGTAAGTACCAACAGAGAGAAGCTGCTCTCAACCTGACTCGCAGAGGCTGGGGAAGAACTGGGATCACTGGTGTCCAGATGACATCTGGAACCCTGGAGGAGGAGCTGCGTGAAGGGTGCGGCTATAGAAGGGTGCCCCTGCTGCCGGAAGGACTGCCCAGCAGGTGGGGAGTGAGAGGAATAAATACTCTCACCTCCATTTCCTCCCAACTTCCAGACCCCTGAGAGTGCACCCCATTGGCCAAGCACAGTGGGAGACCAGAAGGCGAGGGACCCCTGGTGATGTGCTGAGATGAGGTTAGCCACTGAGGGCTTACAACAAAACAGAGAAGACTTTAACATGGAGCTTTAGAGTTAATGGAAAATAACCAACACTCTTTCCTTTTATCTTCCTCCTTACCTCCTTTCCTGCTTGACAGGGCCTCAGGCCAGGCATTAAAGAATCAGGGATCAATAGGCCAGACGTGGATCTCCACTTTGTGGAGCTTATCATCTAGATGGGAGATAAATGTAAAGCATACAAATGAAGGGATACAGGAATGGGATGGATGAGCTCAGGGAAACAGCACTGGGCTCTGGTTTCGATTCTGCAAAGCAGCCACAGAGCTCCCGGCTCCTAGAACTACAGCGTCTGAAGAGACGCCATGAAAACTCTCACTTTGAGCAGGTCCTAGAAAGTCCACATGACGGGCCACTCAAAATTCAGGGGCAAAACGTTTCTCAGTCCCAGAGTCACTGTCCCCCAGATCCTCTGTTAGCATTTCTACCCCTTTGGCTTACACCTATACTCTTCCATAATATGGAACAGAAGAGAAATTCAGGAGGATGTTGTTTAACCTTGGGATGGTGGGAGACCATCAGAGCAGGATGGGCTTCCCAGTGCACAGTGAAGGAAACCATCGACAAAATGACAAGGCAACCTACTGAATGGGAGAAGATACTTGCAAATGATACATCTGATCAGGAATTAATATCCAAAAAATATAAAGAACTTATACAACTCCACACCCCCCTCCAAAGAAAACCTCAGACAATTTAAAACTGGGCGGGGAGCCTGGGTGGCTCTGTTGGTTAAGCAACCAACTTTGGCTCAGGTCATGATCACAGAGCTTGTGAGTTCAAGCCCTGCGTCGGGCTCTGTGCTGACAGCTCAGAGCCTGGAGCCTGCTTTGGATTCTGTGTCTCCCTCTGTCTGGCTCTCTCCCACTCATTCTCTCTCTCTCTCTCTCCCAAAAATAAATAATAAAACATTAAAAAATTTTTAAAAACTGGGCAGAGGAACTGAACAGACATCTTCCCAAAGAAGACATGCAGGTGGCAAACAGACACATGAAAAGATGCTCACCATTGCTCATCAGGGAAATACAAATCAAAATCACAATGAGACACCACCTCACACCTGTCAGGATGGCTAGTGTTAAAAAGACAAGAAATAAGTGTTGGCAAGGATAAGGAGAAAAGAGAAGCCTTGTGAACTATTGGGAATGCAACTGGTGCAGCCACTGTGAAAAACAGTATAGAGTTTCCTCAAAAGATTAAAAGCTGAAATACAATATGATCCAGCAACTCCACTTCTAGGAATTTACCTGAAGAAAATGAAAACATCAATTTGAAAAGATACATGCACCCTTATGTTTATTATAGCATTATTTACAATAGTCAAGATATAGGAGCAACCCAGTGTCCATCGATAGATGACTGGATAAAGAAGATGAGGTGTATATATGTACAATGGACTATTACCCAGCCATAAAAAAGAATGAGATCTTGCCATTTGCAACTACGTGGATGGAACTAGAGGGTATTATGCTAAGTGAAATAAGTCAGACAAAGAAACACAATACCATACGATTTCACTTATATGTGTAATCTGAAAAAACAAAACAAATGAACAAACAAAACAAAATAGAAACAGATGCATAAATATAGAGAAAAAATGTAGTTGCCAGGGAGTGGGGGATGGGATGGCAAAATAGGTGAAAGGGATTGAAAGCTACAGACTTCCAGTTATAAAATAAGTAAGTCATGGGGATGGAAAGTTCAGCAAAGAGTATATAGTTAACAATATTGTAATAGTTTTGTAAGGTGACAGCACCCATGGTGAGGCATGCATTTCATAATGCATAAAAATGTCAAATCACTATGCCGTACACCTGAAACTAATATAATATTGCATGTCAACTGTACTTTAATTTTTTTAATGTAATTATAAATTGATAATGCCTCAAAAACAAATAAACAAACAAGCAAACAAAAGATAGGGTATCCAGTAGCCATAACAAAAATACAGATATATTCAATTACATTTTAAAATATCAAGGCAAAAATCATCAAGTCAAAAGAAAAATAATAGGCTAGAGAAAAAAATAGCTGTAACTTGACAAAGTATATATCTCCAATAGACAAGGTGAAAAACAAAAGACAAGCAGCTTAAAAACGGGCAAGAAGAAGGCTCATAGCAGCTTTCTTCATAATCTCCCCAAACTGGAAGCAGCAAACATGTCCTTCAATAGGACATTCAATGGAGAAACAACTTGCAGTACACCCACAGAAGAGGATAGTGATCTTTTTTTAAGTATCAAGTCACAAAAAGACACAGATAAAACTTAAACACATATATCTCAATGAATGCTTACATGCTACATGATTCCTGGGATAGGAAATTTGGCAAAGCCAAACTAGACAGACAGTAGGAAGAGTAATTGCTGGGGGGTTGGTAGGAGAGGGATGAAGGTGGGATAAACGAAGCAAGGGACTTTCTAGAGTGGTGACACTATTCCGTATGATATCGTGACTATAGGTACAGGACGCTATATATTTGTTAAAACCCATAGGACTTTAAAGCACAAAGAGTGAACCAATATATACAAATTTAAAAAAATATATAATTTAGGAGGTCAAGGGATACCAGGATAGAGCGTAGACTGTGACAAAATAATCTGTATTACAAATGTATTAAAACATCTTACTGAAGTAGGTGGTGACCTAAGGAGCTTTGGAAATGGGTGGAATTATAAGACTAAAGGCAAAAACCTGTACATAAAGCTGTATTCTTGTTGATGGAGTTATTTCCCATCAGGGGACGGGGGTTAACAATTCTGATACAGTTACACCTGTATGCTGGAAAGGAACAGTTAAGTAAATATTGAGGTGTGGCAGGAGCCAGGCTTCTCACTCTTGGAGTGGCCATTATCAACCAAGCAAGGAGAGGAGGTTAGAATGATCCATGTGACCATGGACTAGAGTTGCAGACATAGGAATGAACTCACGTTCATATGGAAATATTTATAGATATGTATATAAACATTAGTTTCTATGGCGCACATTTATTTCCTTGCTTTGTCAGCTGAAAGGGGCGTAGAAGCATCAACACCCAATGAGCAATGGGGATATCTTATGCTCAGGCCTTGGCTTGTAATATCACTTTCTAATAAAGAAACCAAGACCCCTTGGAGAAATAGCTGATTGTAGGATAAGGGAAGGAATATATAAGAGGCACCTGGAGGATCTTATAGTGCCAGAAAGCAAGGAAGTACTCATAAAAACAAAGAAACCAAAATCACATTGATAGGGGTATGTCAAAGGGACATGGAAGCCAACTGAAAGAGACCCCAATGGTCAAAGCTGGAACAATCAGAGCAACAAAATATCTGAAGTAGTATTGCATTAATCCCAAAATATAAAGTAACTATCCATGCATCTATATGGATATAAGTGAATGATTAAATAATTAAATAAGGGAGAGGAAACAAATCTCTCCCGCAGAAGAATTCCACATAATTTTCGAAAACTCCACCTTCAAAGAGGCAGAGCATAACCCCCTACTCCTTAGGTGTGAGGTGTACACAGTGACTTCCTTCCGAAGAGTACGGCATGGAAAAGGTGGAGCGGAAGGGGTAGCTATAGTGGAGAAATCTGACAAACACAACCTCAGCCAGGTGATCAAAGTCAACACCAACAGTGGTGAGTCACGTTGATGGCATGAGCTCTAACACCCATCTCGTCATAAGAAAAAGATCAGACAAATCTCAGTATACGGACATTTAAAAAAATGCCTGACTGGTACTCCTCAAAATTGTCAAGGTCATCAAAAACAAGGAAAGTCTGAGAGGCTGTCAAAGTTGAGGGAAGCCCGAGAAGATAAAACAACCAACTGTAAAGTGGTATTCTGGAAAGAAAAAAATATACTGGGTAAAAACTAAGGAAATCTGGATAAAGTGTGCACTTTTTAATAAAAAAAGTATCGATATTAGTTCATTCATTTTAACAAATGTAACACAGTAGTGTAAGAGGTTATTAGTATAGGGAAAACTGGATTAGGAGTATAGGGGAGCTTCACAATGTTTCTCTAAATCTAAAACTCATCTTAAATACAAAGTGCATTTTAAAATAATAATATAGGGGCGACTGGGTGGCTTAGTCGGTTAAGCGTCCGACTTTCGCTTAGGTCATGATCTCGAGGTTCGTGGGTTCGAGCCCCATGTTGGGCTCTGTGCTGACTGCCAGCTCAGAGCCTGGAGCCTGTTTCAGAGTCTGTATCTCCCTCTCTCTGACCCTCCCCTGCTCACGCAGTCTCTCTCTCTCCTAGAAATAAAATAATAATAATAATATAAAATTTAAATGATAGGCAAGAATATAAGCAGGCAATATGTAGAAGAGAAAATGCAAGTAATCAATAAACATGGGGGAAAAAAACCATGACCCCTGTGGTTTTCATGGAAATATGAATCAAAATAACAACGGCCCTTTCTCTTTCACACATCAAATTAGGGTAAACTATAGAGAGTGATACTANGTGGGGCTTGAACCCAAGAACCATGAGATCATGACCTGAGCTGAAGTTGGATGCTTAACTGTCTGAGCCACCCAGTCACCCTGGACACACTCAGTTCTTGATGGTAAAAGTGTAAAATACTAAAACTTTTGGAAAACAACCTGACATTGTCCACTAAAAATGTACTTGTATGTTTGGAGGCCACATTCTACTTTGGGGAATCTTCCAGAAATAAGAGCGGCAATGCAAACAAACAAAAAGGCACATTTTGAAGCTCAGTTTGGAAATCAGAACACCATCTGAATATCTCTCAATAAGAGAATCGCTGAATCAATGATAGCTGACCCATCCTATGGAATATTTGTTTGGCCAGTTAAAAGAAATGATGGGTGAGGTCTGTATGGATTGCTCTGGAGGAAGAGGAAAAAGTTGCAGATTAATGTTTATGGTCCTGGTTCTGTACCCCATGACACAACGTGCAAATCTGTAGGTGTGATGTTAGGCATGGATGATACAATGTTGTTTACCCACAGGAATTATCAGGAAAGGGTGGGTGGAGCCATCATCTTTTTCCTCATACAACTTTATATTGTTTGTAACACAGAACAAGTGTGTGTCACTTTTTAAGAAATTTAATAAGGTTTAAAGAGGAAGTTAAAGGTCACGTAGTAGGCAGAGGGATTTCCCCACCCACCCAAGATACCCAGTCTTAATCCCTGGAAACTGTGGATATGTTGCTTCACATGGCAAAAAGTTTTAAGTCATGTTTTCAAGTGTGAGTAAAGAGTTTGAAATGGGGAGATCATCTTAGGTTATCCAGGTGAGCCCAATGTAATCACAAGGGTCCATTGAAAAAGGAAGCAGGAGGGTCCCATCCAGAGTAGGACACAGCAAAGGTTGTAGTGATGCAAGCCAAGGGGCCACCAGCCAAGGAATGCAGATGGCCTGTGAAAGCTGGAAAAGGCAAGGAAATGAATTCTCCCCCAAAGTCTGCAGAGAGAACACATTGCCTGAGGACATCTTAATTTTAGGACTTCTAACCTCCAGAATTGTAAGCAGATCAATTTGTGCCTTAAAAAAATTTTTTTAATGTTTTATTTATTTTTGAGAGACAGAGCATGAGTGAGGGAGGGAGGAGCAGAGGGAGAAGGAAACAGAGTCTGAAGCAGTCTCCAGGTTCTGAGCTGTCAGCTGTCAGCACAGAGCTCGATGTGGGGCTCGAACCTGCAAACCATGAGATCATGACCTGAGCCAAAGTCAGATGCTTAACTGACTGAGCCATCCAGGTGCCTCAAACCTGTGTTGTTTTAAACCACTGCGATTGTGGTACTTTGTTACGGCAGTGATAGGAAATAGGGTCACATTTAAGATATGATTCATCATTGTTGCTTTAGTATTCAGAGTTCCTAAAGGAAGATTTTTATGGGGTAAAAAAGAAGTAGCCAAAGTATCTTAGATTTCAGCTGGGGAGGAGCCAGTCCCATAGGTGAGAAGTATGAAGAAAGCCTTCAACAATCATAACATCTGTTGAGGGATGCCAGTGGCCCTCAGCCCTGGCCGTGCATGAGATCTGAGTCAGCCACGGATGCTTAGAACGCCCCTCCCCAGGGGGTTCTCACGCAGGCTCACAAGGGGACGTGTCACCGCAGGACTGCTGGGGCCGGAGGCCAGCTGAAGGCAACACAGGTGTCCATCCTGGGAGACGGAACGTAAGGTGTGAGGGATGCTGTGAAGAAATGAGAAGCCATGAACAGACGCTCATACATTCCATCAAGACAGAACCTTAAAACATAGAACTGAGAGCAACAAGGTAAGAAACAATGACATTTACGAATGTACATTAAAAACACAAAGACTCAGAACATTACCCACTTACAGACATATACTCATACTTAATGACATATATAAAGCCCATGGGGTACCCTTAGAGGGGATGAGAGTAGGGATCAGGGACCAAGAGGTCAAAGAAAACAAAAAACAGCACTCTGTGAATAACTCCGTGCTGGCAAAATGGTACACGTGGTAGGGTCTGACCAAGTCAGTTCTGCACCTGGACTCCAACATGGACGAAGAACAGATGCAGGTTAATGAGATCCAGCTCAGGCCTGAGCCTTGAAATGGGGAGATCATCTTGGGGTATCCAGGTGAGCCCAATGTAATCACAAGGGTCCCTCGAAAAAGGAGGCCATTTTTAAAAGCTCCAGAGATGATTCTGATGTGCCTCCAGGCCTAAATACCTGAGGCCCAGGCTGAACGCAAGCAATTCTGTGAACAACCATCTTGACAGGAAGAGGCTCAGGAGAGAAGGGGAGGTAGTAGGGGAGACATGGACCCCTAAAATGGCAGCTATTGTGTTTGGATGGTGGCATTATGGGAAATCCCCTTCCTGTATCTTTGACACTATTTTGAATGGCGTTTCATTGCTTTTATGTATATTCAATGCCATTGACTTTTTTGTTTTTAAGTAGTTCAGAATGTCTAGGCAGAGTTAAAGGCCATGAGGAAACTCAACAGCCACTTGAGATTTTAAAGCTCAGAATGAATAGTAGCAGTCGCCAAATTCAGCAAAAAATCAATGTTCAAGTGCAGTTGAAACAAGAGTTAACTCTTGAAGGTCAGAAAAAGTCTTAACAGGTATACTTAATACATTTGTCCTGGGGCACCTGGGTGGCTCAGTCGGTTGAGCATCTGACTTCAGCTCAGGTCATGATCTCACGGTTTGTGGGTTCGAGCCCTGCATCCGGCTCTGTGCTGACAGCTCAGAGCTTGAAGCCTGCTTCCGATTCTGTCTCCCTCTCTCTCTGCACCTCCACTGCTCACACTCTGTCTCTCTCTCTCAAAAATAAACATTAAAAAACAAAAACAAAAACACCCCACATTTGTCCTTACATGTTGTGTTATGCCTGAATCGTGAGTCCCCAGAGACCTCCAAGGAGCCAACACCGATGCAAGTACATAAGAGTCTTTATTACAAGCTCGAGCAGGGGCTCACCCGTCAACCGGCACAGCGGCAGCAGAGTGAAGCCCCAAGCAATAGCAAGCAGGGTTTTTATGGGGTAAGGGACGGTGTTACAGTGCACACGTCGTACGCATAGCATCATCACATAGGTACCAATCATAATTGTACAGCACCCATGGCAACAGTTTTGACCATTCAGTATCTGTGAGGTGTTCGTTACTTTTGGCGGGACCCAATCATGACCTTTGAGAATCCTTTGAAAATTACCAATTATGAGGTGAGTTTAAAGGGCCCACGTGGGGTTCAGGCAAGCGGTGGGTGATTGGCTACTTGGTACAAAGTGGTTATCTATAGTCCCCAGACCCTGACTCAGACCACAGGAATGTTACTCCTATCTTTCTTAGCTTCTTTTGATTGGTTGATCTGAGGGTGGTCCGTGGGTGGCTTCAGCTAAAGTTTTTCCTGGAACTGGGCCTATGTACAGCCCAAGGTTGCTCTTAATGGAGCACTTAATCTCAAAATGGCGTTACTTAGGCCCTTCAGTTGCATTTCACAGTTGAAATCGAGGAAGTACATTTAACTAATATTTGCTGTCTAAGTACATGATATACTTATAAAAAGGAAAGTGAGTGTAACCAAATGGGGAGGACAGGTTAGTCTGGGTCCTCCAAGGAGCGGATGTGAGGCGATGAAAGGTGGGAGAAACTTATTAGGGGGTGCATCGGAGAGAGAAAACTAGGAGGGAGCCAGAAGAGGCTGGGAGCCCCTGGCTTCAGGCCATAATGCAGGTCTGGTACTGAGTGATGGAGGCGGGAAAGGCATTCTCAAGAGAACTGACTGCAATTGCCTTGCAGTCTAAAGAAGGACTGGTAGGGGGACCCCTGGGTGGCTCAGTCAGTTAAGTGTCTGACTTCAGTTCATGTCATGATCTCGTGGTCAGTGAGCTGGAGCCCCGCATCGGGCTCTGTGCTGACAGCTCAGAGCCTGCAGCCTGCTTCGGATTCTGTGTCTTACTCTCTGTCTGCTCCTCCCCTGCTAGTGCTCTGTTTCTCAAAAATGAATAAACATTAAAAAAAATTTAAAGAAGGATTGGTATGGCTGTCAGGGAGTTCCCAAGCTGGTCACCAGGCAGAGGAGGCCATGCCCTCTAGCAATGGGAAGCAGCCTTGGGAGGCAGGGCCTTGGTGTGAGCACGTGAAAGATTTTGGAGCTGGGCCGCTGAGGCCGTTGGTCAGTTGCACTCCCTGTAGTTGGATATGAGAGATGCGTTCTCATCGCCACCACTGGCATCCTCAGTTCTGTCCACAAATGTTTATGAACTAAGCCTAATGTCTATGCTTGGACTGTGGTAATGACATCATTCATGGAGTGGTGGCACCTCTTATTTAAATTTCTTCTAGGACTTGCCTGAAACTTTCACTCAGCTGGTTTTTTGTGATGACAAGATTAAGGACCGTGGAAGGCAGAGGACAAAGACATGTAATAATGACAGGAAACTTGCTCAATGCCAGGCCCTCCCTGTACTGGCTGCTTTGTACACTCTCTCTTCTTGTCCTCACAATTGCCCGAAGAGATTGATGCGCTGAAGTAATCATTTGTGTTTGTTTCTCCCTCAATTTCAGACCCGTCAAATGTTTGTGTTGCTGGATTTTGTGTTTCAGAAGTATGAGTTGCTCAGGGGGAAAGGTGGCAGGGAGAAAATACTAGGACGTGGGCAGTAGAAAAAAGATGGGGTGAGGTCCCTGAAGTTGGGACCGTCCTAAGTAGTTAATGGACCTGATCCTATTCTCAGAACTGTGCCCAGAGAACATAGGAGGGCTACAGAGGACTTGGGTACCCCCTTTATGAGTATCAGCACTGATCATCCTGAATCAAAGATGATAGGCCTTGCCTTGTTTGGGGGTGCCATGTTGGCCTCCTGAATATTATGCAACATTAGGGAGAGGGTTGGACGCCTGGGAATGACCTTCCACCAATTTGGCAGGATGGAGACTTAGAAACGAAAGTGAATTTAAACAAAATAAAAATGTGTGATGTTTCTGGCACACTCGTATTTACGGAGTACGAGTCACTGCAATTTCATATCATATGGGGGTGGGAAGTCATTTTCAGTCACTTCTCAGGGTGCTCTCCTCTTAGGGCTGTGCTAGGGTCCTGGGGCATACAGAGTTAAGTCTTTTGTCCCGCAGCCTCTGCTGTGCAGCTCTGTCCTTCCTCAGCCCATTTTGGGCTATGGAGACATCTGACTGGTCCCCCTTGTCCGGTGTCCTGCCGTGGGGCGGGCTGTCCCACTGAGAGCATCTGTTCCCTCTATGCCTACTCACTAAGACCAGGATTTCCTACTGCCTCTCAATTCTCAAACCCACTACACCAGGAGTAGAGTAATGCTATCCAGAGTATCACAACAGTCAAATTCCATATTTTCAGTAGCTTGGAAAATAAGTTTATCTCCTGCTTGCATAAAAGTCCGGGACAGGTTTTCTTTGGTTTAAAGATGGCTTTCAGAAACCAGGTACCTTTCATCTTGTGGCTCCTCTCTCCTAGAGCCTTGAAGTTCTCCATGCCCACCTGACAGCTTGTGCTTACGAAAGAGAAACTGGAGAAATGGGCAACTTCCTTTGCCAGAAAATGCCACAACTGTATAGTCGATTGGCAGCTAGTCACATGGCTCCATCTGGTTGTGGGGGAGTCTGGGAGGTGTAGTTCCTGGCTGGGCTACTCTATAGTATGGAAGGGGAATGTGAAGGAGCATGAGCCTCTGCTATACAAGTAGCCAAGTTTGTCACACCTTCCATAGCCTCAGTGGCAACTAATGACCATACTTTATACCTCTCTGAAAAATAGAACCATTCACACATTTCCTTACCTTCCCACCACCAAATCTACCGGGATGTGTATGTATCCCTTCTTTGCCTTCTTTCTTGTCACTGGTGTAATGGGATGTCACATGGTGCTTTCTTTGTTGTCTACGTTTTTACCGAAGGCAAAGACAGAAACCAGTGCCGTAGATGCTAAGTACCCCTCAATGCTGAAGTGGAGGGCTAGTCTACAACGCAAGATAGCCCCTAAGAGAGCTGCCCATGGTCCTCGTCTCCTAGTCTTTGTGCTTTTGCCTAGTTACCTCCTCTTGAGTGTGAGCTAGGCGTAGCGATTTACTCCTCATAAATAGAGTACTGTAAAAGCAACGGATGTCACTATGAGATTAGGTTATTAAAAGCCTGTCGCTTCTGTTGAGCTCCCTTGCTCATTCTGAGTTAATCCAGCTGCCATGTTGTGAACTGCCCTATGAAGAGGCCCTCCTGGCAAAGAACTCACATCCCTGGCCAAGTCAGCGAGGACCCGAGGCCTGCCAACAGCCATGAAAATGAGCTTGGAAGTGGATCCTCCCAGTCAGACCTTGAAATGACTGCAGCCTAAAGCGACATCTTGATCGCAGCCTCAGGAGAGAGCCTAAGCCTAAGGTCCCCAGCTAAGCTGTGCTTTGCTTATCCACAGTGTCTCAGTTCAGGGCCACCATGACAGAGTCCCACAGACTGGGTGGTTCAAACAACAGACATTTTTTTCTCACAGTTCTGGAGGCTGGAAGTCAAAGTCAAAATGTTGGCAGGTTCTGTTTCCTTTGAGGTCTCCCTCCTTGTTTGCAGCTGGCCACCTTCTCTCTGTGTCCTCACATGGCCTTTCCTCTGTGGGCAACAACCCCTGGTACCTACCCCACTTCTTATAAGGACACAGGTCATATTGATCATGGCCCACCTCATGACCTGGTTTAATCTTAACTACCTCTTTAAAGGCACTATCTCCAAATGCAGTCACATTCTAAAGCACTGGGGGTTAGAGTTTCAACCTATGAATTCTGGAAAGACACAGCTCAATCCTTAACACACAGAAACTGTGAGATAATAAGTATTTGTTGTTTTAAATGCTAAAATTTGGGATAATTTGGTACATAGCAATAGATAACAAATACAAACGCTTAGGAGAGACTTTCTAATAGACTGTGAAACTATCTCTGCCCATGACCCCTCTCCAAGCATCTCCAAGAAGACTGGAGGGTTCACTGGTTGTGGAAGCCAGCTGTAGTGAGCCTTTCCATAAATAGAGATGTAGGTCAACCCCCCAACCCCACCCACATCACTGGAAGAAAAGGAATACACCCACCTCACCTCAACTGGTGTGGGAAGTGATAGGTTTCAGGACATGCTACCCCAAAATACAGCACCTTGGCATTGTTAAAAAGAAAAACCACAGGTCCAAAATGGAGTCACTTGTGCTAGGTCCATGCCACCAAACCACAGCTTAATTCTTAACCTAATTACAGTTTCAATCTTTCCAGGAATGTAATCTTAACCAGTCAGTCTGGAATTTCCTGGTCAGCACCAGTGAGGTCATCTACCTAATAAGACCCTTTAGTCTGCTGAAGGGAGGTGACCTGGCCCAAAAGAATCTTTTTGTTGCTGTCTATGACTTCTTTGTCCTACCGCACCTCTGCCTTTAAGAAAACAAACAAACAAAACCTCCCACCTAGTACAGCTCTTCAGAGCTCTTTTCTGTTTGCTAGATGGGGAGGCTCCCCAATTCATAAAATATAGAATAAAGCCAATTAGATCTTCAGATTTACCTGGTTGAATTTGTGTGTATGTGTGTGAAAATTAATAAAAGGAAACCTCACTTACAATGGAGATGGGCAGCGAGCAGGGGGTGGCTCTCACACCCCACCACTCCTCATGTTCATTGCAGACCCCACAGAAGGCCATGACTGTACGTCAAACTCCCATTTTACTCCAGCGGACTTTTTGTTTACACCAGCCTTGCCAATTTCTCCTGTTCTCTATCAGAGAGGCTTCAACTCCTTTGTTCTCTGGGCTTGCCCATGGTTTTGCCCCAGCTTGCTTGTCCTGGACTGCAGCTCTCTGCTCTTCTCGTTTTTGCTGATAAAATAACTGGCATTTTTATTCTTAAGGTTAACTTTTTAAAATAGCATAGTGAATATTTTAAACTGGATGAGTTTGAGAAAACGACAAAGAGACGTTCACTTTGACCTTTCCCTGCCCTGCTCTGAATGGGTCATAAAACCCTCCCTATCCCTGGAGGAAAGGAACATCCTCATATCAGAAGACAACAGGACTTTGTTAGCTGGTCTTCTAATAATTGGATTGACTTAAGACAGACGAGTGAAGAAAACAAACAAAAGTTTAGTAACTTACATACTTTCAGTACACACAGGAGGGATCCAGGAAAAGGAGGTAAATGTCCAAACTGGCTGAAGCCATCACCTTAAAGTACCATCTCAGGCTAAAAACAAAGAAGGAGTGGTTATGGGAGATTACCAGGAATCACAATAAACAAGGATAAGGTAATTATGCAGATTGAAGTTATTGCCTCCTTCATTGATAAGAAGATTTGGTCATCCTCATACAGATGGGGAGACGCCCTTGCTAATGAGCTTTCCTTTACAAATGTAAACTCTCTTACAAAAGGGGAATTTCTCCATTTTCAAAGCTTCTTCTGTGTCTGCAGCTTCTTAAAAAGAACCCGCTTAAAATGATCAAAATGCCAAAGAAGCATTTCTTGGGGTGACATGATCTCCTCCCCTTCAATGCCAAGAAGAACCCTAATAAACAGGTCTTCTCCCAGCTCGCTATGCTTACGCCATACTCCTCAGTCTATCATATTCCTACAGGATTTTATCTATAGCATTGCTCATCAGACACGGCACAAAAATACACAGATCTGCCTCCCCTAATGATGGCTCCCATATCATGTAAAACTTAAGCAAATAAATCTATATTCCTTTCTCCTGTTAATATCTTTGTCAGTTTAATGTCTAGACCTAGCCAGTACCTTAAGAGAGTCAAGGAAAACTTTTTCCTTCTCTAAAGAAAAGCAGCTTCGAGGGAACAGTCGGAGACTGTCATGTGTGTTCCCTGGATTTAGGGGGAAGAGTGGCTGGTACCCGACCCCACCTGGGGAACCCTAAAAGGGAGCCATTCTGCCGAGGGTGCCTCTATCCGGCTGCAGATCTGAGAGGGAAGGAGGTGAACATGTGAAGAGTAGCAGAATAGGCCACCCCCAATATGCCAGTTTGGTATAAGAATTATTTTGAGCTAAAGGCAGTTGAGAAGAAGCAGATACAAGAAGAGCTCCCTGCCCTCCCCCAATCTGCCGCAAAGCAGGACATTTGTAAAGGTACCCCCCCCCCACAGGAAGGACAGACGTTAATCACTGGAGTTAACTCTAGACTCTTACAAGCACCAAAACCTTGCTAAAAGTAGCCCTTATCATCCATTCGTTTCCCCATATATTTGCTTTCCCACAATCCCGAGGAGCTCGAAGTTCTTTTCCTTTGTCTTGTCACTTCTCTACAACTTTCTTGTTCTTTTGTTATGTTATATAAGCCCAAGTTCTAACCACCCCTTTGAGTTACTCATGGCTGAATGCTCCCCATGCAAATGTACATGTTAATAAACGTCTCTTTGTTTTCTCTTATAATTCTGTCTTTTGTCAGTCTAATTTGCAGGGCCCCAGTCAAAGAACCCAAGACAGGCAGAGGAAAAAGGTGTTTCCCCCCTCCTACACATGTTTCCAGTGGGGGGGGGAGTAGATGGATAGAAGAGGGCTAGACTTTTCGAGGGCCTGAAAAGGGACCTTGGTGAAGGATGTGTGGGGGGGGGCCAAGGTGACCCAGCAAGAGGGATGCTGCTGGAGGTTGGGGGGCTGGGGGAGACGTAAGCCAGAGCTCCTTAAACTGGACTGCTGATCGCATCACTGGGCTTCTTGTTAACATGTAGACTCTGATTCAGCAGGTGAAGTGACGTCACCCTCCAAGTCTGACGGCTGGACTGCTTACCAGCAGAAGGTTGGAGAAGGTGCCCCTGTGGGTAAAACGCCCCTAGGGACAGAGAAAGATAAATGGCTTCCTGCCTGCACCCTACTGAGTGCAGCTGGTGCTATAAGCCAGGAGCGAACCGGATGCAGTGGTCCCTGCCATCACACCTTCCCAGGGACCTCGGTCCTGTCCCCTCTCTCTGAATCCCAAAGTTGCAGCCCCAAACCTTCCCTCCTTCTCCAATATCATCAGTTCCCTTCTGCCGGTTAGATCTTTCCCAGCCGCACCCCTGCTCATGGTTCTTCTGTAACAAGCAACACAAACCCTTTATCCAACCCTGCTCCTCCCCTCCCCCCGTCAGCCACAGTTCTCAGTGAAATTTCTCCTCAGAACACCCACATTTTCTCTACTTCCTTGCCATACACTCACTTTTTAAAGGCACATTTAAATTGGGAAATTTGTGGGGCGCCTGGGTGGCTCAGTCGGTTAAGTGTCCAACTTTGGCTCAGGTCATTATCTCACGGTTCGTGGGATCGCCCATGTTGGGCTCTGTGTTGACAGCTAGCTCAGAGCCTGGAGCCTGCTTTGGATTCTGTGTCTCCCTCTCTCTCTCTGACCCTCCCCTGCTCATGCTGTCTCTCTCTCTCTCAGAAATAAAAAAATAAATAAATAAATTGGGAAATTTGTATACATAGGAGTGTAAAGAAGGTTTGTTTCATTCCTTGGATGAGTAACTAGTTGCTCTGAGGCTTCATTGTCCTACTGTAGCAAGCATACAGCCTTGCTATGCTTGGAGAGCACTGAATAAGTGTCAGAGGCAAAGTAGGTCCTCAAGAAACCACCTTAGTTTTGGCCAAAGATAAGAAACCCCCCATGGCGGGTGCCTGGGTGACTCAGTCAGTTGAGTGTCTGACTCATGATTGTGGCTCAGGTCATGATCTCACAGTTCATGAGACAGAGCCTCACATCAGGCTCTGTTGCCAACAGCAGGAAGCCTGCTTGAGATTCTCTCTTCCCCCCCCCTGCCCCTCCCTTGCTCTCTCTCTCTGAAAGAAAGAAAGAAAGATTTAAAAAAAAAAAGAAGAAGAAAGAAACCTCGTGGCTCCAGGTATAGCAGGGCTGGCATTGGCTGAGATGTGCCCAGGCAAGTCCAGGCACATCCCCAGATTTCTCTATGCCTCCCTGCCCACCCTCCACTCCCCCACCCCCGTCATCACCCTGTGGCCTCCATGCTCTGTGGCCTGAGCTGGAGCTGAGGATTGAAAGCTGAAATCAGCAATGAAAGGGCAAGAATGAGAGGCCAGCAGACCATGCCTCCCACCTCCCAGCCCCCTGCAAGCTCACTAAAGTATAATCTATCCCTCAGGTCCCAGGGGGCCGGTGATTTCTGGATCTGTCTCCTATCAAACAATCAAAATTCAACTGAGTAAATTTTAAAGATAATAACTGGCTTTACTGAATCCCTCATGAATTGGGCAGAGCCCCATCTAGTAAATAGAAAGAAGCCCCAAAGGGCTACAGAAAGGGAAACGTTTTTAGAGGAAAGACCAGGAAATCATTAAAAAAAAAAATTATTTGGGCAAGATTACCTCCCTTGGAGGACAAAAAGGCTTGTTTTATTAGGTGAATTCTGTTACCTGGGCCAACCAGGAAATTCCAGACTGACCAGTTCAGATTACATTTCTGGGAAGGGTTGAAACTGCAGTGAGGTTAGGTATAAAGTCCCAGTTGGTGACAAGAGACTAGGACAAGGGACTCCATTTTGGGTGTCTTGATTATTTTTACTACTCCCTTATTCTGTATATTCCATACCTTGTTCTTACTGCATGTGCTCTGAGGGGCTAGGATTTGCCAGCCATGGGGCCAGGCACCAGAGGGGTTCAGAGACTATGACCCAGCACATTCCCTGTCCTCCAGGAATTCATCAGAGGGACAAACAAGGTAATCACGTTTCAAATCAGAACTTCATGGGGGGAAGGTTATGTAGCCTTGGCTGAGATACTTCCAAGGGCACTTTCCATCTCTTCATCCACAAAATAGGATAACATGTACCTTTCAGGGCTGTTTTGAAAATGACACAGTGCAATCTAACTCTTAGGATTTATACAGTAAGAATTTTTCTGTTTTGTTTTGTTTGTTGAGAAAAAAATGGAACAGCCGCATGAGGAATGGAATTTACTTCTTTCTAAAGATGTGCAAACACATTGGAGATTTAAAAAAAATAATACATGGCAATACATATTATCATCTGAAAGACAGAAAAGCATTTTGGGGGATTTTTTTGGTTTTATTGATAATTAAACCCCAACTTGCTGGGTGAAAGGTGAAAGGCGATGCCCTTTCCAGATGTTGGTGTCGCCACCAGGGGGCATTAGTTTGTGGACACTAAACTGGCCTGACTGCAAAGCGGTTCTGCTCTCCCTGTGGAAGGTAGAAAAGAGAGAACACAGCTAATTGTCAAGAACTAAGCTGAGGCAGGTATTGAATGTTCATCTCATTTCTAAATTTAGTTCTGAAGCCGTGTGACAAATAGAATAAACGAGACTGCGGAAGTACAACGGAGCGAGAGAAGCCTGCAATTGGTCTTTCTCTTGTAAATACCTCCTGGAGGAAAAAAACCGTGTTCTACTGCAATGCCGTTAGATGGTCGGGGCTTTGCAGAATGCGTTCTTAGAGCAACAGTAATAAGTGGACACGAAACATCTTGCTTTGGGAGGTTTCTATTTGACTTCCTGAGGGATTTTTTTTTTTTAGATTCACATCTACCTGGAAATTCATGTAAAATTATAGTTTGCGTTAATTTCTCCCTTAAATGTTCCCTGTTTTATTTTCACTTCTGCAGGGCTGGGGAGCACCCTGGGAGCTGTCCTTCTCACCCACTGTCTTCAGGAGTAAAAAGAGGGTTTTCACTCCCCTCTAGTGGCTGGACCTGGTCTCCTTGCCAGGTTGAAACCGCGGAGGGGCTGGGTCAACAGTGGCGCAGGGCAGGCGACCGCTCGGAGGAGAGCCTGGAAAGGTCCCCAGGCTGTGCAGGAGAGGGACAGGGGCAGATTACCACCCCACAGAGGCCAGGCTCTTCTGCCCCGCTCCCCACTCTCGGGCAGGAAAACAGGCCTGGTCTGGGAGCTCTCCTGACTCCGGGTGGCACCCAGGAGGTACCTGTCCTGTGGATAGCAGGAGGACCCAGCCCTGCAAGGGGAGCTGGCGTGGAACCCGCTCATGCCTTGTGGTTCTGTTCTGTGACAGGAAGGAAGAGGGGCACCGTGGCCTCAGGGTGCCCCTCGCCTGGTGCCCCCCCTCCCCCCAGGGCGGCATGCCAAGAGATGAAAGTCCTCTGCGGTCCCTGGTCCCACGTTCATTGGCAAGCCCTCCATTATGAGTCTGTGTCTGCTGTGGGTGGTGGTGGCCGCAGGAAGGATTAGAGAGACTCCCAGCAGAGGGGGTGCTTTCCTGGTGCGTGAGCTTCCCCAGGGGCCCCGCACTGCCACAGACCACCCCCACCCTGCCTCCTCCTCAGGGACACAGCTACAGTTACCTGTGACTCCGTGCTATGTGAGATGCTGCCTCCGCACTCCCGCACTTGCCCACCTCTTTGATGTTGTAAGTAACTTAAATTTTAAATAGCCACGGGTGGCTATTGGCTATGGTATGGGACAGTATGGTTCTAGACAATGCGAGAGGGAGAACTTTGTAACCCCAGCCCCGTGCAGGAAAAGGGCAGTCGCAGGATTGGATTCGTGATGAAACGTGCAAGCTCTGAAGTGAGGGTAGGCACCAGTCAGGCGTAATCAGGAGTGTGCATCCATCCATCCAACAAACTACTTCCCCTCATCTTATCGACAATGTTCAAATGTGACTTAGTGCCTCCCCCACGAGTCAAGCAGCTGGGCGGCTGACACCCTGCCCTGCTCGCCCTATGCATTTTGGTTTCCCCAGCACCAAACACAGTACCTGACATGTGGTAGAACCTCAAAAATTATTTGTGTTGAAGGAACGGAGCCCTGCCGGGCCCTCGGAGAGACACCCAGATCAATCAGACATAGATCCTACCCTGTGGCTTTATGGCCCCATCATAAATACGCAACATACTAGATGAGAAGACTCGCGTGAAAGCGCTGGTGTTGTGCCTGGCACAGAGTAGGCCCACGGTAACTGTTTCTTTCCTCCCTTCTTTCTTATATTCTCCCTAGAACTCACCCTTCCAAGATGGCCCAAAGGGATGTAGCACTCGAGGCTTTAGAAGCAGCAAAGATTAATTTTGTCTGGGAGAAGTAATGAAAGCTTCCTGGAGGAGGAAGCATTTGCTCTGGCTCATCCAGAACTCTAAAGGGCAGGAACACAGAGATGTGTGGGAAAGTAAAGATGTGCGTGGAGAAATGCAGCAAAGTGCAGGTCGTTTGTGGACCTATATGAAGGGATGAAGTAGAAAACAGGGCAGGAAGTGCCTCGATTACTAGGTTAGGGCCCTAAAGCATGGTGTGAAAAACCTGGATTGTATTACCAGAGCGATCAGATAGCCCTGGTCCTGGCCCAGACTCTGCTGTCGAGCTACAGACTGTGTGCAAACTGTGGGCAAGCTCCCCAGCTCCTCTGAGCCTCATTTTCTTCATCCATAAAATGAGGATGATACTACGTACTCCAAAAACATGAATGAGAGCACACTGCAAATACACACAGTTCTCATCTTTTCCCACTTTGGAAAAAATTTGCATATTATCACATAGAGGGTTAATCCAGTACTCACCTATATGCCATTCTTATATTCTAATTAACAGCTTTTCTATTTATGGATATTTAGGTGGCTTCCAATCTTTAAGTACTCTATATCTACGTATCTTCGAGATAAATTCATATAAAGTAGCATGGCTCCATCAAAGTGTATATGAAATTTAAATGTTGACAGAATTACCAACTTAGTCTCCATAAAAGAGCGAATCAGTTTCCACTTCTATCAGCAATTATATAAAGGTCTCTTTCCTTATGCCTTCACTAACAGGGTTACCATATTTTCTTTACCTTGGCCAATCTGAAAGGTTGTGTGTGTGTGTTAAGTTTATTTATTTATTTTGTGTGAGAGAGAGCATGTAGGAGGGGCAGAGGGAGAGGGAGAGAGAGGGAGAGAGAGAGAGAGAGGAAGAGAGAGAGAGAGAGAGAAAGAGAGAGAGAGAGAGAGAGAGAATTCCAAGCAGGCTCTGCACTGTCTGCACGGAGCCAGATGCAGTGTGTGATCTCATGAACTGTGAGATTATAACCTGAACCAAAATCAGAAGTCAGATGCTTAACTGACTGCGCCACCCAGGCGCCCCTGAAAGGTTTTAAGTTGGCACCTAATTGTAGTTTTACTTTACATTTGTATTATTAAAATTGAGGTCTGGCATCTTTTCAACTTTTAAAAGCCATTTGTATTTCTTCTCTGGGAACTGTTTGTAGCCTTGACCATTTCAATTTGGTTGTTAGCTTTTTTCTCATGGATTTATAGGAACTATTTATTTATGAAGGAAATTAGTTCTTCTGGATATAGTCACACAAGTTTTCCATAGTTTGTCATCTCTCTTTCACTATGTCTATTTTATTCCCCTGGAAGATATTTTTCTTATCTTTACATAGTCATATTGGCCATTTCTTTCCTTCATGGTTTCTGGGTTTTGAATCTTGCTCAGAAAGGCATCCACTCCAAGATAATAAAAGAAAATCCTGGATTTACCTGGGGGTGAGGAGAGAGGCAGAAAATTCTGCTTTCTTTTTTTCCAGATAGCAGTCACCCTAACACCATTTCTCTGGATTCCTTTAAGAAGCAAGAGTCATTCGAGAACCACTCAAGGGGCCCCGCTCAGAGGAAGCACACGGATTGACGTAAATGTTCTAAATGTCATTTCATCCCCATAACCACCATGTGAGGTGTCAGCATCCTGTTTCTCAAATGAGGGAGCTAAGGTTCAGAGAGGTTGAGTAAACTGCCCACAGTGGCACAGCCGGCAAATGACAGACCTGGGATTTGAACACTAATCTGTCTGACTACAATGTCTGTGTTCACTCCACCCTCAAGAATTAGGAGTCCAAAGTGGGAGGCGTGGTATACATACAGGGCTTTCTGGAAGGATTAGACGATGACTTTTCAGTCTCATTGTCCTCATTCCTTCCCTCCAAAGGCCTCCTATACTCCGCGGCCAGCAGACACAAGTGTCTGTCTCAGCAAAGCTGCCCCTGTTCAGGAATACCAGCGAGGAATAGTCACAGGAGCCAGATATTAGTAAATAAATAAACCTTTGTCATGTTCACTGAAAATTCTTCAGCTGATGGGTAGCAGCAGCTAGCATTAACCTAAGTATTAGAATTGTCTAGTCACAATGGATCCTTGAGGGAACCACAACTGAGGGCAGCCAGTTCGTCTCTGAGACTATTTCCTTCTTTCCACTTATCCTGGAGGCGATGGTCCTCCTCACCTGCCCCATCTCAAAGTCGTCACCCACTCCATCCCTTCCCTTCCCTCCCTTTTTCCTCTCCTTTCCTGCAGCCCTAATCCGAACCATTCTTTGAGAGCTGAGACGCTCCCTTGCAAGCTTGCCAAGATTCACACTCAGGTGAGTGTGCACCATCTGGATGTCTACCTTGGAGCGGGCTAGAGCGTGAGAGCCAGTAGGGACATTCACAGGGAACACACAGGAGTGCTCCAAGGTCAACCAGCGCCTGCTGCGTAACTAATTCTTCTGCGGTCCCTCCAAGCAGGACACAGGCCCAGTGGAGAGTGCCTTACCTGGTTATAATATGCAGCTTTTATGACTGCTCTTTCTATATCTTATCAATGGGGTAAAGGGCAAGGGCCTGAGGCATGTGTCTGAAGATAGATGCCATGCTCACAGCAGCTCTTTGGCCCAATTCATGCAAGTTGTGCTCTGAGAGGTCTAGTTTAGCAAGAGGTAGGTTAGGCTGCCTTGTCGATGGTGGAGGTGGTGGCAGTAGCAGGGACGGTGAGAAGGGTAGTGGAGGGGATGTCGGAGAGGCAATGACTCCAAGGGAGATGGTCCCTTGGTAGGAATTTTAAAATGCTCCTGCAGGGGCGCCGGGGTGGCTTAGTCAGTTAAGCGTCCGACTTCAGCTCAGGTCATGATCTCAGGGTTTGTGAGTTTGAAGCCGATGTCAGGCTCTGTGCTGACAACTCAGAGCCTGGAGCCTGCTTCGGATTCTGTGTCTCCCTCTCTCTGCCCCTCCCCTGCTTGTAACTCTGTGTCTCTCTCCCTCAAAATAAATAAACATAATTTTTTTTTTAATGAGCCTGTGGGATGGGTGCCTGGATGGCTTAGTCGGTTAAGTGTCTCACTTTCACTCGGGTCATGATCTCATAGTTCATGAGTTCAAGCCTCGCATCAGGCTCTGTGCTGACAGCTCAGAGCCTGGTGCCTGCTTTGGGTTCTGTGTCTCCCTCTCTCTCTGCCCCTCCTCACTTACGTTCTGTCTGTCTCTCTCTGTCTCAAAAATAAATAAACATTTTAAAAAAATTTTAAATGCCTCTGCGGGAAAACTTAAGGACTACCCTCAAAATCATTATTTTTCCTGTTAATAACAGTGCCACCTGCAGTAATTTCTTTGACATCAGCCATGGAAACATTTTTCTATATATGTCTCCTCAGGCAAGGGAAACAAAAGCAAAAATAAACTATTGAGGCTACACTAAGATAAAAAGCTTTTGCACAGCAAAGGAGATCATCAACAAAACAACAAGGTAACCTACTGAATGGGAGAAGATAGTTGTGAATGATATATCCAATCAGGGGTTAATATCCAAAATATATAAAGAACTCATACAATTCAATGCCATAGAAAACTCCAAATAATCTGATTTAAAAATGGGCAGAGGAACTGAGTAGATATTTTTTCACAGAAGACATCCAGATGGCCAACAGATCCATGAAAAAATGCTTGGGGCACCTGGGTGGGTCATTTGGTTAAGCATTCGACTTGGGCCTAGGTCATGATCTCGCTGTTGGTGAGTTCGAGTCCCGTGGCAGGCTCTGTGCTGATGGCTCAGAGCCTGGAGCCTGCTTCAGATTCTGTGTCTCCCTCTCTCTCTCTCTCTGCCCCTCCCCCACTCATGCCTCCGTCTATCTCTCTCAAAAATAAATAAACTCTAAAAAAAATTTTTTTTAGATGTTCAACATCACTCATCATCAGAGAAATGCAAATCAAAACCACAATGAGAGATCACCACATACCTGTTAGAATGGCTAGAATCAAAAAGATAAGAGATAACAAGTAGTGGTGAGGATGTAAGGATAGTACACTGTTGGTGGGAACACAAACTGGTGCAGCCACTGTGGAACACAGTAGGGAGATTCCTCAAAAAATTTTAAAATAGAATTATGATATGGTCCAGTAATTCCTGCTAGGTATCTACCCAAGAAAATGAAAATACTAATTCAAAAAGATACATGCACCCCTATGTTTATTGCAGCATATTTACAATAACCAAGATATGGAAGCAACTAAGTGTCTACCCATAGATAAATGGATAAAGAAAAAGTGATGTGTATATATGTTATATATATAATGCATATACACACACATATATATACACATACTGGAATATTATTCAACCATAAAAAATGAGATCTTGACATTTGCAACAACATGGATGGCTAAAGGGTATTGTGCTATGCGGAATAACACAGTAAGAGAAAGACAAATGCCATGTGATTTCACTTATATGTGAAATTTAAGGAACAAAACAAATGAACAAAGAAAAAAGAGATGAAAATATAGACTCTTAAATGCAGAGAACAAACTGGTGGTTGCCAGAGCAGAGACGGGTGGCAGGATGGGCAAAATAAAGGAGATTAAGAATACACTTAAATACGGTGAGCACTGAGTAATGTAGAGAATGGTTGAATTACTATATTGTACACTTGAAACTAACATAACACGGTATGCTAATTACCAGAAAAAAAAAATAGTGTCTTCTGTCATCCCAGATGCTGAGGGGCATCACAATGGGTGACATGAGGTACTTGATGCTGACTATTCCCTGACCTTGAGTCACCACTGGAAAATCATTGGGTCTTGAATCCCTTAAATTTTAAAATTGATCACTCACTGCCTAAGCATTGTTCCGTGCACTGCCAGGAGGAAAACCATTTACACCTTCTTGCTTCTGGCTACCTTATTTTTTCTCTACACAACTCAGCTCAAATATCATGTCTTCTGGTAGAACATCTCCAAGCCCAGAGTCGGCTGGTCTAAACTCCCATCTCTGTGCTCTCAGCTCTCCACACATACTTTTAACACACCCCCACAGTCTGTTCATATCTTACCCTCTTGTCAGATGGAAAACGCCTTTAAAGCAAGGATTGTTCCTTGTCTGACTACGTCCAATCCATCCCAGTGCCTGGCAAAAAAACAAGTGTGTTAAATAGAAATCAACCTTTTTAGCCAAAGTGGAATATTTTTCAATAGATGGTTTTAGAAAGATACACATTAAATATTATGAAATTGAATCTTAGGACTTTGACCCTGTACAGACTTAAACCTTCAGAGGAGGAAAGGAAGTCCCTGAAGAAGAAATGGCTTGCTCAGAGCAGAGTCACAGGTCAACAGCCAGGCCAACACCTGAGTGCCTTTACTGGTGGAACAAAGCTTGTTAGTGACATCAGAAACCGTCCTGAGGCTGGCGTTTGTTGGTATAAAATAGCCCAAAACACTTTCATTAGTTGGTATGGTCTTTCACCCCAAAGTCTAAAAAAAATTCTTTGGCCTCTGTATTTTCTGCCCTTTTCATTTCTACTAGATATTTTTCTTTTAAAAATTTTACCTTTTATTAATTTTGATGATAAAAGTTTACATGCTCATTATAGAGATTCTGGAATATGCTGAAAAGTAAAAGAAAGAAAGAGAGAAAATTTAAAATAATCTGGAAGTCCACCAGCCAGAGACCACCTATATTAGTATGATATATTGCTGCTGATAAATATACGTGACTGAGATCAAGCTGTATGTTGAATTTTATGTTTTTCCTTACTGTTGGATTGTGAGTAAAGTCCTTAAAAATTAGGTTTTCTGGGGTAGCTGGGTGGCTCAGTCAGTTAAACGTTTGACTCTTGATTTTGGCTCTGGGCGTGATCTCACAGTTCTTGAGTTTGAGTCCGGCATCAGGCTCTGTGCTGACAGTGTGGAGTCTGCTTTGGATTCTCTCTCTCCTTCTCTCTCTCTGCCCCTACTTTACTTTCTCTCTCTCAAAATAAATAGACTTGAAAAAAAAATTTTAAATCAGGTTTTCCTCTGTAGGGTTTGTGCTGGAAGCTTTTCAATCAGTACACTTTGTACTGAGTTAATTTATAAATAAAAAGGAGCCAGTAGTGAAAATAAAAAGGGAAAATGATATATAATTTATTATTTGTGATAGCTACACTTTAGTCTATAGGAATAGATCACCTTTTCCTAACATCTGGGTGGCTCATAATGTTTCCCTGCAATAAATGAAAACTGTGTTTATTTCATCATCTCACTGTGATGAAACATCTCTGTATGAAATCTCTACCTGTATTTCTAAGTATTGCGTTATGAGTCCTATGTTATGTGCTCAACATTGAAGGAAAGATTTTTAAAAGGTGAATTATTTTATTTTTTTTAATTTTTAGTTTTTTTAATGTTTTTATTTATTTCTGAAAGAGAGAGAGAGAGACAGCGTGAGCAGGGGAGGGTCAGAGAGAGAGGGAGTCACAGACTCTGAAACAGGCTCCAGGCTCTGAGCTAGCTGTCAGCACAGAGCCTGACACGGGGCTTGAACCCATGACCTGTGAGCCCAAGTTGGACGCTTAGCCGACTAAGCCAGCCAGGCGCCCCGAAAAGTAAATTATTTTAAAACTTAGGATCAGCTNCCTCTCTCTCTGACCCTCCCCTGCTCACGCTGTCTCTCTCTCTGTCTCCTAGAAATAAATAAAATGTTTAAAAATAATAATAATAAAAAAATAAAAGCACTGACTCCATTTCAGTAGAAAAAGGAAAGATAATTTAATAAACAGCAAATATATATATGTAATAGAGTCAAATGGTATTAAGTTTAGCCTGTAACATTAGACACTTGAGTCTTAATATTTAAGGGAGGGATTGATTTCTCTTTTTACCTAGAACTGTAAATTACATGTTAATTGCCATTACGTAATGCTAAAGAAGAGATATTGCTTTTTGAACTATTTATGCCATCTGTATAAAAGTTAAATAGTTTGCAGGGTGCCTGGCTGGCTCAGTCAGAAGAGCATGTGACTCTTAATCTCGGGGTCGTGAGTTCGAGCCCCATGTGCAGTGTAGAGATTACTTAAAAAAAAAAAAAGTTAAGTAGTTTAAGTTCAAAGATAAAATAACTAGAAAGACTATCTGGTTCTTAAAACAGGGAAGCTAGCTCCTGGATTTATATTTGTAGCCATAGGAAATACTGAAGTAAAATAAAGTTGTTTCCCTAATAATCGGCTTACAGAAAAGACTTCCATCTTAAGCTTCCTCACCTAAAGTTTAAACATCTGCAGATTCATAAAAAAATATTTTAAACAAGCTAAAAGCTAAAATAAAATTCAGATTTGAGAGATTAAAAATAAAAGCAAGCAATAAAAATAGACCCCTAAATGTTTCTATTTTTTGATTCTATACGTATTTGTGGTCAGGACATATATAGACACTAGCTTATGGAGATTATACTTTCATTTCACAAATGCAAAAACGTATTTTATAATATTAATATGGTCCAACTATCAAATTTTTGCTTATTATGAAAAGAACAGTAAAAATAATTATAAAAAGGCACCAACACATCTCAAGGCAGCTTTCAGTATTGCACATATTTTCCAACTTGCCCCGCATCATGTTTTCTTTTTTAATCACTGGAGGAAACTGCTTAAAAACAGGATTAATAGTGGACAAACAAGATGGCTGTGGAAGTGATTTCAAGGCGACCAAGCAATTTTGAGCCCACAGGGGTAAAAACCGCTGAGATTCTTCAAAACAAACACTCCGGTTTCAGGAGAGAGCCCCCCACCCCAGCCCAGGGAAGAGGGGATATAAGGCTATAACAAACCCTCCACGCAAATCTCTCACTGATACCAGGAAGCAGGACAATCACCCACATTTACTGACCCGTTACTGTGTACCAGGGACTGTGTAGGGCACTTGGCGAACATCATTCCATCTAACCTCCACCCCTGCATAGCCCCATGAGATAACTGTCATCATGATCCCCATTTTACAGAAAGGAAAGCTGATGTCCAGAGAGGTCTACTGTCTCTCCCAAAAGTCACATGGCGAGGGGGTGGCTGGGATTCAGTTGGGGCCTTTGTGATGCCCTTTTAACTTCCCACCTCTCACACAGTCGCCTCAGGCCCTGTTTAACACTGAGAGATAAAACAGTAGGAATCACTGTAAAAGGAGGGTGGAGTCCACCCAGATTGGATTTCTAAACCAAAGTGCAAGAAAGTTTCAGTGCTTTGGCAGAAGACTATCTAGGTCCTCAGAGGACTCTCCTTGGACAAGGGGCTTAGGGAGATAAGCATTAAGGCAATAGTGAGTGGAAGATTTGAGCCGCAAACCCATCCCCTTCTCCCTTCCCTTAGCCTTTCCTCAGAGGGGAAGGGCTGCTCTGACTGCTCCCCAGTCCTACAAGTTCCCGGTTCCAGCCCGGCCTCATAATACAGCTTGTCTGGGGCGCCTAGGGCCACACACCCACCCCAGGCCTGTGCTGGGGGCACTCATGCTGGCCAAGTCCGGGCCGATCCACCCTGAGAGGAGACAAGCAGCCCCGTTTCCACCAAGCGTCCTGTGTTGTTTGATGTAATTCCACTGGTGGTGAAACCCATGCTTCGCTTCACCGCTGCGACTCCTTCTGTGTCTCTGACAAAGCCCAGGAGCGACAGGCTGGGGCAGGGCGGTCAGAGACTCGGGGGGGAGGGGGGGCTCTCAGCACCCTTTGATTTCAGGTTAAATCCCTTTACCCTCCCCCTGCCCTCAAGGCCCAAAGGAGTTGGGCTGGTGGTGACCTCTCAGATGCTTTGGACCTAAAATCTTATGAAACTGATTCCAAGGGGAAAAAAAAAAAGATGGCCTTGACTTTGGGCTATATAAAACCGAGCCTAAAATATTTAGATCTAGAATCTAGAATATTAAAAACCAGCATTCTTTACAGATATAATTTTTAGAACAAAATTATAGGTAAAGGTCTCCAAGGATTGTCACATATAAATCTTTGGATAACCTGAACTTACAGGTGTCTTTAGCTTCCAGCTTTACCTCAGGAACCCAAGGCAGAACCACTCAGGGATTGTTTCCACAAACTCCAGCCCTGAAATTCCCCTCCCTGGCCACGCTCTCCTACCCTCCTATATCTAGCCTTCCATCTTATCCAACCGTGAGGCCTTCCGTTCCTGCAGTCCCAGCTCTCTCGGAACACAGGTCACTCATGTCCCTGGGACCCATCTCCCCTCTGTCCTATACCTGCTATGCCTCCCACACAGTCACTATGGTCTAAGGGGGTAGCTCTGGCGGTGTGTGACTCAAGCCTGGTCAATAGATAACATGCTGCCTACACTGAGCAAGGCACTCTTCTAAGTACTTAAAATTTTTTTTTAAGTTTATTTATTTATTTTGAGGAGGGGAGGGGCAGAGAGAGTGGGAAAGAAAGAATCCCAAGCAGGCTCCACACTGTCAATGCAGAGCCAGATGTGGGGCTCGATCTCATGACCTGAGCCAAGATCTCATGACCTGAGCCAAAATTAAGAGTTGGGTGCTTAACTGACTGAGCCACCCAGGGCCTCACCCTCTAACTACTTTTTAAATGTTAACTTATTTAAGCTACAGGACAACCCTATCAGATAAGTACTATTATTCTCATTTTGTAAATGAGAAAACTAAGACTCAGAGAAGTTGAATGGCTTGCCCAAGGCACACAGCTAATGAGCTTTGTTTTCCTCTGACTAGTATGATTGGCTCAGCATTGTACCTGTGAGCAAGTAAGAGCCTATCTGATGCAATTGCTGGGGCTCTCCATAAGAGACTTTTGTTCTTGCTTGTGCTTGAAGTGGGGTATATGTGAGAAGCAGTGCAGCCGTCTGCTGACCACATTCTTTACAAATGAAGCCATTATAGGACAGAGGGAAAGAAAGAGAGAAACTAAGTCTCAACAATATAGGAGCCCTGGATCAAACCGTGTCTGAAGGCAGACCTACTCCNAGAAAAAAAAAAAAAAAAAAAATCCTAGCTATGGGGCCCCTGGGTGGCTCAGTTGGTTAAGCATCTGACTTTGACTTAGGTTACAATCTCACGGTTTGTGAGTTCAAACCCCAAAGCCGGCCCTCTCTTTCTCTCTCAATATACATAAAACATTAAATTAAAAAAAATCCTAGCTAGTACAGCTTAGTGTATCCACTTCATAATTCAGCCTACATAACTTTTTACTATTTCAAAGTCAACTGATGAGAAAAACAAGCATCCTTTGATGAATATAAACACTTAAATATTTAAAAGTTTTGTTTTGGCAGCATATTATACCACCAAAATCATGATTCATGCAGATAAGCACCAGTATACACACTTGTATAATTTCATGAACACAAGCATGCATGGTCTTGATTTTTTTTTTAATCAAAAGGTCAATGCAGAACTAAACATGTCCAAATCAGTGACACATTTAAAAAAGTTTGCAGAGATGACCTAAATGTGCTTCTTACCTCCATTCCGGTATAAGCCCCTATGCTTAACTTGAGCGCCTGTCGCTTGAGCGCCTGTCACACTGCAGAGTCTCTTGATGACCCTTGTTTCTGTAGACTTTTCTACTGCATTTAACCCTATTTGCCCTCTGCTTCTTTATTCTCTTTTTTTGGATTGTTGTTAACAGTTTACTTTCTCTTCCCTTTTTTGTTTCTTTTTTTTAAAGCAATTTTTTAAATGTTTATTTTTGAGAAAGAGAGTGCGAGCAGGGGAGGGACAGAGAGAGAAGGAGACACAGAATCTGAAACAAGCTCCAGGCTCTGAGCTGTCAGCACAGAACCCGACGACACGGGGCTCAAACCGACAAACTGCGAGATCATGACCTGAGCCGAAGTCGGACACTTAACTGACTGAGCCACCCAGGCGCCCCACTCTTCTCTTTTTTGTCCGCACTTGTACATCACAAGTGTTGGCATCTCCCAAAGTTTTATTCTCCACAGAATGAAACTTAGTGGTTCTTAGGATACAGGCTTAGCTGCTGTAACAAAAAGACTGTCGCCCTCTCGCCTCCCGCAGAGTAACCCGCAATGCCACCTCCCACGAGAGACAAGTGTGTTTCCCCTTCACTTGCTAGCCGGCCCTGTAGGCAGGCATCCATGTGCCACAGACCACCCAGGAGTCGGGGTTATTTCTGTCCAGCTCTTCTACCATTCCTAGGAGGGGTATCCACGTTTTGGTGGTCAGAGCTATTTCCTCTGCGGCTCCTCCTGCTCGCCCCACACCCCATGTGCCCTGCGAATGCTACCCAGCCTCCAAGGTCCAGCAGTCATGGCCCATCCTCCCACGTCCCCGCCTCGAGTTCCAGTTCCCACCCCATCCCCACCCCAGACACCCAGGCTTCCCTGCTTTTGAGGCCCTTTGCTTGTAAACTCATTTGGTCCTGGGCCCAGCCTGCCTAGATGTGCCCAGATGCCTTCTCCTTGAGGGGCAGCCCTGCGCTTTGTCCCTTGGCACACTGTCTCCCCTGCACGCAGCGTTGCAGGTGTCTGCGCTGCGAATCTAACTCTGTGACCACTTTCTTACTAACGTGCAAAATGTCCCCAGGGGAAAGGGGACCCGTGGAGCGAGCGAGGTCACGGCTGAAGGTCAGGGCTCCCTGGTTTTGCACTTGAGCTGGGGCTGGGGCTGGCAGCGGTCCCTGTCAGCGGGACCTGGGAATGGGCTGCTGGGCCTTCCCTCCCTCGCCAGCACCTGCCGGCACAGTGGTCTGCCTTCCAGAGCCGTTCAGCCTGTGGGCTAAATGCTTTCTGTAGCCTGATCCAGAGTTAAAAATAACTCAAAGGTCTGACCCACTAAGAGCCTCCTTGGATCTTCTAGGTGGGGTAAGATTTTCTTGGCAGCTCAGGTACATGCTTTAAAATGACGTCCCCCCCCCCGCCCCCCAGTTCACCTCACTTTCATCTAAACTGCCTGGAGCCTTTCCTCTCTTGGCCTGGGTTTGGAGCAGGCCTCTGGCTTTCTCCCTCTCTGTGGGGTTGGCCCAGTGCGGTGGGTCTCACCCCTCCCTTGGCTTCCTGGGCCTCGGGTAGAATTGCTAAGGTCACAGCCAGATGTGCTTCTGCTAACAGACACTGGGCAGATGCCAGTCCCTATGAGTCCTCTTGGCTGAGTGCCCCTCCTCACCCCCAGCCCCGGCCAGCCTTCCAGAGGCCTTCAGCCAGCGGCCACAGGGTGAGCTGAGGACAGCCACTTCTCCCTCCTGTCAGCCAGCAGGGACACTATCATCTCTGTCCCCTCGGCCTTCTTTCCACCCAAATCAAGGCCAGGTGGAAAGTTCCAACTGGTATTTCTTCAGGAGGTTGCCATTGGCGGGTAGCAGCAGCGAGGAAAACGGGCTTCCCTTCCTGCCCAGGGCAACAGACTTGTCCTCAGCTAAAGAGAAGCTGCAAGTTCCATTTGGAACTTGTCTCCAGGCAACAAATGACACCTGCAGCCTGGACTGAGACCAGGACAGCCAAGGGGAGGCTTGGCAGTGATCTGGACCCGGGTTCTAGGTGTTTCTAAAGCCTCATAATACATCTGCCCTTCCTGTGGTCAATGAGCTAAGACATTCCACCTTTAGCCATTTGAATTCGAGTTTTGCTAACTGCAACAGAAAAGGACCTGATAAGGACCTAATTGGCCTCCCTGTCTCCAGGCTTGCCAGCACCCAACTGAGATGGATCTTTCTAAGCTGCCAATCTAGACACCACCTTCCTGCATAGAACTCTTCAATGACTCCTAGCCATTGAGGAGAATGCCCACATTCTGCAGCCTGGTATTCCTTAGACTCTGGCATCGGAGCCAACCTCATCTCCTGCTGTTCCCATTTCTTCAGTTACGTAAGCCCACTCCCTGGGGCCGGAGCCTTGCCGCACATGCTCACAGCTCCAGGGCGTGCTCAGAATTCTGCTTCTGCAGGAGCACATTTCTCACCTGATGGACTCCCATGAGTCTTCCAGGGTCCATCTCTGATGATGATGACGATGATGACTTTCTCAATACTCAAGCCCAAAATAGCTAAGTTTCTTTAGCTTCAATTTCAAAAC